>NW_020289911.1:1200000-1730876 GCF_002926055.2 Candidozyma haemuli | reverse complement strand
AAAACCCAGACACCTAAGAAAACCCAGACACCTAAGAAAACCCAGACACCTAAGAAAACCCAGACACCTAAGAAAAGAAAACCCAGACACCTAAGAAAACCCAGACACCTAAGAAAACCCAGACACCTAAGAAAACCCAGACACCTAAGAAAACCCAGACACCTAAGAAACCCAGACACCTAAGAAAACCCAGACACCTAAGAAAACCCAGACACCTAAGAAAACCCAGACACCTAAGAAAACCCAGACACCTAAGAAAACCCAGACACCTAAGAAAACCCAGACACCTAAGAAAACCCAGACACCTAAGAAAACCCAGACACCTAAGAAAACCCAGACACCTAAGAAAACCCAGACACCTAAGAAAACCCAGACACCTAAGAAAACCCAGACACCTAAGAAAACCCAGACACCTAAGAAAACCCAGACACCTAAGAAAACCCAGACACCTAAGAAAACCCAGACACCTAAGAAAACCCAGACACCTAAGAAAACCCAGACTTGGATGACAGCTTTTGAGCCTTGCCTTCTCTTGCAACTTCAGCGTTGATAGACTCGACAGTTTTGTTCAACCAATCGTCTGCATTGACTATAGTGTCAAAGTAATTGGTACTGACGACCTTTTCTGTAGAATCAATGACTTTAACGCAAATTCGATAGTCCGATTCCCCGGGACCGAGATACTCATATGTATCCGGGCGAGAATATTTATCTTACCATGCGCTGTAATGGGAGTAAACTTCCGGGGAGGTAATATCCCGCATACTCATTTTAAATGCTTTTCTTGAAGAGGAGGATAATCCCCCTATTTATATGTGCTTCGCGTTTTGGTTCTTGAGAGCAATAGAGTGTTGAATCCAGGAGTGTGTATGACACTTTAACTCTTTTGCCATATGGGATCCGCTCCCTTTGCACATACGTCATATTACTACTCTTGGTGGACCGTTAAGGCAAGAATAGTTGCCAGGCTACCTGGGGTCTTACCTCGAGGGATCTTAGTTTAGGAAAATGAACAAATCATTGTTGTTACCCTCACTTAATCTATATCATGCTTAGGGTATAGAAAGAATTAGCTGTAAGGAAACAAATGTGGCGCCATGAGTATATGTACTTAGAGGTTCTTCGGTAGTGGACCGTTGTTGCATCCATGGGCGCTCTTAACTATACATGTGATAATTGCACCTCTCTTCATCACAATCCTGTTTTGCCCTTCAATATTGCTCATTCACTTTCAAGATATCCATTTGTCGTAAACACTTAGCTACCTTTTCATCAAACATTTTCACCACTATTCCGAAAGATGCTTCGCACAGCATATCCAGAGCTCATAGCGAAGAAAACCTCGATATGGTACCCAGCGTTTTCATCGGCACTAAAGAAGCTGTACAGTTTTAGACCATATCTAGCAGATAATAATAAATAATTTTTTGAATAATTTTGAGTTATTGTGGTACGGCTACAATTTGGTTTAATTGAAAACCTACAGTATGTCTGTGGTATAACCGCGATTTACTCACATCGTAGCAAAATCAACTAATTTAAACACACTGTTAAAAATCAAAAACACAGTAAAAAATGAATAATGTGTCATATTTAAATTCTTCTTGCTTCTACCAAAGAAATTCATGTTTTCTTGCCACAAAATATCGCCGGTGTGGACCCTAAGCGGCATTTCTGAATATCTGCAAAATTCGAAGACGCGTCGCATGCTTGAAAAGTAGTCTTCAGATGGGTCAACACCAGTGGACAAAACTAAAAATCGCATTACTAGATTATGAGAGCCCTTGAGTCCGTTTCTCTTTCTTCTATCGTCACTGTAACGCGTTCTGCCCTACTTCAACTCCTCTTCAGCCCGATTCAAAGTACTCCCTACGGATGAAATCTTTTTTAAAAAAATGGGTCGTCCATTCCGTGGGTGCCAATGTCCACTTTTTTTTGTCCTTTTTTCTTCTGGCTATTGCTCCATCAAAAATCCTTTGAAAACAAGGACAGCAAAGCAAAGCAGGCCAAGAAGAGTTCATACCGCTAGACATCTTCGTAGCTACAATAGAACATTGGCGAAAAGCAGTCAATTGAGAAACTATCAACAGCTATATAGTCTTTCCTAGCGACCATCGACGCATTGTCTGACAATAGGTCCATCTTCGACTGTACGTTGCAAAAGACATGCTAAACCGCCATCACAATCGGAATGGGAGCCACATGGTCCACCAGCACCAACAGCGAGTACAGCAGAAACAGAAAGTGCAATGTATGTAATAACAGTTTTAAAGAGCATATTTTGAAAGCTTGTTAATGGTGGTTGAGTAGAAGACTTCTGCGCCCTATTTATATTGTCTACAGTGTCTCCCTTATCTGGCCAAGGGATAACTTGCGCAATCCGGTGAGAAATGGAGAGCAGTTTTAAACGAAGTTCTCTTCCAGCCTGCAGCTGTGCCGCCAAATCCTTCCCTTTCTATGATTCATAATTCACGGTTTAATGCAGCATCGGGATGGACCTCTAAGTGATGTTTTGTGTATCTGTCTTTCAGTAAATGCTAATGAAAAGATATCTTAACCAGACAATCGTGTAGTAGGCATTATTTTTTTTGATAAATATTTGCGCCTCTCTTCTTTATCTAAAAATAAAAGCATCAAGTTTCCGTATTGACGACTTGATATCAATGCGTGGCGCCTCAAACGGACTTTTTTTGTACATCCTTGACACGTCATATCACCCAAGCGACGTTAAAATAATTGCACTACCAAAGAAAATGCGCTTACAATTAGGGGATAATGTTCGCCAATCACTTTCTTGCCTTTCCATACAATCTCTACCAAAGCCATTCGTCATCCAATCGTACATTCAAATCTAAGATGAAGTGACTTGTATTTTAATTTATTCATGGATCTCTAATATCCTTTATGTACTGGTCGAAGTTGTTCACAATCCTGCTCTTCGCACATTTGAAGAAATCGTCTGGTTTAAGCTGCTCTGGGTCATAAACCTTCGACAAAGGAACAACTTTATAGTCGTTGACATCTCTGATCACCACATCATACTGGTTCAAGTTATTCTTCGTAACGTACCTGTCGTTTAGTTTTCCTACAACAGCTACCTCCTCTCCAGATTCAGTGAACACTGTGATAATATACTCATTCTGGCTCACCCTGAAAACACACAGTTTCGTATCCAAATATGTCACTTCATCGTATGATGCAATTGTGTCATCAATATAGGAGAACTTGACAAAAACTTCCCCTTTCTCGCCAAACGTGTACAATTTTCGGTTAAAAACTGAAACATTGGGGTATACATTCACTTCTGGAATATGCTTCTTATTGAGATGGACCAACCATCCGTCTTCCCAGGAACTCATGACGGTCGAACAAAATCTAATAGGATTTGGGGCTTTATATAAAACAGAGCCGCTCCACACGCGCGTTTAGTGAAGGCTTTCAATCCTTATCGACAACCGTGACTATTGGGATGGGATATTGTGAAAAACTGAAAAACACAACAATGTAAAACCTATGACTCCTTTCAGATCCTAAGTATCTTTGACGTCCGGTTGGCTCGTAGAAAAAGCCTCAATGACTGAGGATGTCTATCAAAGGTGTTGCAGCCGCTCAACCAACAGGCTACTCGTGTGAGCCGCACTTTTAACCAATGGAATGGTGCGTCACTATTTATTTTATCGGCTGTGGATTACATATCTTTCATTCCTCAGTGAACTATGCAGTAAGTGCTCGGAGACTATCTAAAATTCCCGAATAGTAAGGAAAGTGGTCTATCTTGTGCCAAATTAAGATTTCTAAAACGAACATATGGCAAGCAAATTAGCAGATGCTAGATGCTGTAAGTTTAAGAGGCTCGGATTTGTAGTTTTAGCCAAATCTGGTCATGATCGAAGGAGGAAACCATTTCTGACGTGTGGCAAAGCGCAAAATGGTCGGCACATTGGGTTGTAGTAGTGCCGTCAACCGTGCGGCTCCGATAACGTCTACATAAGCGAACCACACGCACGAATTAAGCGACATATTTTGTCTCGCTTACTCACTAACAATTAAAAATGGTCGTAACCCCTTTCGAAACCTATGAATAGTACAATGAGATTCTCAGGACGCTGGGAGCCAAACCTATGCTCGTCCTTTTTTCTGGTATCGGATGTGGGCCCTGCGATAATGTGGCTCCTTACTTCGAGAAGTTATCTGAGGTGTACGGCTTTGACTTCTACAAAACCGAGCGTTCCATGAGCAAACTAGACGATATTTTCAAGACGGAAACGCCCCACATCATTGCATTTCCTACTTTTGGATTCTTCAGGTTTGGTATGGAGTTGGGGAAGGTTGTTGGAGACAGCCCTGAGCAGCTCAAGGAGTGGATCGAACTTAGCATCAAGTATAAAGGCGACTGATAAACTTACTGTTGACATGCTTTTATAGTTGTTGATATATAGACTAATCGAAGAATCAATTTACCTATTCAGTGGTTGGGAGTAGTTCGACAATTGCAGCAATCCGTTCTTGACCCCGTATTGTTTGTAACTCCTGTGACCCAAGCGATAAAGCAGATTTTTCTAGGAAGATTTCCGATCCGGGGGTGCGGGGTGTTCAGAAGAACCCGTACGAATCTCCTGTCTTACTTTCTCGAAACTCTTCTTTACCCTCAGAAATGAGCACTCCACGAGGTCATCGAATGTCACGCCGTTTTTTTCACCTATGACTGATAGGTGCACAATTTCATAGTCTTCTGGGTTTCTGATCTCCACATCATAGGCTCTGATATGGTTTTTTTTTAGATATCTTTCGCCAAGCTGTCCAAGAACTGCCACTTGTGGCTTTTCTCCAGGAACTCTGTTTGTTAGGATCACAATGTAGTCTTCCTCGCTTACTCTATAGATACATGTATTTGTGTCATAGTAGGCAAGATCATCATAGCTATCAAGGTACGCGTCATAGAACGAGAACTTGATATAAGCTTCCTCATTAGACCCAAAAGTGTACAACCTTCGATTAAAAATAGTTATATTGGGCCAAACGTTTACATCGGGAACTATTTTCTTTGTGGTCTTCACCAACCACTTATCTTCCCAAGTGCTCATTTTAACCTCGATGTCTTGTTAGAAATTGTAGAGGACTCTGAATCAACAATGACAAAAAAGATCCATTTGACACTTTTTGAAAGGGGGCCATACCATTTATATCTATAGATTAGCGAGGCACGTCATGCCATGGAGTGGTATGTAATGACACTCGCACAATGCCACACTTTAACACAACAAATGCAAGATGTTGAAGTAAAGCAACAGTAGCAACGCAAGAAATAACTATCGAGATTGGAGAATGAAGCGTGGATAAGGCCCTCACGCATTGAGTAGAAAGAGACGGTCTTTGAAGGTTCGAGTGTTGACTTGTTATCTCTGTATGGAGTGCAATGATATGCTTTAAGGGATGTGCATCTCTTATGATAAGCATGCATGTGTCAAACTTGGTCACAAACAGATACGCCGACTGCTCTTCATTCAAACTATTTTTTCCAAATGTGAGATTATCTGATGGACCCAACAGGATCTAGGGGCTTATACTCGGCTCCACTTGTAATTGATACGCCACGCAATCGACAAGCCGCAGAATTGACAGGTTCCGCGATATGTATGCTCGCCTGTAACTACATTGACAGATAAGTCAGTCATTCGCACAGTGCCACACTTCACTTATAGCACATGCAAGACTTTCTTGTCAAAAGGCAGGTGAGCATTGCAGCTACGCTACTTGGGTTTTTTTTAGTTCTGGGATGTTCATTTTCGGAGCCACAGTGTTCGCCAACAAGTACACAAGAGAAGCCGGAGTTTAAAAGTACCGTCGGTCCACAAACATAGTAAAATGCCATGAACCTCCATTTGTTGAAATTCACAACTTCTTTAAACAACATATATCAAGTTTTTAAATAGCCAGAAACTTAAGGAAAGACAGAGCCCGTTCCGCTTTTTTCGTGCGATGTTGTCCGTCGTACTTTCGCCTATACTACCAGGTTTACGTGTTTGACGCCATAAGTAAGATGAGCAAAGAAGAAAACACACTTTCTTACAACTACGATAACGTGGGATATTATTAAATTAGAGTTGTATCCCCAGATCAAATCCCTTTAAAACTTTTTGCACTTTAGTTCAAGTTTCGAGCAGTGGTGATGGTCAGAAGAGAAGCCAAGCGACGCGTCTCAAAGAACTAGGCCACTCGTCATATTCCTAAAAAAATGACATTCTTATAGTTTTTGCTCTGTTTATTCATAGTGGCTGATTATTTATGAACACATTTATTTCTTAATTCACAATATTTTCAGTTTTTTAAAATTGCGAGTATTTGTTTTGCCACGTTACTGCGATTCTCAAAGACTAACATAAATATGCAAATTAAAATCGCCACCAAAAATCGAAATCTCACTAAATTTATAGATAAACAAATGGATACAAATCCTAAACTGTCAAAAAAGATCCTCTGAGTTTTTTAGCATTTTCGGTTGGCTATATGTGCTGGTTCCCTGTCGTTGCTGTAAATGCGATTCTCACCTTAATGAATTTCCAAGTTAAGGGGCAGTTACGGAAAGCAAAGAAAATAATTCAGCTACAAGAAACTAAATCAATTACAGTAAGAAACATCTTATGGTCAGAAATACGATGGCTGAGGTCAATTGTTCTCTTTATTTTATTTGTTTTTTCTTTCGCATAGGGAAGAAATCTGAATAACAGTATGTTGAGAATACAATTTTACACCAAAATAGCAGCATTTATTAAAAGAGAAAGAGAGTTTCAACGTTGTTTTTGATACTTAGAAGGGTCACTTATGGTGAACGAGAGACATATTTTTACATCTAACGCTCGCATTTAATGACATGGCAAGAGGCAAAAGCCGTGAGATAGAAGTACCAGATGTTTCTTCTTGAAAAAAATATTTTGAAAAAGAATGTGAGAAGTTTTAATGAAGAAGCTCGAGAAAAAAATGGGTACGCCATTTCTGAACAGCTGTGCTACTTCCTCACTCGTATAATTTTTATTCGTCTCCACAGCTTGCTTCTCTGAAAACTTTATCGGGAAATTCGCTTGAAAAATGACCGCCTCGTTTCAGCCACGCCTCTTTAGAAGCATTGGCGACCAATAGAATAAAGACCTAGCATATTCGCTGCATAAATCTGACGCAAGATTACATCGCGATGACATTGCGATGGCATCGCGCATAACGAGCAATTCACTCTTGACAGTCTACATAAGATGAGGTGCCTCCATTATTTTGCGAATTTCTTGTTAAAAAAATAATGAGGATTTTTCTCTGGCCGGCTATAGTGCTTGCTGCTCTACAACTTGATCTTTCGTTAAACAATGGGAATACCGGACACGACAGGGTTATTGATATTGTCAAGAGAGACGAGCCAGCAATGAGGATAGACAATGGCCCAGTATATTTAACCACCAACATCAGTGTCAACGGCACAGACTTTGGAGTTATTATCGACACAAGATTCCGTGATACTTGGGTGCCTAGTGGAAAATGCCAAGCACAAGACGATTCCTATGAGGAACGAGCACTCTACTCGATGCAGAAAGAATACTATAAAACATTGACAAGGCCATCCACAACACTAGATAATTATGACAGCTTTATTCCTCAAGGGTTTGCAACACCAACAAGTTATTACACTACGATGACCATAAATGGACAGTATGTGGACGACTCAACGACCATAACGTACACCGCCAGGGAAATGTTAAGAAGCACCAGCGGTGATGATATCTCTGTCTGTACAAAGCATGGCGCATATCTTGATGGTGGTGAGGAGCAAGACTCTTTTATTCGAGAACTGAACGATCGAGGCAAAGAAAGTGGAAGTTTCTTGTCGGCAGATGTAACAGTTGCCGGTCATGAGATTGAAAATCATACTATTGGATTAATTTTTTCTTCCAGCCTGGAATATGGAACTTTAGGTCTAGGCCTTGGCAGAGAGCTTACATCAGAATCTAACGTCCAGAACTCCATCCTCCAAGGTTTCAAAGAAGATGGCGTCATTCAAAAAATGGCGTACTCCTTGTCTTTGGGTGATAACCAACTGTCAATCCTATTTGGAGCAGTTGACCATTCCAAATACACGGGGGAGCTTCAAAAGGTTCAGATGCTCAACCGTTGGAAAAAGTACAACATATCTAATGTTCCTCTTCGGTTTGAAGTTGCACTTGACTCACTCTCGGGAACAGACTTGTCAGCTGATGAAAGGATCATAGTGGAGCTTGGAAACAGCCAATATGTGAACTACTTACCGGAACCCTACTTTTCCAAGATGGGTAAGTTCCTCAATGGTAAATTGAATATCTTCAACTACTGGGACGTTTCATGCGACCATTTGAAGCTGGACGAGACCTTCACCTTCAGCTTTAGTGGCAAGAAAATTAAAGCACCGGTGAAAGACTTTGTGATATCCTCAAAGTCTGGCGATGTATGTTTCCTAGCAGTTCAAGAAGAGTCTGTTACGCCAAGTTTGGGTTACAGTTTTCTCAAAAGTGCCTACACCGTGTACCATTTAGAAGAGCTCGAAATTGCATTGGCCCAAGTAGAAACGGGAACGACCAGCAAGGAGATTGAGGAGATTGAAGATGAGATCCCCAAAGCAGTTCGTGCAAGTGGATACAACAACACTTCTCTTGACTACCACATGCTGAAGTACGATGAAGGCTTTGTCTCTACGGTAGCTGATAATCCCAGAACTGTCTCTGTTACAACTACAGAAGACGAAAGCTCTGGAAGCCATCGCCAGACTACCCAATCATCCGGAATAGGTTCCCTGTCAAGCGGTGGCTCCCTTGGAGAAATCTCATCACTGACAAAGGATTTATCACCATCTCAACCAGTCGGTAGTCTTCTTGCAGTGCTCAGTTTCCTCATCTCTTTGATATGCCTTTGAATATAGAAAGAAATGAACTGAAAGTTGCAAGGTTATGTACGGACAATCAAAAAGTCGTTTCAGACTGCTCCAGTGGACTATACAACTATACAGTTAGATAAAAAGTATACAATTACGATATAAAACCAGTTCTTACTGATGAATGCAGCCATTACTTCGTTTGGTATACACTGAGGTTAGGAATTATCGTATGTCATTCCAAGGCTCAAATAGGCAAGACGATCAAACATCAAACATTGATTGGTACTCCCAAACTGGGAAGCATATGAGACCGCCAAGTAAAGACCAGAGGAGAAAATATTCTTCAAGAAATGAATATATAAGGGCGCCCATTTCCTGACTTTATTCCACATCATCAATCAAAAATGGCCGCTCAAACTACTCAGAACAAGAACAACACTCCAAAGGACAACAACTTGAACAAGCACGCTGGACGTGGTGCCGTTCCTTTCATGTGTACTATCGTTTAGATCAATACATACGATTTACTTTAAATTCAAACTTGTAAGCTAGCCGATGAATGGGTTTCATTTCTTCGATGCATCCATCCATGAGAAGAACCGGACGGAATCAGTAAAAATACAATTAGGGAAACTAAAATTTACCTTAATAAAGAGAGTCTGGGGCCTGGATTCATCTTGTTCAATCAATTCGGTTGACAACGGAGCGGGTACCTCGACAAATAACCTCTATTCGTGTTTGAAAGTTGGTGGGGATAAAGGCTCGTAGTTGTCATTGTACAAGTTGTCGTTAGGTGGTAGTCTGGAATGGATGTTCCTCAAGTCCAAGTGTTGCGGGCCGAGGTCTGATATTTTTGTAACACCCAAGAGCTTCATGTCCAATATCATCTCCGACCTCAACAAGTCTATGGCTTTTCTAACACCTTGTTCACCATAGCAAGAGTTGGCATAAAGAAAAATTCTACCCAAACCAACACCCTTGGCACCCAAGGCCAAACACTTGATGATATCAGACCCACGCCTGACTCCTCCATCCACAAAAATGTCAATCTTGCCATCCAAACCCTTCTCCTTGAGAACAGGCATGGCGTCTGCCAAAACCTCAACTGGGGCACGGGAGTAGTCCAACTGGCGACCACCGTGGTTAGAAAGCACCACCGTCTTAAATCCTTTTTCAGCTGCCAAGACAATATCATCAACGCTCTGTACGCCCTTAATAGCCACTGGAATTTGAGTCCCTGAAGCAATGTTCTCAACGTCCTTCCATGTCACAGAGTTATCTTTACTATAACTAACGGTAGAATCTAGGTCTGGCTCTCCAGAGGAATCATCCAGGATACCAGCATTTGCGTGGATATGAGCTCGAAGTTTCATATCCTTTTCTCTGTGGCCAGCTTTTGGGGTATCAACGGTGACGAAGATTCCCTTGAGGCCAAGCTCTTCACACTCTGACACGAACTGTTTCGAAGTAGACTGATTTTCAAAATATAACTGAAACCATTGGGGCTGGTCCTTTTCTGCGGCATCAACAATATCGGCTAAAGGATAAGACGAATAGTTTGAGATCATCTGTATGACACCTTCTTTCCCACATCCCCTTGCAATCGAACATTCTCCATCAGGATGACCCAACTTACCTTGTGCAGTGGCCGAAGAGTAGAACGGCACGGCGGCAGGCAGACCCATCAAGGTAGTTGATAAGTCAACATTACTGATATCAACAAGCACGCGAGGTTTGAAGAATATCCTCGAAAATGCATTGTGGTTCTCTCTGAGCGCAACTTCGTCATCTGCGCCACTCGAGTAGTAGTACCATGCTGAAGGCGGAAGGATTTTCCTAGCGATATATTCAAAGTCACTAACACGGAAGATTTCAGAGATTGGCGGCATGTTATCACTGTACTCTTGTCTCAGTTCGCTATCACCCACCTCGGTAATGTCTATTTCCGGCTCCAACTCGCCTATCAAAGGACCCAAGTACTCCTCAGGCGTCAAATACTGGTCCACGAAGTTAGGAGCATGAAACTTGTTGAAAATGGTAGATGCATTTTTACCTGCGTATTTTAATATGATTGCCGCTCCTCCCGGGTGTCTTGTCAAGAAATCTGTCAAGTCATAGACCTTGCCGTTAATAGCGACCCAGACGCTTTCTGCAGACTTATGTTTTTGCAACTCTTCGACCGTAACGCCTTTTCGTTCCTCCAAGGCCAAAGCAACAGGGATTGAGTTCCAAGTCACTGCAGCAGCAGATAGCAAAAATGCCGAGATAAGTGGAAGTTTCCAGTTCGTGGGCTTCACTCTGGTAGCACCCACTTGACTAGAAGCAAGTCTTCGAGCATTGACGCCCTTTACCACTTTTCGGGAACAACGTGCAAACGGTACTCTTCTAAACATGGATCTCTTCTCCACAACAGCGCCTCAACAGACTTTCGAGCTTTATATGCTGCCAGTGTCAATTCTTCAATAACCACTGTATCGTGGGGGTGGGGCGAATCAGCGCCCTCTTATATCTAATGGTGGAGCATGGCGGTTAAATATGACACTACTGAAGCCGTTCCAACAGCAAACCATATACTCGTGGCTAACGATTGGCTAGTGATAGAATGCAAAGAATATGCGGGTAAGAGACACTTTTCTTGCTTGCTATAAAAAACCTTCTTTGAGATGGTTACTAGTGGACTGGCCTCGGCGAGTTGTCAAAAAAGCCGGGTTTTCCGATTTGCTTCTGCAGGGTCGGTTAAAATTTGTTGCGGTTGGTGTGGCTGCAAAACTGGTGATGGGAGAACATTGCTTACTTGAATTTTCTATGGCTCAGCTCATTGATAAACTTTAAAAGAATAATAATTGTGACCAAGGTTTTCATTGCTGATGAATTAAGCTTTTAGTGTTTCACAATGTCACAAGGCCTCTGGGATCGAGTGAATGCCAAGTTTACCAGACCAACTGAATTAAAGGTTGTAGTACCTAACATTTTCACATTGACCAATTATGGAACCTATTCCCTTGATAAATTATTATTATGTATTCTGAAGCAGTGAATATGTCTTGATTATGTTCTTACCATTACCTGGGTCAGTGAAAATTGAAAAGAACGCACCGTCGAGCTAAACGCCGACATGTCGCTTGCTAAAAGTTTATCCGAGCTCAACGGTCTTCACGTATTCCGACATGCCGCTTTTAACCGAGCTAGCTGTTTCTGTACGGTATACTTCTCTCAATGTATGCTTTCTTATCTTGATCCTTCAAGCCTCCTCGTTGAGAACCTTCTAAATCGTGCCTGGAAGAATAGCATTACATCTAATACCGTATAAAGCACAAACACCTCACACATGGCAGTTCATATTGCACGGTATGTATTAAACTATACACTATAAATGGGTATCAAAGGCTTACTCGTCGCCACCCAAGGCAGCGAAAATGTTCGATGCCATGAAACCTGTTCCCTTGGCCCTCTTTCTTGGAGGCAGGCGGGATGCACCAGAGTCTGTGGTACGTCTGTTAGACTTGGGCATGGTTTGGAAATCTCTTGATTCCCTGGTAGGTGCTCTCAACTTCTTCACTGGAGCACCACCTCTGGTGTAGTTGGATCCACCGTAGCTGCTACCTCTCTTCTTCTCAGCAGCCTTGCTTTTCTCCATCTTCTTCAATTCAGCCTCATCATGAATCTCCTTGATGGTCTTTGGACCAGCCTCTTGCTTGAGAGACTTCCAGTTGCTCTTCTTCAAGTCCTGCAAGTCCATCAACATGAACTTGATTCTCGATGAAAGCTTGCAGCTGTCCAAAATACTCTGGACATTGTCGAAAACCATGTTCAACGCAGCCTTGTTTCTCTGGCATGCTTCGAACCTTGGGCCAACAGTCTTGATCAACTGGGCCAAGTTCTCCAATGAGTCTTCTGATGGGTCGGTGACATTCTTGGACTGGTCTCTCAAGCAATGCAAAATAACCTTGTCGTTCAACAAGTTCGAAATGTACAAGTTACCAATAAACTTGAGCAAACCAAGACCTCTTCTCTTGGCAGCAGCCATGGCGTAGTACTCGTCAGACATCATCTCTGGCTCCAAAGCTGAACCGTCTGGGTTGGTAGGGAGCTTGTCAACCCAGCCCTTTTCGTACTCAGTCTGACAAGTACGCAACAAGAGTCTTCTGGCAAGAGCACCACCAACAGTAGGTTCACCAGTCTTGGTAGGCATACCAACATCCTTGATGTCATCAGGGATATCCTTCACCATCTTTGCACAGAACTTGGAGTAGACAGTCGACCAGTGTGGCTCGTCACAGGCCTTGGCAAATGTCAAAGAGATAACCTGTTTAAGGGTAGCAGCATCCTCTTCGTGACAGGACTGCTTGGCAATGTCCAACATCTGGTTGGAAACTGGCTCGAACATCTCTAATGTCAACTTGTTCAATGCAGATTTGACCTTTCTCTCCACATCCTCCTTGTCAAGAAGAACAGTGCCATCAGGAGCAGTCTTGACCTGGGTGGTCTTCTGTCTAGATCTAGGAACCCATCTGTTGGCAGAAGGAACCAATGGCTTGACATCTTCAACAGGCTTAGCGGTGGTCTCCTCCTTCTCCTCTGGGACCTTCAAAGAGCTTTCCTTTGGGGTTTCCACCTTAGGAGTTCTTCTCTCAAACTTGTAGGTCTTTCTGCCTTGAGTGTTGTCATGGCGAGGACCACTTGGGATGGACTCCTTGGTGGCCACCATACCCAATCCCTCAAGCTTCTTCTTCCAAGCGTCATCAGCTGGATATACAACTGACTCCTGGAACTGAAGCAAAAACTGCGTGTCGTATCTATGCTTCTTCTCACCAGCCTTCAATCTAGCATCAACACCAGCCTGTGGGTATGGGTAAGGGAAAGTGAAAGGATCCTCAATGGTCTTACACTTGGACAATCTGTCGAAGAAAGAAGAAAGGTCAACTGCCTTCTCCATAGACTCATCTTCACCAGTAGTCTCTTCAACCTTTTCTTCGACAGTGTCGTTCTGCTCAGTAGGAGCAGCATTGGAGACAGCCTCGGTTGGGTCAGTCTCAGTGGTATCTGGGACACCAATAATCTCCACAATTGGAGCCTCAATTGGGGCCTCAACTGGAAGAGCTTCAGCTACTGGCTCAACAGCTGTTGGTTCAGTAACTGGGGTCTTCTCCTCTGGCACCACTTCGGGGGCTTCAGTCTTTGCAGGCTCCTCGGGAGCTGCAGTAACAGCAATAGCAGCTTCGACTGCCTCGATAACCTTGGCAACCTTTGCTGGATTGACTGCCTTGACTGCCTTGGCAGACAGTGCCTTTTTTACTTTAGCCTCCTGTTCCTTCTTCTTCTTATACTCTCTAGCCTTTTCGTGGATTTTCCTCTTGAATTCCTCAACCGCTGGCGTCTTCTTCGCGGCCAAAGCAGCTGGAACAAAGGAAATCTTCGTTTTCAGCTCAGAAACCGGAATTTTCTCAGAAGAGGAATGGCTGTAGTAGTACTTCTGGTCAGAAGAGTAGTAGGTGGTGCCTGGGGTAAGGGCGTCAGCAGACGGGTTGTACAGCGGATAGAAGTTGTACATGTTTGCTGGGCCTTGGTAAGTATCGAACTGAATCAGCTCGGTCATTGTTATCTAGTAGTTGTTTTACTTAGTAGAGCTCGTTGGTCGATAGTAATCGAGTAGTAGTCAAGCGGTGGTTGACTGGTGGTATAAGCTCAGGTAGGTTCTCTCTCTTTCAGTTGCTGAAGGATAAAGAACAAGAAAAAAGTGGTAGGGAAGAAAACAGGATAGAGGGAAAAAGGCCAGGTATTTATATTCAAAAAGTGGGAAAACTGGGAAGCTCTGGGGAAAGTGGTAAATTGGTATAAGTTGGGAAGCTTCAAAAGAGTAAGTCCAGTGTGCGCATATATTATGGAGGAGGAGAACGTCCAGTAAAAGAACGTATTCTCACTCAATTGCAATAAAAATTGACTTTTTGGAAACGGCGAGGAAAGAGAATCTCTTTAGGTTTCTTTAGATACCCATAAGTGTGGGTTTTTGGGCATTCCTAATGGCTGCAAAATGGACTTTTCTGTCCCTGCGTCTTTGTGTCGCAGGGGCCGCTTACATAAGCACTTACATAAGCAGAAAACCAGAAAAGGAAACTATAGAGATATCGGCTCTAAAAAGTAGAAAGTACAAAGACACATAAGTTACGAGCGGAGGTCATTGTCCGACGGTGGTTGGAAAACCTTCCATATTTCGAAAGGTTATGGCAGACGTGACCATTACATCGAAGGGGGGGTCATCCATGGTTCTAAGATACAGTGATAAGTGGTATTTATGGCAGCTGGAGCTTCGCCTTGTTCTTTCACTTTATATACGTTGTGAGAAGCCGTACAGGGACTGGTAATATTGTAGCTGGTGGGCTTTTGGGGTAAGTATATTGGTGTGTCCCAGTGGACCTTCCCTGTTTTCTCTTTATGGAACAAAAAGGAACATTCTTTCTTCAGAAGCTCTCTGCTTTCCGTTTGGGTGGGCTGGTGTCATACGGAATGCCTTATGGGAGAAATTTGCACTATTTATTTCCCGTCGAGTCGAGTGTTGTGGACTTTTTTTTTCTACAACTCGCTTTTTCACTGTAATGGCCCTCTTCAAGTAGCTATTGTAGCTATTGTAGCTGGGTTAGTTTTGTCTCTTCGTCTAAGTATGACGAAACCCATTGTAGCGCTTAACACGTAGTCTTATCTTCTTACACACTTAAGATGTAGAGTAGGAGCCAAGTAGGAGCCGAGTAGGAGTGGAGTAGGAGTTGAGTAGGAGTAGAGTAGCTTAGGAAAAACGGATATAGTCAATATACACATTTAGAAAGTTCTTCAGTAGTAGACGGTTGTCGTGTGAATGCTTCTAGTACTCGTGTAATAAAGGCACCTTTCTTCTTCATAAACCTGCTTGCTGACTTCTTTTCAATAAATCTGTCCTAAACATCCCGCTTTCTTACTCATTTCCTCAAATCGCTCTTCCCCTATTTCTTGGTGAGTTACGCATCGCACAGCATAACCAGAGAACTGCCCAAAATCGAACCCACCGTTTCTACCTGCTCTAAAGAAGCTTTACAGATTTAGACTATATCTTGCAGATATTATTTAGTATTTTTGAGCATTATTTTGAATTATTATGGTACATCTTCAATTTGGATTAGCTGGAAATCTGGGGTATGTCTGTAGTTTAAACGCGTTTTTCTCAAATGGTAGCAAAATCAACAAACTTAAACACACTGTTAAAAATCAAAAACAGGGTTAAAAATGAGGCGAGAGTCATATTAAAGCTCCTTAGTGCTCCTACTAAAGAAATCTAAGTTTTTTGCCCAAAATCATTGCCTGTGTGGGCTTTAAGGGGTATTTTGGAGGATCTGCCATAATCGAAGACGCGTCGCATGCTTAGAAAGTAGTCTTCTGATTGAAGAGCACCTGTAAACAGAGGAAAGTGAGGCTTTTCTGATACATTTGCTTCCTTTTCATCATTAGATCTCCTTTACTCCGTCAATGCTTCTCGTTGTTCTGCTACCACATCCTGCCTTCTCGCAACTCTTCTCGCTGAGAGTGAACTACATCAAACTGATGATCAAAGTGCCCATTGTGAAGCTAACCTTGCAAGCTGTTGTCAAATGTAAGCTAAAATACTGATGTTTCAGGTGTCTAATATCAGAGATCTGACTAAAGCCTTATCATCATGAGGGCTATACTATAATACAACAAAGAGCGCACAGCTAAACCTACGTTGAAAACCTATTATAAAGTATTGCAACCTCTTTCAAGGTCTGACTTTCAAGAGAGAAGCAGCCAGATAAAAAATATTGAAGGGTCCTTACTTTGGTTGTCTTCGTTACTCCATATTCCGATCTCGGCAATTGGCCGATTTCATTACCATTGAGTCATAAGTAGCCCAATGATGAAGTAACAGTTGTGTTCACTCCCACCCTTTCTTGCCGTCATAAAATGACAATCTTCATCAATGAAAGCAAATGACAAGGACCGATGACTCATGGATACTACTACTGCTCATTTGTTCATAAGCTTAAATGTGTCGCAAAACAGTCATTGCGAACCCCATACAACTAAATTGCAACAATGTAAATGAAATGCTCTTCTTACGCCGACCCAAAACACCAAGCAAAGCTTGAACAACCTAATTTATTCTTCCAATTTCTTTACATACGCTTGGCTTTGTTCGTGGACTTGGTGAGACAAAGTAGCTGAATGGCCATATACCCTAGCGGACGCGATCTTCTTGGCACAACACTATATAAGCGGCTGCATTGCTGGGCACTGTCTTTTTACATATAAAAGACATCAATGTATCGATAACTGGATACCTTTGCAGTATTCCACACACAAGATGAAATGGTCCATAGTTTTGCTAATGGCGGCGCTTATAGCAGGTGCGAGAAGTCTGAATGCATCTGACGAGGAAGCCAGCACTGGTCAGACTTCTCAAACTAATCTGATAAACACAAATCCATACGAGGACGAGTCACCAGCTCCTCCTTTATCTGGCTATAATGACGATGGAAGCTTACGAGAACAGCTTTTCGAGTTCAGGGACGCAGTTGAAAGATGTAATCGCTTGTGCAACACCTCGTATGTTTGCAAGTTAAATGCACAGAATGGCCTCACCTTGTAAAACAGAAAGAACGAGAACACTGTGAGTGAACGAGAGAAGAAGCAAACTTGCTTGGGCCGCTGTGTGGTACTGATTTCTCAACAAACCTTTGGGGTTATTGTTGATCCAAGATTGTCTGATAACCTCGGTCCAGACGAAGAAGACATCAATGAAGATTCCGTTAGAAGAAGAGGTGAATACTTGCACGATTATGAGAATCTGGTTGAGTACTTGGAAGTCAAAGAAATGATGGAAGCCGAGCAATTGGCAAACCCAGAACCAGAAGATCCGGTTGACGTGTCCCAACAACGACGTCTTGTTCCTTTCGCCGACTGGCTAGAAATGCGTTCCATATCGGAGGATTGAAGGATTCTATGGCTCAAGAGCTGGCATCAAGATTCATAGAGGCTACCTACTTGCCCCTTGTTGGAATAGCTGTAGTTGGAACCCAGGTTCAGGTATCCCTTGCAACGTTTTGAGAGCCTCTGGGCTAAGTACAGCCAAGAATGTTTCAATCGATGAGCCTATTGATGAAAGCACCTTCATATCTAAGATGAGGGAATGCTCAAGTTCGACTTATGAGTGCTTTTCGTGGACTCTTTGTTAGACGTGGATCAGAAGGACACTCCACCGGAGCAGAGTGCTTGACTAGGGCGTACATTCAAACAAAGAGGGAGTTCTTTTGAACCTCCACAAAAAGCTTTCGGCAGCAGATTCAAATACGGCACTCGACACGGTTACATGGTGCATGCCCAGCCCTGGCTCGACCCAGACGGTGAAGCTAATGGGATGCTAATGACAACCTTTAGAATCGAAATACATACTCTGTTTAATGAATAGACGCCATTACGCTCTACACCATTTCTCTAATCGCAATACATAAAACGCTTATCCTGTCCTCAAAAACAGATTCCCATAACCTACCCTAACGGTAAGCTGACCTCTCGCCACCATCTCCAACCCTAAATCCATACCCAGAACCACCCAACAAGTACCAGACACATCCACCAACTTACCAAATACATCCCTTGTCTCACTCCCCATAACCTGTAATTAATGCTCAATGAGGAATATCTGCCGATAAGCTCTGCACACTTTTAGGGTTTGTTTACATTCCCCTGCATCAGCGTATGATTAGCGAATGCACGAAGCTGTCACACATAAGCCACCCCAGGACTATTTCAAGCACACAGACAGTTAATGGACCGAAAACCCAGCTTCCCTTTAATTTATAGTACCCAATAGAAGGGAACATCCCTTTGGACCCTCCCTCGTTGAGTTACCGCCCTTAGATAATTATTATTTGGAGGCTGTGGCCTGCATGGAGCCTCACCAGCTACTACTCATAGAGCGAGGGTTTCCAGTAATTCCCACTTTTTACCCACCACTACTACAAAAATGGCTTTCAAGATACGATCGAATTTTAAGAAACAAAACGTCTCACCAAAGACGACCAAGCCCAAAAACGTTACTTTTGACCCTCCCGCCGCAGAGAAGGTCCCAATAAGCGATATGTACGCTTTCTCTCGTGAACAAGCTCGCAACAAGAATAAGGCGCCAAATGACACCACACCGTCCGATTGGGTCACTCCAAAGAAGGTGGCGAGTGTCGGCCGCATGGCCGGAGGCAAGCAGACCTCTTCCAAGGCTCCTGCTGCTTCCAAAGGTCCAAAGAACCAGTTCGAGTGCTTATCACCTTCAGAGAACACAAAGAGAAAGAGGAGTTCCCACCGCAAGAACAAACCACTTTTAACCGCCAATGCTCATCCTGATGCCAAGGCGGCTGCCCAGCATGCTTACGGCGCCCACAGCAACAAAAAAGAAGCACCTGCTGTTGCTCCTTTCAAGGCAAAGCTTCACATTATCTGCCCTAAGCATGCAAAGGAAGCCCAGGAGGCCCAGAAGGTTCCCAAACAGGCGCCAAAATACTCAGAAGTAGCCGCCGGCAAAGCTACCACTAAGCCACCTTCCTCCAAGGCTCCAATTAAGGTTTACCTCCAAGTTGGTGTCAAAACCAAGGATTCTCCGAACCCTATAGTTAACACCAAGGTAGACCAAAAGGCAGGTAAAATGTCTCGTTCGCACGACATTTTGGCTGCGAAAGCTCCACAGCAGCCATATAATGCCGCTAAGCATAATGTAAAGAACCTTCCGTGCGCCTCAGAAAAAAGGCTGGTTCCTAAACCCAGCGTGAAGAAGAATTTGGTGAAGGATGTTTTTGAAGGAGAGAAGAAGCCACAGGCGAAGGTTC
Organism: Candidozyma haemuli; assembly: GCF_002926055.2. Classification (NCBI taxonomy): domain Eukaryota; kingdom Fungi; phylum Ascomycota; class Pichiomycetes; order Serinales; family Metschnikowiaceae; genus Candidozyma; species Candidozyma haemuli. The sequence continues at coordinate 1,711,124 of NW_020289911.1, read as the reverse complement.
ACGATATTTGCGACATTAAACCTTTTGATAAGAGCAGCTGGCCTGCACTTGAGAGGAAGGCTCCAGTTAAGGTTCCTCAGGTCCAGGTAGCTCCCAAGGTTGCCCAGGCTCCTAAGGTTAGTCAGGTGTTGAAGGATTCTAAAGCAGGGAAGAATGTGAAGATTAAGGATTCTCAGAAAGCCAGGGCTCCTAAGGTTGCTGATGCTCCTAAGGTTACTCAGACAGTCAAGCCTTCTCAGACAGTCAAGCCTTCCCAGGCCCCCAAGGCCCCTAAGGCCCCTATGGCCCCTAAGGCTACCAAGACTACTAATGTCCCTCAAGTTGTCCAGCCTACCAAGACTACTCAACCCGTGAAGGCTCTACAGGTTTCACAGGCTCCTGTTGCTGGGACTACTTGGGCTTCCAAGATTGCTCAGAAGATCAAGGCATGCAAGGCAAGTAAGACTCCCAAGGATGTCAAAACCCCAAAGGATGTCAAGACTGCTAAGACTCAACCACCAAAGGTAGTGAAGGCGCCCCAGGCAACTAAGGTTACAGAAGTTCTTCCTGTTAAGCCAGTTAAGGCTCCAAGGCCAACGAAGACTTCCCAGATATTGGAGGTTCCTAAGGTTCCTGACTCTACTAAGGTTCCTATCATCACTGCCCTTCTGAAACAGCCTTACTACTGGTCTACCAAGGACGGGTTCGTTCCTTTGACTGACTTTAACGTTGAACACTTGTTGTACAGCAGGTACATCACCGAAGAGCAAGGCCCTTCTGGCCTCGGCTGCTCTAAGGACATGGAGAGGCCTAAGAAGAAGTCGAAGTCCTCGAAGTCGTCAAAGCAAAAGCTGGTAAAGCCCAAGAAGGCTCCCGTAATGTCTAAGAAGTTTGGAAAAGCCCGTATTTCTTCCTCGCCAGATGATGCTGGCAGTTCTTTTGAAGAAGTCGAGCGTTCCCGGCTTGTCATAGCAGGATCTTCCAAGGCTTCCCAGAGTCAGCTCAAGAAAGAGAAAAGGAAAACCAAATCCACTAAAGAAGAGTCTCCAAAACCTTCCAAGGTTCCAGAGTCTCCAAAGTTGGCTTCAATTGCCACTCTTGGTTCTCCCTTTACCTCGCCAGAGCCCAAGCCTGTTTCCGTTTCACCACATCAACTGTCGTCACCTTCACCTTCTCCAAAGATACCGGTTGCGTCGCTGCTGCCATTGTCGTTTCCTCCTGCCTGTCTGGCTTTTGACTTCTTCACTGACGGTTTGAGTGATCTCGTTGCAAACCCATGGACTTCTGTTGCTTCAGCTCCACGCCCTTCGCCACCTGTGTTTGCTGACACTGCAGTAGAAACACCTTACTCGCCTGTCGAGTGTTCTCTGCCCAAGTCAGCTGGTGTTGAAGTTGTTGATGTTCCTGAGAATAAGACGTTCAGTCTTCATGTCCCAAGATGTGAACCTCTGTGTGCTTCTGATGTTGCCTCTCTTCTTGCGTTGCCCATTGAGGTAGTTAAGGAGGCTACTGAGACACTTTTCAATGTTCCATCGAAGGCCGAGACTAACGTTGACGTTGACGCTGATGTTTCTTGTATTCCAGACTTGTTGCCTCCTTCTGCCCTGGTTAGTGAAGCCGTGGAACCCGAGAAGCTGTCGAAGCCTTGTCCTGTTGCTGAAGCAGTACACTTGGAGCCATCTGCTGTTCTTCCTCCTCCCGAGAAGTCTAAATCTTCTACTAAGTCTGTTCATGTGAAGGCCGCTGTTGCCAATCAGACTTCGAAGGTTGAAACTTCCCAGGTTCCTACTCCACAGACAACTCCTTCTAAGGATAAGAAAGAAGCTTCTCCATCGGTGACTCTTCCCTCGCCAGAGCTCTCTCCTTCCAGTCCGTCAACATCTCAGTCTACCAAGAAGAAGTCACCTTCTTTTACCGAGCCAGTTACTCCTAAACCAGCTCCAGTGACTTCTTCTCTTCCTTCTCCTGCTGCTTCCCCTGAAAAGAAGCTTTCGGCTGTCGAGGCCTTGAAGCAGAAGCTCAATGAGAAGGCTAATGACAAGTCTGTCCGCAAGGCTCATATTTATACCAACTCGAAGCAAGTCCTGATCAAGAGCAAGATTAGCAGCTTAGATGGCTTCTTTGAGGATGGTGGTTTGAAAAAGCCCGAGGTAAAGGAATCGTCGTTGTCGAAGAAGACTGATGAGGTAAGCAACGTTGGAAAGGTTACTAAGAAGGCAGAAACTACTGAAAAGGTTAACAAGACAGAGACTTCATCTAAAAAGACAGAAACAGCGCCTGCTGTGCTGAAACTGTCACTGGAACCAACAAAGGCTCCTTCACCTCCAGAGTCTTCGGTTACTCCATTGTCTTCAGTCCTTGACGCCACTCCTGTTGATGCCACTCCTGTTGATGCTGTTGACAAGCCTGTGCCTACTTCCGAACCCGAACAGTCTTCTGCCCAGAGAAGAGATACTGAAGCTGCTGCTCGTGCTAAGGCTGAGAAGAAACAGCAGTTGGCGAAGAGGCTTGCTGCCTTGAAGCAGAAGATGGACTCTGACACTGCCAAGCCGTTGCCTAAGAAGGATGTGGAACCAGTTAAGGAGATTCCTCCTGCTCCTCCATTGCCAGAAGATCTTTTCGATTCTTGTTCAGAGCCTTGTAACTCTGAATCGTCTTCTGGTAAATCTGTTTTGCTTTCCCGTGAGTCTAGTGTCTTGTCGAGTTCTCTGGATAACGGTCTGAGTCTGGAGACTTCTCCTTCACCCTCTCCCGAGCCAGAAGTCCAACTAACCATTTCAACTGAGCCTTCTTCACTTGAACCTTCTCCTGAGCCTGAATCTTCTCCTAAAGTGGCTGATCCAGTCGTTTCTATTCCAGAGGAGAAGACTACTATTCTTTCCAAGGATGAGAAGAAGGCTCAATTAAAGCAAAGACTCGCCGCTTTGAAGGCCAAGATGGAAGCTGAAGCTCCAAAGAAACCAACCAAAGCAGAAACCTCTTCTTTGTTGTCTGATACTGTTAAGGCCCCTGTTATCCCTCCTGCTCCTGCCTTCCCTGAAGGTCTTTTTGATTCGGATTCAGGCGACTCTGAAACAGTTCCAGAGGTTTCTGTTGAAGCTTCTCTTGATGTTGGTTCTGATGTTTCTGTTGAAGCTGTCACTCCTGTTGAAGCTGCTGTTGTTTCCACTCCTACTACTCAAACTCCAGTTGCTTCTGACGCTTCCAAGGAAGAGAAGAAGGCTGCTTTAAAGAAAAGGCTTGCTGCCTTGAAACAAAAAATGGCAGCTGAGGCTCCTCAAAAGCCTGTAAAGAAGGAAGCTCATACTCCAGGTGAACCTAATGCACCTAAGGTTCCTGAAGCTCCTCCTTTACCTGCTGACCTTTTCGAAGCAGTCCTTCCACCTCCCGTTGATCTTCCTGCTACTTCTGAACCTCCTGTTGTTCCAAAATCTACAGCCACTGAACCTTCTTCTCCTGTTCCAATTGTCCAGCCTCTGTCTGATGTTTCTACTTCCCAGACTGAGGGCCTTTCTAAAGAAGAGAAGAAGGCTCTGTTGAAGAAGAGACTTGCCGCCTTGAAGAATAAAATGGCCAATGAGGCCCCATCAAAGGGTACTACCAAAAGCAAAGGTGAACCAAAGAAACGCAAGGAAAGCATTCCGGAAGCTCCTCCTTTGCCAAAAGATCTTATGGATGTGAAACCACCGGTGTCTCTGGAGACACTTTGTCCCCCTCCTCCTCCAGCTTCATCGATTCCTCCACCTCCACCTCCACCACCTCCATCTTTGCTTCCTGTTGGTCCTCCACCACCTCCTGCCCTTCCAGCAAGTCTTCTTCCAGCTGCCTCTGAGACTCCAGATGAGCCTGAAGATCCAACGGCTCCTTCTGAGGCTTACCTTGAATTGGAAGCTAAGCTTTCTGCCAAAAAGAAGAAGAGCGTCGATTTATCTACCATCAGCGACCACATTCCTGACTACTCGAAGAAGACGAACTTTTCTTCAAAGATGCTGAAGATGGCTTCCAAACTCGAGGCCTTCCTTCTCGCTGATGGTAGGTTATCTGTGGATGGTCCCGTTACACCTATGAATCTTCCCAAGCCAAAGAAAGCGTCTCTCCTTTCCAAGGACGAGGTGCCTAAGAAGAAACATAACGGCAAGAACACTGCTATCTTGAACAAACTTGAGGGTCTTTTCAAAGACCGCCTTGACGAGAATAATGGTGTTGCGGAACCCAAAACCCCCAAAGTGTCCAAGTTCCATATCGACATGGACCTGACTGAAGTGTTCATTCCTCCTTCCCATCCTAACTTTCCAAAACCAGCTGCTGGCCTGGGCACGGCCCCTCCACCTGGTTTCTTGACTAATGGGAATGGCAATGGTAATGTTCCACCTCCACCACCACCACCTCCTCCAGCCTTCTTGATGGCCAGTGGTGCACCTCCACCGCCACCACCGCCACCACCAGCTTTCCTTACCAATTCAGCAGCACCACCTCCACCTCCACCACCCCCAGGGTTCTTATTAGATGCTGCTGGACCTCCACCTCCTCCAATGAATGTTCCATTGACAAAGAAGGAACTTCCTAGTGTTAAGTGTATTCATGGGTCTTTCGAAGATAAGAGAAAGGCGTTTGGTGCTTTCTTCTCTGCTCATCCTATGAAGAAGACGGCTCCACCTCCACGGATTGAGGCTCCCAAGAGGAAGGTGTTTACTCAGGATGAACTTGACAAGATGACGCCGTTTGAGAGGACCAGGGTTACGATTGAAGGCCATTTACAAGATCTTGTTCGTGAGGGCAAGGCAGTTCCCGGTGCCAAAGCATAAAGAAAAAGAAGAAGATGAAGATGACGAAGAGAAAGAGAAGAAGAGAAAAAGAGAAAAAGAAGAAGAAGAAGAAGAAGAGAAAAAGAGAAAAAGAGAAAAAGAGAAAAAGAGAAAAAGAGAAAAGAGAAAATTAGAAAAAGAAGAAGAAGAAGAAGAAGAAAAAGTCCATGCTAGTCATATGCGACTACCAAAAGTTTATATGTTTTTTTTTATAGGTCTTAATACCTTTTTTTTTTAGTCTCTTGTAGGTTCACACTGGTAGAACTTCCTTTGCACCTTGATCGAAATCTTGTTTCCATAACCAATCATCAAGTCAAAGGGGTTTACAAGAAAACTAATCCTTAATACATATACGTAAAACTTTGCTTTCTTTCCTCTTCTGGACTCTCGAGAGTCTCTTTGGGAATACCATACATCACCACCATTGAAACACCTAAATAGGCAAGACTATTAAACATCAAAACCCATTGAAAACCCTTAATAGGAAAACATATGAGACATACTGGCCAAGCCGAGGGTTTATTTCGTATTCTTGAAGAATATATAAAGCCGGTCTATTCCCCTGTTTCTTCCCCATCATCAAACAAACATGGCCGCTCAAACTACTCAGAACAAGAACAACACTCCAAAGGACAACAACTTGAACAAGCACGCTGGACGTGGTGCTGTTCCTTTCATGTGTACTATTGTTTAGATCAATAAACATTTGTATAACTTACACTGTAGGTGACTTACTTGATGAATGGCTGTGACAGGACCATACGCCTTCTGTGACTGACGAGTACAGATATTCACGTATGGTAATTAGGTTTCTTTCACGCTTCTTGGGGCACTATGTATTCCAGTTGCCTTAAACTTATATTCATCCCGCAACGTTTGTTCCTGAAAGCATGATGCCTTCAACTTTCCCACTAAGTGAGGATATAAAAGAACGACCAGCGCAACATGCCCTTCCAACAAAAGTAGTATAAAAATGTCACAGGAAATAGTTTTCGTTATCGGCAAGAGTTCAAATACAAAGCCGTATCAAACCCAAATAGCTGGATACAAGAACGAATGGGTAAAAAGAGTCTGTTTTGATGGCTTGGACTATTCAGTAGCTCAAATACTGTTTCTCCCTAATACCGATTCAAACAGCGTCTTATCGCTACTTAGGGATAGCCCGCCCAGCAAAACAAAATTGGGGAGAACTTCGATGCCAAAAAGAAAGCCGATCATCTATTATGCGCCCACCCCTTGGATGTTTCATAGCCCTACGGAGCTTTCAGCGGGAAATTGCTGCTTACGTTACAAGTGGCAGGACTCTTACTACAGTGTTCCTATATCACCACTCATGACTGCCCTAACATTGCAGTATCGCAACCAGAACGTTCACAAATCAGAGAAGCAAAGTATGATTTGCTCCCTTAATCTAACTGGAATTAAGCTAACCAAAACTTGTGCAGCTTTAGCTGAGCCGTTTGTGGTTCTTTCCGGCAGCAACTTCTCCCATGCCTTTCAATTAAATGTCAAGATCACCCCGATCGGGAAATCGGAAAACATTGAATCGATAGTTGGGAAGCCAACAGTGAATGAGATCTCAGTGGAGGTTTTGGAGTTAATAACAACCGTGAAGTTTAAAAAGGGCTGTGAAATTAAGCGTGTTAACAAAATCAACAGTGGAGTAGTCTTTTGGGCACGCTCCCCGTTCCAAGTCAACGAAGAGTTATCCAAATCGATACTGAGTAACCTGGGTACTTTCGAGATTCCATCTTCGTCTTACAGTTTCCCAATCCCGCATCTCGAGCCAACATTCTTCACAAGCTCGTTGATGAGGAGTTAAGCAGTCAAAGTGAATGTTAAGCTCCTGGTAAATGGTAGTGAGATAAGCCTTATATCTTTTGCTGACTTAAAAGTGGCTACAACGAGGTACAGAAAGGAAATTTCCATTGATAAGACTTCTTTGATACCAATGACACCCACAGAACGCCGTGCGATAGTCTTATGCATCCAGCATTTCCCAAGGGCTTTGCCCGGACGTTTTAAAATTGATGCCAACAATCAGTCGACCAAAACACGTTATATTATATCAAAGGGCTCTAATGTCATTGCGCAAACGGAAAAAATGGTTCTTGTGGCGTCCTATCATAGGCTAATTGTACCTTTATCTTTACCAGAAACCAATGTGGATTATGAAAAAGTCCGTGATAGATATGGCCTTAAGCGGTTTGGAAGTGAACCCAAAGTGTATCCTGGAGAATGTTACTTGATTTCTGAGGTGGTCAAAGGCTCTGAAATACTGGAATTTCCAGTATGTGGCGAAACGCCACAGGGTGGGCTATTCTTTAAATTCGAAGGTAAGCGAATAGCAACAGGATTTGCCCCACCAATTCCTTGTGTGCTTACCCATCACCAACCCTTTGATTGCTTTCATGCACCGATAGATGGCTATATGTGGAAGTTATGGATTCTGTTTAAGAAGGCTAGCGTTTTTAATGACTATGTTGGAAACACTGTGCTTCCTGGAATGAGACTAGCAGATATTATTGCAATAGGTATGATCACTTCCGACCAAAATTTTGGGGCCGAGAAGATTCACATAGATCCCATAAGCGTCAAGGTTGATCTCTGGGAGATGACACATACCAACGCCGTGTATCCCCGTCCTCTATCACCAAGATTATCAAATTTAATGGAAAAGCAGTTCACTGAGAATAGTCTGGGTTATAATTATGGGTCATTTGGTCACGAATTGCGGCTGTCACTCTACGACTGTGAAATACCACATGTGGGGCCGACATTCTGTACTACTGAGTTTGCAAGGTCATATCAGATTATTCTTTCGTTTCGATTCGTGACATCTTCAGGAAAACAACATGTTGCAGGGGCAACGATACCAATTACTATCGCAAAAGACTATTGTAATTGTTTGGGCAGGGGCCAGAATGTGAAGTAGATTGAATCACCTAGTTGGGTCATAGTCAATGTTGGAATGTGATTGAGTTGAAGTTCCAGGCATATCATGATACAACAGGAACTGCTCACTTGGTGATATCTAAATGGTGTTGGTTTACTGAATTACATCGAGGCTTCTATAATCGACTGGTGTGGAAAGTGAGATGAAGGGCTGCGGAAGAACAGCTCAAGGAGACGTATGAACAGCTCTAAAGGGACTTCTTCTTAGAAGAGTCCTTCTGTTTTAAAGTATAATTAATTCTGTAGCTTAGTGTGGGTTAGTTTGAAGGCATCAGGAGCAAGTAAAATGCAAGTTGATGTAAAGTCTTCCCACAAAGGAAAGAATAGCAGACACAAGGTGTGACCGATTACCCTGAAGGTAGACTTGTCTTCGTAAACGTTTCTTCTTCTTCTTTTTCTCCTTCTTCTTCTTCTTCTTGTCAGTCGTGGGGATGGGTTATACAGAATCGGTTGTCTTGATCGAGGAACAACCAAAGGCTGAAAGACCCACTCTGTGTTCCCCAAATGTTTCAAAAGGAATCTTAGAAAAATTCAACCAGTACATCTCCCACACCACCAGAGCTCATGCTTTGGGGGATAAGGTCTACATTATCACAGAGGTAAAGTTCAAGAGAGAGGAAACCGAAGACATCACAAGTGCTTCTGCTCGTCTTTTGGAAGCCAGACAAGCCGCAGGCGTTCATGAGTTAGGGTCTGGTCCTTCCCAAAAATGCATGCCTGCTCTTCAATATAGGTTGGTTCATAAATCTGAAGGAATTTGCCTTGGTGGCACTGCTAAACCTGTTCATGGCGAGTGTATGTTTCTCCTGGAAGAAGGACAGACCAGGTACACCGGTTTGAGCAGTTGTATTCCAACTTTGAATTATATGAACGATACCATACTGAATTCATATAAACAGGACAACTTGCTGGTAATACTTATTGCTAAGTTTAAGAGTCCTCAATGGTTCACCCAGAGAAAGAACCATAATATTGTTGTTCCAGGAATACCATTCAAAAGCTTCTCACAGCTTCACCTTACACTTAAGGGACCTAACCCTTTAACTATAAATAAATGGGCATCCCGGTTTCGAGTGATCAACGTGAAGGTAGACCTTCAAGAACTTACTACTTGGGGAAGTGAAGAACCGTTTGAATCTTCTTCCAAAGAGCTACGCCATAGGACTTTAAGTGATCTCCCTTGTTCGGAGTGGCTTTGGACTCCAAATTCTAACTCCTTTACTTCCCACGAATCGGTCACTCTTGAAGCACCGGAGAAATTGTTTGATTACGACTTCCCGAACGTTGAACCAACATTTTTTTACAACAACTTGCTTAGACAATATGCTTTAAAGTTCACCCTTACTTTAAAAAATGAAGAAAGCAAGGAGGACTTCAATTTATCTACTTTATTGGAAATAAATGTCGCAAAGCAAGCTACACTTTTCGAATCGCTCACCCAAAAGTTACCTTCAATTGAACCCACCTTTCGTGATACGAGAATGAGATGCTTTACATCCTTTAAAAAATATGTCCCAAACAACTTTGTACCTAAGGATGTCTGCAAAGCTCTATTTGATAGGATTCTTGGTTCACCAACAAATACTTATTGCTTTCATCGGACGGCCATTTTCTCTACAGGCAACTTCAAGTATGCCGTTACGGAACTATTTGTTCGCTTGGAAACGAATTCCGAATTATTAAATGAAATTCTTCCGGTTGTGAATGCGATACCGTTCCGATGGAAAAAGGGTGCTCTGATTGTATGTGAGCTTGCCCCACCTGCCCGCTCATTGGTTCATCAAAGCAAGCGTGTTGCAGGCACTTATTTTCGGTGTGATGGGCATCGATTTAAGTATGATTTTGAACCACTCAGTATCATTTCAGGACCGCAATCGTTTGACAGTGTCATTTGCAAGGTACCGTTCGTGTTCAACTTGGGAACCCGCCGCTCTTTGAGAAATTTGGGGCTCACATTCAAAACCATTTATACTGGTCATACTCGTTTTGAGCACGAAGAAAGCTCTAGAACTGTAGCGGCAGGCATTCCAGTTCCAGATTTTTTAAAACTACTGTTTAGGATTCCTTATGAAAAGGCCACCCGTGCTAAACCATGGAAAAACACAATCGCCCGGTTAACAAAGGTGACTGTGTCCGTTGAATCATTCTGCTATGAGGATGAGGATTACGTCAACCTCAATCGTAAGGAGACAATTGTCTTAAGGAAAGAGCTTGATTTACGGCTCCTCTTTAAGAAATTTGAACAGAAGGATGGCTACATCGAGTATTGTGTTCCACGAAGCAACTATGACTGCGTGATGCCTGGTCTAGCTCCCTCAATAATACAGGAGGGAGTAAATGTAAGCTATAATATCTGTACTCAATTCGATATCGAAGGCGTGGGGTGGAAGGATTGTATCGCCGCTTGCATACCTATCCAGATAGCCACTGAATCGCATGCAATATTGGATGGCCCAGTAGCGTTGGTTGGTTCTTAGGCAATATCTTTTTATTCATCAGCCTTTGGTTTTCATTAGTTTTCATTAGTTTTTGTATTTATATGTAATATTGGTGAAATCACTAAAAATGGGCACAAGTTTTGTATAATACATGCGATTCCTCACACCCACCGAAGAACATGAATATATTCTACACTGACAAAAATCCAAATCAAACGTTTTTTTCACCCAAGTGCTTTAGATAGATTGACAGAGCTGATATACTCAATTTCCAACGTGCTCTTTGCTCTCAAGATGGTTGTCTTTTGAAGATTTCTCATCCTCGGATAGAGAGTCCTTTCACCGACCAGGAACAGCTCCCAATCGCTCCATAGACGAAGATAAGGTAAAACGCAGGTATTTAAGGTAATATGACAAGAAGAAATGGTTCGTTTCTTTGATGGTTCCATAATACGAGAGTTTAAATTGAGATAACTACGTCATCGTGAGCTCTAAGCGGCTCATGGCAGGCATCAATCTGGGCCAATATCATGTAGATTAGCCTAAAACCACTGATTTCTTTGACCAGCCAGAGATCTCCCAAAGGAAAGATCCCAAAGAGTACCATCACATAAACCAATGTGGACTGATCCACATCTCCAACCCCAGCCCACCAAAACCCTCTTTTCTAATAATAGACCCATTTCTACCTTTAAACTACCAACGGTCACACGATCTAAGCCAGTGGCTGCAACAAATCGGCTTAAACCAAGCCGAACATGAGACCTCCCACTACTAGTGTGAGCGAAACCTTATTGCGGACCATAACCAGGGAAGTCACGCTACAAGGCCACGGAATTCACCGACACCGCCATGTATCCATACAATCCCGAGACTAGTCTAGATAATTTTCAAGCAGCCGCCGACAAGTGGTGGGGTTGGTTTGTTGACATCAAACGGCTTCTAAATATAGGCCTTAGAGGCCCAAATACTACCTGCAATGAGGGTCCAGGCTTGGAGTTGGATCGGCATCGAGGCCACACCGGAACAAGGCAAAGTGCCGGTTCCAGTTACTTGAAAGGCACTGGCGAAGGTTTAGGAAGATGCTAAATATAGAAAAAGAAAAGAAGCCCATTCTTTGTTCTCTCGAGCCGTTTGCTCTGTCCTTCGCATTGTTCGGAAAAGAGTGGTTGATTTTCCGGCGCACCGACTATTCCTTTATTCCTTTTCCACTAAATTTTAGCCCTTCCACTTCAGCCTTACCAGTCAGGGTCCTCCAGAGGCAGCCTGAAACGAACAGGCAAAGATTTCACTTTATGACACTTTTTCTCTTCCTTCTGTTTTTTTCCTTGAATGCCAAGGCTCTAGCGAAAAATGACACGGAATTGATCCTCAGTCAGTGCACAACCGAAGGCTTTTCTGACAAATGAGAATAGACTAAATGGAAGGATGCGTATTGCAGAAGGCATAGAGATCGTCATGGGTACTTTTCGGTTTTGGCTGCGAAAAAAAAAAATCAATGATCGACTTCGCCGTGGTGCAACACTGAGACTGCCATGGAAAAGTTGAATATATAAGGAACCGGTTTTCCCAGGGTTTCAACTTTTTTTCATTACAATCAACAACTTTATACTTCATCATGCAACTTACGAATCTCGCTTTAGCTCTTACTGGTGCCTCTGTCGCTGCCGCTGCCGAAGACAAGAACACTTTCATCTTCTCCAAACCTCATAACACTTACACAAAGACACTCTATGGGGAGAAGGCCAAGCACCTCACGACTACCCATATGACTATTGAGAAGCCCCACCACACTCACACAAAGACTTTCTTTACGTGGATGGGCAATGGTGCTGCTCCTACTGATGTGGACTACGATGGTGACTCAGACTCAGACAGCGACTCGGACTCTGACGATGAGTCTACCTCGTCCAAGACTACCAAGTCTGCTGAGACAGGTAAGGGTTTGAAGTCCAAGACGTACATCTTCTCGTACCCACACAACACATACACAAAGACCCTTTATGGCGAGAAGGCTGATCATCTTACCACCACCCATATGACCATCAAGAAGCCACACCACACTCATACCAAGACTTTCTTCACTTGGATGGGTCAGGGCGCCCAACCCACTGATGTCGATGAGTTGAACGAAGACTTTGATGCTTCTGACAGTGCTCTTGCTGCTGCTGTCACAGACGTACCTTCTGGTTCTGCTCTGGGCTCTGCTGCCTCGTCTTCCGGTTCCACAAAGTCGTCTGGCACCTCGAGCGGCTCTTCCGGCTCTTCTGGCTCTTCGGGTACTTCTACTCGTTCCAGTCGTTCTGCCAGCGGCTCCAGCGGCTCTAGTGCTTCTAGTGGCTCTAGTGGTGCGTCTAGTGCTCCTGCTCTGGCCAGAGCCACTGGTGCTTCTTCTTCAGCTGGCTCTTCCTCGTCTGGTCCTTCATCTTTCGACAACGCTGCCGGCTCCTTGGCTTACGGCGCTGGAAGCTTGGCCGCTGGTGTTGCCATTATGCTCTTGTAATTGGCCCTAATTGTTTAGTATGTGAATAAATAAAATACCTTTTTCTTTGGTACTCGTAGCTGATTGGGAAATGAAGTGATTCCGTCATGTAATGCTGGGCACGCCGAGTCCGCTAAGGACAAAATGTCATTTTCAGCTGTTGCGTTTTGGTTTTCTTGGCTGCTGAAAATCTATCATGGCACACTTGATGCACAAGTTTGACACTTTGACAGCGTGGGGGTCCATTGTGTGAGATGGTTTAATTTTCTCACAAAAAAGAGCCAACACGGAAGAGCATTTACTGTCACTTTCTCTAGACTCTATCATTCCCTCTTCTCTTCCATTTCCATTAATAATCAACCCTATGTGACCTCATTGGATGTATAACTCCGTGAATCCTTGGCGGCTATAGCCTGGGATACAGATTTTGGGGGACCTCTTCACGTCAAATGTGTCTTGTCAAAATATGTGCAGATTTGGCTGCATAGATACATCAGATAAAGGAGCAATCAGGAGCATCAGGAACACGAAAGTGGAAAAAATACAAGAAAAACTCTTCTTGGCTGTTTATAGTTATGCCGGATAAACTCAAAGACAGCCGTGCCGCGTGTAAAAAGTTTTTCCGGAATATCAACCACAAAACCACATGGGCGACGAGAAATGTATTTTCTTGTTATTTCCTAAAGACGCCCTGTTGGGTATTCGTGGCTTTTGTGGTCTATCTTGGCATTCAGTTGACACGCAAAGCATATCTTTCCATTTACTCCGAAACTGGTGTATTAAGAAAAATTGGTGTTTTTTATGCACCAACACGGCGCTGGCGACGATGCATAGCGGTTGAATTAGATCTTTCTTGAAGAGGTGAGATGTTTTTCCGGATAAAAGTGCCTCAAAGATCTCGATATCGTGTGATTATGTAGGGTTTATCCGAAAGACGGTGTCAAGTTTTCAGTTTGATTGTGTTTCTCTCCCGTATTCATCTACCTGATTCTTCAACATGTCACTTGCCTGTCAAGGTATATTTCAGTTTCTAGGCACACGAATTTGAGGCACAGACACCAACGCTAAGCCTTTTGGTGAAGGGTCCCCCAAATGACGTGCCATTGTGTCTTTTTCTAGATTGCAGATGATTGGACCTTACTGATTTCATAAAAAGGCTGCCATGCATATCAAAGGAACATCCAACATCAAACCTACATACGATGGCGTAGAGATACATTGAAGGTGTGCCATTGGCAGGTTTCTGGAGCCCGAGGCGGGACGGCTTACTGATCCCTTTCCAGAAGTAGTTACGCTTAAAGAGAGAAGGGAGGTATAAATTATGGTAGATTTCTCTCCTTTATCGTCTCATCAATAAAGCAGATTCCTATCATGTCTGAAAAGATCCAGCCAGTTCCAAGTTCTGGAAGAACTTCTTCCACTAGGAGCATTGAGGAGAAAAGAGATGAAAAGACTTATAGCAAGGGGTCTGCAGAGCTTCTGAGAACCACTAGCTCTTCGTCAGACGCTTCTCTTGACTCCAAGACCATTGAGAAGTCTTTCGGCGTCAGAAAGTCCGAGACTTTGGTTAAACAATACGACACTAACCTTCTTAGAGGTATTTACTTCTTCTCCATCTTCATTGCCATGTTTGTCAATACCATTGAAGGTAATGTGACTGGTGTCTTCATTGGCTTTGCCACAGACTCCTACAAACAACATTCGTTGATGAGTACCATTGATATTATCAAGAAAGTGATTGCCGCCGCATCTTTGCCAGCTTATGCTAGATTGTCCGATATCTTTGGTCGTGTTGAGTTGTTTTGTCTCTCTTTGGTTTTCAGGACTGTCGGCCTTATTATTATGTCCCAGGCTAACGATATCAACCGTTATGCTGGTGGAATGGTATTGTACTCTCTTGGTTCTTCTGGTGGAAGAATGTTGTGGCAGATCAACTTGTCTGACGCTTCCAGTTTGAGATACAGACTTTTGGCTATTGCTATTTTGAACTTGCCTGCTATCATTAACACCTGGGCTTCAGGAGAGATTGTCGACAGTTTGTTGGATAGATACAGTTGGAGTTTTGGTATTGCCTTGTGGGCTTTCACCTTCCCTTTGTCTTGTATTCCATACTTGGCCTGCTCTGTCCATATGAGACTCAAGGCCAGAAAGACTGAAGAGTGGCAGACAATTTGTGCTGAAGAGAAGGCTTCTACTGTCAAGTTGAACGAGAAGATGGCCAGGTACGAAAGGGAGTTGGAGAATGGTGCTTCTCCAGTCTGGAACTACACTAAGAGAACTTATGCTTGTGTCTACTTCTGGACCAAGGAGGCTGCTTGGAGAGTCGACTTCATTGGCTGTATTCTTATTATTGCCATGCTTGGTTGTCTCTTGGTGCCTTTGACTTTGGCTGGTGGTGTCAGCAAGAAATGGGCTGAAGCATCTACTATTGTTCCTTTGGTGATTGGTTTCTGTCTTATTCCATGTTTCGTGTTCTGGGAGATGAAGCTTGCCACCAACCCATTGATTCCTTTCCCATTGTTGAGAGACAGAGGTATCTGGGCAGCCTTTTCCATTGCCATTCTTTACACCTTTATCTCCAACATGCCTAATTCCTATGCTTTCCCAGTGTTGTATGTGGGTATGAATGCCAGTAAGGTTGTGGCCACCAGAACGCCATTGTTGCTTCACTTCGTTTGTGCTTTGACCTTGCCAGCCATTGGTTTCGTCTTGAGTAAGGTGAGAAGAACCAAGGGTTTCATCTTGTTCGGTATCATGGTTTGGTTCATTGCCATGGGTCTTTTCGTCCACTTCAGAGGTGACAACGATGGTCTTCGTGGTAAGTACTTCCGTGATGGTGTTGCTGTGGGTATGTGTTTGCTTGGATTTGGTCAGGGTTTCTTCAACAGACTTGTTTCTGTCTCTGCCCAGACTTGTACAAACCACGAGTACATGGCTTCTGTTACTGCTATGTTCAATGCTATCTACCAGATCGGTGCTTCCTTTGGTAAATGTGTTTCTGGAGCTATCTGGACCCAGACCATGTACGATACAATCAAGAAACACATGGTGGACTTGGGTGCTGACCCTGAGTTGGCTAAGGATGCTTACAAGGCTCCATACACTTTCATTGAAACATACAAGTGGGGCTCTACTCCAAGAATCGCTGTTGTGTTGGCCTACGCTGAGGTCCAGAAGAAGCTCTGTATTGTTGGTCTTTGTCTTTGTGCTCCTCTCTTGTTCTTCGCCCTCTTCTTGAGAGACCACTACTTGAGTGATGCCCAGTCTTTGGAAGAAGTCGATGAAGAGCAGCAGCCAACTAATGCCGACACCAAGATCTCCAAGATGGTCTTTACCAACGATAATGACCCAATCTTTAATATATTAAGAAAGGGCTACAATGCCTTGAAGTTCTGGTGAACTTCTCCACCTAATAGAGTTAATAGAATAGTTTAATTGAGGTTGCGTTTATTAAACGAAGTAGAATTGCCGGAATTCGAAGAAACAAAAAAGCCTATGGTTCTAAAACCTTTTGATTTAAGCTGCAACGATGTTAGAAGCATCGGTGTACTTAGCCTGAGCGATAGAGATCTCCTTCTGAGAAAGGTCGTAGTAGACGTAAGCAGATCTCAAGAAGACATCACCAAAGATAAGAGTGCTGGTACCTGGCTGGACACCCAAGAGACAGTAGCCCTGGGACTTCCACACAAGGTCCTGGTACGAAACGTTGATCTTGTTCTTACCAAAGTCGAACGTCAAGTGCTTGTCGGTAGGCTGGTCACAGTCCACAAAGTAGAAGCCCTGGGTAAGAGTACCACCAAGCTCCTTTCCAACAGCATCAATAAGGTGCTGAGGCCACAAGTTCAAAGAAGTACCGGAGTCCAAGAGGATCTCGGCATCCAAGTCAATAGTCTGGCCAGCGACTTCAGCGCTTTCAACGTTAAGGGCCAAACCTCTAGTGCCAGCAACAGGGTACTTGGTCAAGTCACCTTCGTACTTCTCGGTGTCAATACCACCGAAAATGATGGAACCCTTGCCCTCGGCTTCAGAACCAAGGTACAAAGAGTAAGAAGCCTTTGGAGTAACACCAGACTTCTGCAAAGCCCATGGCAAGTTGTCGTACTGGTTGTCGGTGGCCTCCTGGTTCTTGTCAGCAACACCCAAGATACCCTGGGAGTTGGTCTGGGCTCTGTCGACCACAGCAAACTGGAGATCGTTCAAGAGGTTTCTGCCGTCCTCTAGAGCAAAGTCGTCAGTGACGTACTCACCCAAGGCGTAGGAACCGTCCAAGTAGGAAATGAAGAAATCCTCACCAGTCTTCTTATTGGCAGAAGACTTGGATGGGTCAAAGCTGCCACCCTGAGGGTTCTGGATCTTAGGACCGTAGACCCAAAGATCGGAAGAGCCAGTGTCCAAGAGCACAGTCACAGGCTGCTTGTTGGAACCAAGCTTCAAGTCAAGCAAGTAGGTGATATCTCTGTCGTTGGTAAGACTGGCGGTCTCGTGTCTTTTGGACAAAGAAAGACGCGTAGTGAGCTCCTGAGCCTTAGCGCCAATGTCCACAGCTGGAGTGGATTCGTTAAAGGTCTTCTTCACAGTGAAGTCAAGCTTAAGTGGAGCACCGTTTCTCTTCTGGAGAGAGTCGGCGTGGTTTTCAGGCACCACCAAGGCGCTGGTGAAGGCCAAAGCGAGAGAAAAGATAGTCAAGAAAGGAAGCATGGAGAATGTAATGGATAGTCCATAAACTCTGGGGAGTTTCCCGGTATTTATGCCATTGAGGTGTGGAGACAACAAACCCGGAACGCCGCCAGAAGAGCCGTACGGCAGCACTCCCCGATAATGTACAAAAGGTGTGGTAACCCCAGATGTGGTGGTTATGAGGAATGTGACTCGGGTATGCTTGTACGTTGTGGTTTTGCGCTAACTGCAATGGCTGCAAACGAGTACTGTGGAGCGCAAGGCTTAACACATGAACAAACCGAACCTGGAATTACGCGTGGCACCGGAATTCATGGCCATTTTTCCCCAGACCGGGCTTAGTGTGATTTGGCGTGGCTCCAAATGCCCAGCCTTTTTGGAACCGCTGGTGTCCATATTTTGTCTTGACAGGTGCCAAGATAAGACTTATGCGGATACCCGAGTTTGACAGGTTTGACGTGCTGATCCTGATAAACTGTTTAGGCACTGTTGCTGCAACTACGCAACAGCCAACCAGATAAGAGACTCAGATACCCACAGGGTGTGGGGGAACCGGGCCCCCCTTTTTTACTCCCATTCAAGCAGATCGCTTATTTGGCTTCATTGCTCGAGGTAAGTGTTCCCGTAAACATGGCCTTATGCGAGCAAGCCACGTCAAAGCCACATGCTTATGGTTTAGCTGGCTCCGGATATTGAGAGTTGTTGGAGGTCTCAGAACCACATGGGATGCCTCTGTATTGATTAGACACTTCTTTTTCTTGGCCATGCACTAAAGGGTATTTTTGTGGTATCTGGATAAGAAGTGTTCTTCATATGTCATAGCAAAAAAACCGTTTATTTTGTGTCAAGGCGGTTTTGTGGTTTGTAGCACAAGCTCACAAAGAGCCACGCTTGTTTCAGGTAAACAGAAGGTTCCAATCGTGTGTGGCAGCCGAAGTGGCTCTCCGAGTCCCGGGGCTTTCGGTCGCCTATACTTGAACGTTCGGGATCTAAGGCACCCCTTTACGGCTCCTGATGCAGCACTACTTACGTCGTTTATTTCATCTACTTACCAGTCTGACGGGTTAAATGGTATGAGGTCACTGAGTGGAGATGCCGCTTTAGAGCGTTCTAGGGACGGCAGCGTCGATCTGGTCTTTCTGCTTGATTTTTCCGAACTCTCCTGGTCGCTAGAGGAAGCAACTGACTCGAGAAGCTCGTCCACCATCCGGTGTGGATCATCCCAGGCTGTGTAGCAAGTCAAGTACTCACTAGGATGGCTTCTGGTGGTTGCATATGGTGGGAACCCAATTATGACATGCGGAGAAGGACACGAACAGACCTGGCTTTCTTTAGCTTGCTTTTCCTTTTTGCATCTTTCTATTAAGTCGTAGATCCAGTTGGCTGGTTTATGAGGAACAAGCTCCTGGGCTTCTTCATCAGTGTAGGTTCGTGGAAAGAACGCCAGGGAATGAGCCAATAGTATATGTGGAAGAGGTTTAAACTGGGGCTTGAAGAGGTTTGCTAGGGATGCTGGAATGGTCTTGTTACCCACTCGGCGGTTTGTTTGTGACGTCCTCAGTGGATGGAAGTTGCCTTGGATGGAAGGGTCTTGGTTAGGCCTGTTATTGCTGGTTCCATTAAAAGTATTCTGGTGGGCGTCGTTAGGCCTGTTGTAATACTCTGGATTGGCATCTGGCTGCAAATGTCCTGGGTAGGTATTTCTGTTGAAGTCCTGATCATTCTGAGGAACTTCATAGCCAGCATTAGTTCCATAGACATGGTATTCCCTAACATCCCCTGTTTCAGGGTCATAGAAGCCAAATATCTGAACACCACCATTAAACGTCTGGCCGTTATAAGTATTATGGGTTGGGCCGTACTCATAGTATCCGTTGTTGTAGTACTGTGGCATAAACGGCATGCCTTGAACATAAGACCCGTTATACTGGTACCCATAAGGATTATAATGGTAGTACGGCTGCTGATAATAGCCTTCATTTGGTACAGTTCCATAGTAACCTTGATATGGATATTGGTATTGGTATGGATATTGGTATGGGTACTGGTATGGGTATTGGTATTGGTACTGGTATTGTGGGTTGTCTTGAGGCTGACCACCATTGGCGTTGTAGGGCTGCCCGTAGGGGTACCCATTATTCGTATTCATTAGAGCAAACGAGAAAGTAGAATTTAAAGGGTATTAGCGAATTTAGAAAGCTTTACTCTTAAGCTGCTGGACTAGGAAAGGTGGTTTCCAGCTTTTGAGAAATGGCTGCAAAACACATAGTGTGCGGTGAGTACAAACGAAAGAAGCAGGGGAAGCTAGAGTGCTACGAAGAAGAAGCAGTAGGGTCTGATAAGAGAAGGAAGAGGGCTATTTAAGACGTTTAAGGATCCATTTGGATGTCTTGTAAGGGTCTTTCTGGTGCTTCCCTCACTGAGACATAGTGAAGCTACATGTAATCTACCATAGAGAGGAGCATGTATTGATGTAGTTACCTTACCGAAACTACCAAATATGCTTCGGTTACACAAAGCTGGGCCAACGAAGACCCAATAAAGGCCTAATTACGGCGCCGTCCCATTGTTCGTCAGGTACGCTGGCTAAGTGTGAGTTGCACTTGATGGAGCGTGTAACGCAGCTGGTCACACGATCCCAATCAAGAAGCAGTGGCTCTTAGAACGGCTTTCTGAAATCTAACGGCTTTCTTTACCCGCAGTCAGATAACAAACTTCATGCAATCGTCCAATCATCTCAACTGTGGATTACACAGCCGTTCATCGGTGTACCATAGATCACATAGAATCACTAACCAAGCTACCAAATTGCTGCCACTTATCGGATGCGCTAACAACTGGAACGCTGTTCATGTTGCTATCGACCTATCATCTTACCAGCTGGTTATCGTGATCCAGCGCCGAGAACAGTCGCCGCAATCGGATATCATCAAAGCTGATAACCAAGTTCCACAAACAAGGTGTGGCGACCAATCTCAGCGAACAACCCAGGTATCGTGGAGTCACGTTCATCTCACAAAACTGCAACGGTGCAACGATTGTGGTGTCGAGTATCACGATTTGCGCTTAGTGCCGTTCGAGCAAAAGGCGTTGCGCATATAGATATCCCCGGTAGCGGCAAACTGTGGTTTCGCTACAGCGAATAGAGGCAAGCCGTTGCAGTAGAAGAAGCTAAGTTGCTGCTTTTCAAAAATCAGCACGCCGCATCAACACTTCAACTGACCTGCCATCGATGTCATTGGCCAGCTTGATAAGAGATAGCGATAAGTCTCACAAAACCAGTATCACACACACCTCACGCTCTTATCTCTCTTCTGTTAGTATCGTCTATAAGCATCTCAGCCCATCCAAATATCTCCATAAAATGCGTTAAGGTTCAGTTCGAGTGGATCAAACTCGATAAATTGACCTTTTTGTATGTTGGGGCCATGTTTCGTTGACCCTCCGATCTCACCATTGGCGCAGAGCACCAATCCCAGACATCCCTGGCCTACTTGCCAAGGACTCACTGGATTGCCGTCGTCATTTTTCAAATCAAAGCTTCTAGTATCCTCAAATGGCGGTACGATAGCCACCCTGAGGCTAAACCTACTCTTGTAGTATTCAACCATATCCTCAGGGTCCTCGAACGTCTTCGCCGTGAATGCATTTCCAAAGTCATCACTCACATCTGGGTTTTCAATCGGGCACACGGCAAAGCCTCCCGTCATCCATGCGAGTTGGTTTGTTGACTCTGGGTCCAAGTGTCCAGTGTGGACACTACAGACTTGTGGTGCTTTCTCCTCTTCAGGTGGTTCGTCACCCAAGGCGGCAGGAAGGTACTTGTTGAAATGGAAATCTTCATCTCCAGCAACGATAAACCCTAGCCAGAGTTCCTGAGCAATACTGCCACGGTATGAAGCGGGCCAGTAGGCGCCCAATTGTAGCAATGTACTGAGGGCACCGAAATGACGTGCCTTGTTAATGACTGCCACACCTGAGTCTTGCATCTCTTGAAGGCCTTCAAAGAATGGCAACGAAAGCGAAGTCTCAGTCAAGATCGGAATGTTGAACATCACAGTGTCGACCAACGAGGGCGACATCTTGTTGAAGAAGTCAATGTTCTTCTCCTTACGGTTATGCATAGGTTTGGCTCTGTAGAAGTAAGCTCCAGTGTTTTTGTACTCTTTAAGGTTGAAAAAGTATTCTGGGTTCTTCAAAGGCACAATAGTTGGGTCCATGAGAAGTGCTTCCTCGAAGGAACTTGCAAAAGTCGCCAAGATCGAAAGCGGATAGTCTTCCCATCTGTCTTTAGCTTCAGGAACGAGAACAGACAGAGCATCAACAAACCAGAGCTCTTGCTGCGTGAGTCCCACCTCTTCATTTTCCAACATCAGCTCGCCGATGTGCTCAGCCACCTTGGTGAAACTAGGCGGAAGGTCAACAAAAGGTTCCCTGGCCAGATCGCTCAACTTTTGCTTCTGCGTCTCCTCAAGCTGCCCATAAGACAAGATTTGAATAGGCAATTTGTTCTTCAAGGCACGAAGCACTCTGATAAGCGAGACGGTCTGGTCTATATAGGTAGGGTGGAATGGAATCACAATACCCTTACCATTAAGCTTATTCTTGTAGACATTAAGCCAGCAAGCTCTATTACCCGTAAGCTTAGAACGAACAGGTTTACCGCCCCTTTCCAGCTCACTATCCAGTTCCAGAGCGCCCTTCACGTAGTCAGACATGTGCGGTGGGCTCTTGACGATATTGCCCAGAAACCGTTCATACACTGGAAACTGGTACGAAAGCCATGGATAAACACGAGCTTCCAAATCAGCGCAATCAGGAAACTTATTAGCAGAAAGCTCCCTTTCCTTATCTGTTTCAGTAAAGCGACCACTGGAGAAACGACCCACCAGACGCGCCTGCGAGGCGGCAAACCTATCCAGTCGCAGTTTAGACTTTGGGTCGTCCCTGTTGACGTAACACTTGCTAAAGATACGGCCATACGCAAGCTGCTCTTGCATTTCCTTCTCGTTCTTCTTGGCCTTATCCTTGAGGCCATCATAAACCTTAGCGATGGCCTTGTGAACATCCTTCCCGTCAACCTTATCGGGCTCCTTATTCTGGGCAAGCCCTATTCTCTTCCTGGTGATCTCCTCGTACTTCTTCTTATAGTCGTCCCAGGACATTTCATACTCCATATCCATCTTATACCGGTTAGGAGTATCCATAACCCAGTTTGAGTCACTAGCCACGTACAAATTCTTAAAGAAGGCGTCACAACGATCCGAAAACGAAAGCTGGAGCACCTCTTCAAGCGGATGCTTGGTGAACAAATCATCATAGTTCAGTGAATGGATCTCAATACGTCTTGGATCCGAAACGATCTTGGCCTCATTGAGCCAGAACTTCACTGTAATGCTATCCACGAGTTTCTTAGGAATGGCGTGCCCCTCATAGTTATTAAGCGGATTGAGCTGGTTAAACTTATTGGTCAAGTACGTCAACGCCTTGTGTCTATGGTGAAAAACGAAAAAGTTGATGGCATTTATCCATACAATCACCAAAAGCAAAAGAATGAACCTGCGAGTAGGCAGTTTGAACTTGGTGACGATCAGCAGAGCCAACAGCGACGCCCTAGCTGTAAAGGCCATTTTCACCATTCTTTAAACCAGTAAATAAAAAAGAGTAGGCTCCAATGCTTATGGTTTCCAGGCAAAGTCAATTACGAAGTGCACCTGCCTAACGTGGGCCTATATAGAAGCGATCTTTTGACGTCCAAAACACGAGAGGGCTGCAGGAACAGCTGCGCCACTGGAGCATCGAATCTGGCTTTTTATTCGACCAGCAGGCCAAAAGGGGCGGTTTAAGGGGGGAATGGAGCCAAGGGGGACCGAAGGGGGTGGGTCAAAAGGGATGGGTATATAAAGGGCAGGTTTTCTGGGGGGATTTTACAGGGAGTTTTTTGCTGGAGGGGTGGTCTGACTTACGCCGCGCCAGCTCCAGCTCCAGCTCTGGAAGGCCCCAGG
Organism: Candidozyma haemuli; assembly: GCF_002926055.2. NCBI lineage: Eukaryota > Fungi > Ascomycota > Pichiomycetes > Serinales > Metschnikowiaceae > Candidozyma > Candidozyma haemuli. The sequence goes on along the minus strand of NW_020289911.1, from coordinate 1,687,783 downwards.
CCTGAAAGAGCCCAAGGTTTTGTGGTACAATTAACAAGGCACCAAAGTAGACAAGGGAATAATAAGGGATATTAATTAGGCCCACGGGGTGTTCCTTATAATTAAGAACCTCTTTTTTATCTACTCAAAACCTCAACCTGTTGTTCTTCTGCCCATCCTCTCCCCTTCTCTTCCTTTCCTAACGCAGGTCTACTAAAGCAGGTTGGGCGGGATCGCTCGTTTGAGCTACAGATCGTGTGCCTACGCTTACGAGGTGAGAAATAAAGTACGTTTTGGGAAACAACAACAGGATATTTTTTTGCCGTTTTTTTTCTCTGTAGTAGATCCATCGTAAAGACAATACACCGGTAGATCTATCGTGATGAAGATGAAGGGCTTGGTGGTGGATTGCGGTGGATGGTGATGGTGGTGGCTCTGGTGAGGCAGTGCTGGTAGGTTGCGTGGGTTAGGGGAATAGGGTGTTGCTTAGATGACTTGATGAACATGGAGGGTGGTTTAGTGGTTTGGAGAGGTCTGGTTGTAGTTAATGTAGGAGCTTCTCTTACTGTTCCATCCTTTCAATCTCAAAGGGATCCAACAGTTTAGGGAAAAGAGCTTCGCCTAGCAATTGTTCACTCTTTGGTGGATTCATACTGGACCTGTTGGACTGTGGTGGCTTGGACCTGGGCGTGTCGTTGAACTTGTACTTGAGAAAAGGCGAACCAAACGAGTTTTCATCAAGCTTAAAGTCAGGAAGCTTCAAATCAGGCGTTGGTCCCCAAAGCCAATTCTTCACCGAATCTCTCGTTGGCGTGTCTCTGAGGAGGATCAACCACTATATCGTCTTTAGTATCACCCTCAGCACCATTCTTGGTACTCAAAGTTGTAGTCAGAATCTTCCACTTCACGAATCGTATTAGCCTCTTTCGTAGGTTCCAAGGTGTTTGTAGCAGGCGTATCAACTTCGCCCATAGAGCCAGGCGTAGCTGATTGCTTTGAAGAGGTCTGGCTGGGTACCTGCTGTGGGAGCAGGTTGAAGCTTGGAAGTAGCTGGAGCTTCCTAGGGCGTTCTTTGGTAGGTATAGTAAGAAGGCAGCTAGTGATGCTGATTATTGACTTGGGGTTCTGACTTGACCTTTTCAGGGAGGTTTAGGGAGTGGTTTTCTTTTGAACTGCTAGGAAGGTGTATTAAGGGATTGGGGTTCCGCTGTAGGTGGTAATGGGGGGATACTGTTAGTCTGAGTGCCATGACCAGAAGTGTAGTACTGGCTCATTTGGCTGAATAAACCAGTACGTTTTCTGGGTACTTCCTCTGCCCTTGAGCTATTCAAATGGCTGAGTAGTTCCTTGGTTTCCTCGAATATCGTGGTATTCTCGGTGATGAGACATCACCACGCTTACTGAAGCGAGTATCTCTGCTAGCAGTGGCTTCGTTATGGCTGGAGCCAAAGATGTCAATTTTCAGTAGTAAAAGATATAAGTACTTAGCTTCAGTAGTACTTTGTGGCTTCTCTTTTGGAGTGATTAGCCTGTACTTTTCTGTATTGACGAAGTAGCCTTATTGGATTTAGTTTGGCCTACCTCGAAATCATTTATCCTCTTTAATGGATTCATCATGACCATTTAGCCTTTAAAACAATTTTCACCATAATTTTTGGCCTCCACAAGCGATAAAGAACAGTTGCTTAGCATCTTCTTAAGGGCCCTATCGTCATCCATACCTTCAAGGTAAGTTAAACCAGTAGCCAACAGAAAGTATTCACATGAAAATGATCATAAAAAACTACCTTTGACGGTGAATCATCCATTTAAATTTTTTTGATTGTTTAGAGGCCCTAGAAACCCACCCACAATAAGCTATTGCAAAGGTTAAACAGCCCTGGAACATAGATACTACCATTTGAAGTAACCGAACACAGAAACCAGGAAAGGATAACCGATATCAATTGATACTAGCACAACAATTATGAAGAACCGCCAAGAGGCAAATTGATTGTTGGGTTAACGAATTGACAGTGGGCCAAAGTAGTGATCTTCTGCAACCAACAAGAAGTCGCTTACCCACGGAAAGATAACAAAGCAGAGCGGTAAACGTAGTAATTTTTTAGAAAAGATTTAAGTGACGTACCAGGTGCTTCAAACAAGTTGTTGGGCTCAAGCGGCGCTCGAAACGGACCCACCATTTTCATAAGACTTGAAACGATGGTTGCTCTTGCATTAGATGACAGAACATGACAAATTTATTTGGATTTAGCCAAAAAGGGCCTGATACTGCCAATGTTTGATATTCAAAAGAGCAAAAATTAAGATACAAAAGGCGTCGTCTCGAAGTATCTAATGCAAGATAGACGGCTCAAAACCTGATGCAAGTATTTCTAGATCTAGCTTTAAGGTTTGACGATAAATAGAAGTCCCAGGGGAATAAACCATGATGGTTTTTCGATCCCTTGAGTTACTCCAACAACTATTAAACATGATGTATAAAAATTATCCAAAAAAATCAAAAAGTAGGGGTATGATCCACGTAAACAAGATCTTCTCTCAACGGCTTCTCGATGCAAATGATCCTTCTCTGGACCAGAGGCCAGAGACATTTTCCAAACCCAAGTATCACTTTCATGTGCATGTCGTTCGTGGGCTCTGAAGACGGCTCGAGTCCCAAGGCGTCTAAATAACGGTAACAATGGGGGCCCAGCCTTGAAGCGTTTGTGTACGGCGTTCGACAATCAGCAACCACGTTGACGTGGCTGGCAGAAGCCAAACGAGTAATTAGGCGCAGAGACAAGAGATAAGGGAGATTATTGGAGGCAAGTATTTTATTGATGATGATTAATTTTTGGAGAACAGAGTTTTCCAAGAAATTTAGACATGTAAACGTTGTTGGTCGGCAGTAATAAGAGCCGACCCAAAAGTGCTTACCCCGTAGGATTACCCCAGAAAACACGCTAATTTCAATTGCAGTCCGAAAACAACCAAAAAAAGAACAGTAAATTGCAGCCAGTAAGCATTGAATATTCCCCGCCGCCCCAGCGACAATGTAGGTTGATCGAAACGTCTTTTAGTTGTTCGCTTCATTCCGTGAGGGCCTATTTTTCACAGACCACATCCAACAAGACAATCCAGAAGAGCTAACAATAGCAGCCATTTTGTTAACAGGGCCAGAGCTATAAATAAGAAGAGATGTAGAATAAAGTAAACAAGTAAGCTTGTCAATTGAGGTGGAAGTAATGTGAACCCTCTGCCTCCTCCACCTCCCTCCATCCCCAACTACCTTTACATATACGCTGCTCCCGATTCCGTTTCTTCTCTATACTATCAACGCAAGGCTTGGTCTTGGCTGCACTGACATTGACGTGTGGAGGAACCCATCTTGGTCAGATTACCATGTGAAGATGGTGCTGTTATTCCACTACACGCTGACGGAGTGCAACGGGCCATTTAGCGGTTTGGAACCGAAACAGGTTCGTTTTTTGGGATCCTGCGCATATACTAATTTTCGATGATCCTGTGAAAATCAATGAAATCCAGGAGTAATGTGGTAGAGGTGAATTAGAGTACACATTGTGGGAGGGCTGGACTGTTCGGACATACTGGCAGCTTAATACCGCGCGTGTTCAGAGGGCGATGTTTGCGTGGGCGAGACAAGTTTGCTGGTTGACGTCGGTGTGTGACGTGGGCCAGGAAAGTGACCAAAAGGCAAAGGGGAGGTTTTTTTTGGTTTGGTAGAGAAGCTTGGAAGGTGGATTCCTTGGAATTGGGTTGTTGTGCTTTTTTTTTTTTTTTTTTTTTCGCAGCCATTCTTCAACTGAACTGCCCCTCATACTTTTGCGTTTCAGGCACTTATTCCATATCCCAGTCCCACAAAACTATCCAATAAGCCATTGCCTGCCGTCTGATCTTCTCCCAGCCCCACCCTCTGGTAAATCCTCCTACTCTCCTTAAACCTTCAATTATTCAACCTTCACTTTAAACGCTTCGCCTTGGGAACCTTAAAGAAGGTTTACTTCTATGGGGATTTACCCCATTCGGCGTTTAACCCGGTGGTTCCGCTGCTTTTGGTGGTAAAGTCCGTAGGAACATCAGCATGTGAAAGGGCTTCCTGGATTATCACGTGACCAGAGCTGCCCACGCCCATCTACATGCCCATACAATATCTCTCCCATGCCACCTCTTCTCCTTCGTCTTCCTTTTGCAACCAACCTCCAGGCGTGACGCGCAATTCATAAAAAAAACAAAGTGTCCTGCATATAGATCCTCGGACTATAACGACTTCCTCTTCCAGACCTGGAGGAAGCCCACTTCTATACACTCCGCGCGTCACCTACCCTCCCTTCTCACCATACTCCGTGGACGATCCCCTCACCCAAACCTGCGTCTCCATGCACGCCTTGCATTACCCTGCTTATCCCAATGGGCCCCCCAATTACCTATCCCATTATCAAAATGTCGCCTACCTATCCACACAAACCGCCCCTCTCAATGTGTGTGTGTATTTGTTTCCCCAGTTGCTGTGGGTGTCTTTCACATGCCTCTTCTCCCACCTGTCACATCTAACGGTTAAATAAATGCCTCCATCTTCCTCCCTAGGTTAAGCTTCTACTTCATCTTTTTTTCTATATGGGATTTGTTCACGATATTTCAGATTCTGTTCAGAGACACCACGCCCAGGTGGCCGAGTACGGCGTTTTAGGGTATGTGGGTGTTTTTCTTGTGTTGGTGTTTTCGTACTGGTTGTACCGTACACTTAAGATCTTCTACTTGAGAAAGAAGTTTGGTGCAGAATTGGCGCCATGGATTCCAGAGTCAGGCTGGTTCAACTCGAGACCAGCGCTTGAGATGTTTGCCAGAAAGAGAGATGGCAATTTGGTGGGCTGGTTGTGGACCATTTGGAATGGTGATAACGAGAACTTCAGAGTGAGAATTGGCGGTGATACATTGTTTGTTACTACTGAACCAGATAACTTGAGAGCCGTGTTGGCTACCCAGTTTAACGACTTTGCCTTAGCCTTGAGACACTCTCACTTTAAGCCCGTTTTGGGTGACGGTGTGTTTACCTTGGACTACTCGGGCTGGAAACACTCGAGAGCTCTTTTGAGACCAAACTTCTCCAGAGAGAAGGTGTCCCACACTCAGGCTTTGGAGAAGCACGTTCAGCATTTGTTCAGACACGTCAGAAAGCATCAGGGTAACAAGTTTGACTTGCAAGAATACTTTTACCGTTTTACCGTTGACACTTCAACTGAGTTTTTGTTTGGCCAGTCTGTGTATGGTCTTTTGGATGAAACCATTGGCGAGTACCGTGACGAGGAGTTTGAAGGTCAGTTTGAGTTTTACGAGGCTTTCAACCGTGCCCAGGAGATTTTGTCTACTCGTGCTTGGATGCAAAAATGGTACATGTTCCATAACCCAATGGACTTCAAGAGGAATACCAGAATTGTTCACAACTTTGCCGACTATTACGTGAAGAAGGCTCTTAATATGAGCGAAGAGGAGCTTGAAAAGGCATCTGACGGTTACATTTTCTTGTATGAACTTGTTAAGGAGACGAGAAACCCTCAAATGTTGCGTGACCAGTTGTTGAATATTATGATTGCCGGTAGAGATACCACTGCTTCCTTGATGACGTTTTCTTTCTTTGAGTTGTCCAGAAACCCAGAAATCTTTGAAAAGTTGAAGGCTGAGATTCGTGAGAAGTTTGGTTCTGGTGAGAGCGGTAACATTGGTGACATTACATTTGAGACCCTTAAAAAGTGTACTTACTTGAAGTATTTCATTAACGAGGTTCTCAGATTGTACCCAGCCGTTCCTATCAACTACAGATTTGCCAACAAGCATACGACGTTACCAAGAGGTGGTGGTCCAAACGGAGACAAGCCTGTGTTCATTGAAAAGGGTACCTGTATTGGTTACTTGGTCTGCTGCACCCACCGTAACGAAAAGTACTACGGTAAGGATTCGCATGTCTTCAGACCAGAGAGATGGGCTGACAGAAACTTGAAGCCCGGTTGGGCCTACTTGCCATTTAACGGTGGACCAAGAATTTGCTTGGGCCAGCAGTTTGCCATTACCGAAGCATCGTACGTGATCTCGAGATTCATGATGGAATTCGACAAGATCCAAGACTTCTACCCTGAGCCTGAAAGATACCCACCACGCCAGGTCTCTCAATTGACCACTACCCTCGCTACCGGCTGCTGGATATCCATGGAATAGAATAATACTTGTATATGGCCTATATTTATGCATCATGACTCCCTTTAATAATATGTACCATAAATCTCGACCCTGGAGGCTTGTAAGGAACTCGATACACAGCCTACATTTACGAGTCGTTTATTGCTGCTCCATCTAGTAATTCCCACATCTCATTGTACTAAAACGACATTTTGATTCCGTTCTTGATGATTTACCTAAAGTAGTTGTTGCACCGAGTCCGAAGTGCCAGGGACCATAACCATCGCTCGAAGCGAACCTTAATCACAACCAGTACTTCAGTATCAGAGTCCAGCTGATGGCGTACCGGTGTTTCCGCCTTGGCACTACAATGTGAACGTGAATGACAATATCCACCAGCCAGCACAATAAGGCGCCAAAGAGCAATATACCACTGACACAATATCGGTACTTCCACCCTTTGCAAAGCGGAATACCAGCTCTGAATCAGCGACTCAGCTTTCTGTGGCGCATATCCTTTCTTCCCAGTTTCTACTTCTACAAAGCATAGCTCATTCATCATAAATTAGGTCTCGGATGGGTCCGAGAATATTAGATAGACAACAGCTGGACACTTACAACTTGGCCTTCTCGGCCTTGGTTCTTGGGTCCACTTCACGCAAGAATGGTTCAATCGACGCAGCCTTCATCAAGTTACCCTTGATCTTCAACTTGCCGCCCATGTACATTCTCTGTGGGTTGGCCTCGTTATTGATCAACTTGACAAAGTCCTTATCTTTCAAGGTCAAGTGAATGTCTGACTTGGGGGCCTTGCCGTCAAGTTTCTTCACAATACCCTCCTTCTTAAAGTCCAACAACCAGGACTTACTCTCGCCCTTTGGGTTTTTCAAGGTAATCACACAAACCGAGTTGACCTTGGCAATGGACTTCTTCTTAAGCTCAGGGTCATCATCCACAATCAGTTTCATAAAGTCAAATAATTCAGAGCCGTAGAAGCCCTCCTCTGCAAGTGATTCGTCTGACATGTTTTGATGTATTTTGGTTTAGACTTTTTTTCTCTTCTGCTGTTAGCTGCACTGGCTGCTATCGGCTCTTTATATCACCGATAACGCGGGGAGACTGCCCCCGCGAAAAATCTCCTTGTGGTGGGTCTCAACAGCCATGTGATTGCAACATCCATACCTTTTTCTTTAAGGTACACTAGAAACCGAGGTTTCTTAGAGGGGCGCTTTGGAACAATGGCTCTTGCATGTTCTATGTGGACGGTCTTAAATATGGCGGCCGAAACTATTACTGTAAACGGCTGGAGAAAACCTCTCGGCCGCGCACTATGCGTAACCCGATCCCCTCCTCCACGCTAGCATGAAGCGAGGTGGTTGCAAATTTGAACATACAAGTGAAGAAAGCAAGGATTGTTGGAGGTTGGAGGCAGGCGGTGATTTTCCGTAGTCGTTCCGTCCCCTCGCCAACGGCCTCGGTAAGAAACTGGATTGTGTTGATATTCTCTGATGTCATTCTCCCCTCATTGCATGAGACGTTATGGGTGCCTCGGTGATGAATGCTATCTGGGTGAAGTAAATCGGCGCCATGTGAAGCAAGTGTAGGTAAGTTTTTGATAATATTCGATTAGGAAGTGTGGAGAATGGTGAACATAGGAGGATCTCCTCAGGAAGATTGGTCTGGGGTGCAGTGAAGTGAGACAACCGAGGCGTAAATCCGCATCTACGTGCCTGAGATCTTCTGGTGTCTTGAAAGGAACGATGAGCATACTGGGACGGTAGGCATTGGTCTTGATGTGTTTATCACTTGATAGTTGCTAGATGGATTGGGAAGGTCGATATTTGAGCCAACGTAAAGCGAATTGCTAGGGTCTGGTTCAACAATTAGGTCATCTATTGTTCTTGAGAGACAACCGGCTCTTCTCTTTGTAAAGCCGACTTATCGTGTGATAATGGGTCCCGTTGTTTGGTAATGGCATCGATAGATGCGTAGTAGAATTAAGCTTTTGTACCAACGAGATACGAGTCATTCACCAATGCAGACCATTTCTCAAGTCTCCCAAACCACCTTGATTATAGCCCTCACGGAGGCTAAGGGGTCTGGAAAAAAGTATCACAAAAGTATATCCATGGCGCAGCCAATAGCCAAGCACAGAATTGACCATTCTGGTGGCCCTAGCTCAATTCGTATCCATTCACGACGACAGCGGTCTAGGTAAATCCTTCATGGCGATATCTTCATGTCTCACCTGGCCAGTCTCTTGTTGGTCCAACATGTTATCAAAGAAGGTAGTCCTGAGCTCCTTCCACCGCGTAGAGTACGTAGAAAGCGTCACCAAAATCACAGCACTAAGGATCTGAAGGCACCACCAGAGCAAAGATGTAGGAAACTTACCCGTGTAAAGCCAAACCACTCCCAAGTTCACCACATGCACAGTCACTGCAAAGTCCCAAGCCAACTTGGACCTTCCCACTATGATCGTAACGAACAACACACAAAGCAATGTGTCGATGAGCCACATGACAAACAAAATGAGTCCCATGGCGTTATCAGGAGCAATGAGTTCCCACGAGAAGATCCAATCAACGCTGAAGTCGTACCCGTTTAGCAGTGCCACCAAGTAGAAGATGATAAGGGCTGTGAGGTAGTAGAAACATTGAAGAACGAGGATTTGGAGGAGAATTTTTCCTGGGTTCTGTGTACTGAGGGAAGTAACGTTTTCGTTGCCCAGAAGTGGCGTATAGCCTGAAAACCACGACATTGTAGGAAGATGGATGGATGTGGATTGGATGGTCTCAAGGGCAGTGTTGATATTTACTGATCTGGGTCACGTGGAGAAATCCAAAACTGGAGATTTAAAGCGATTGAAGGAAGATTTGGGGAATTTGGGGGTTTCTTGGTTTTATTTGGGTTCAAATTATCCAAAATGATACAGAAATAGGTTTTTTGATGGTTTGGGTGGTTCACGATTTTGGACGAGAATGACCAGTGGCTGCGAAAATCACGAATCTTATACGAAAACGATGAAAATCAGCAAAACTATAAATGGACTTTAAAAATAGAAAATGCCTAAAATTTTAAGTAGAAGTTCGAGAGGTGGCTCTTTTAGATGTTTAGTTGCTTTTTCTTGCATTTCCGCCTTCCTGGCCCTGATTTGGGGATGGCCTTGCCTCAATCTCTATTCAACAAAAAAAAAAAAAAAAAATACCTATGAACAGCCTAGTACTACTCCTTAGTTCACTGATCTTTGTAAATGTACAATGCAAATGCTTCCACATAAATTGTGCCTTTTATTAACGAAGTCGATGACTTCTCTTGGTCAGTATGTATCTATAATATGTTTGACGTCGGCTTGAAGTTCACTGTACGGTGAAAACCTTTCTCAAGCCTGGTACTTCCTCTTCTCAGCAGCCCAAAACTGGCAGTTCTGGAAGAAGAGGAAGTCTTTTTAAAATCGTCCTGGTGTGACCCTCATCCTTATCACCATTACTTCTTCTTGCCCTTCTTTCCACCACCGCTGTTTCTGGGTTTACCCTGACCAGCTTGTCTGATGGTCTTGGTCTTCTTCCAGCTGCCTCCATCGGCTCTGCCTTCTTTTTGTTTTCTCTTCTTCGAGTTGATGTTATGCTTGTTTTTCGTGAGCTGTTGCATGGCTTCAGATTGGTGCTTTCTCTTTTCAGCTTCAGTCTCGAACCATGTTCTCTTTGGTCTGGACTGAATTTCCTTACCGTATTTCATGAGGTTATCAGCCTTGGCCAATTCCATCTCGGCGGTTAACAACTCTTTCTGCAGCTTCTCCTCGGCCAAAACCTCTTCAACAACATCCTTCTTTTCTGTGACAATGGTCTGGATCTTTTCAATTTCCTCCCAGTTGACGTTTCTTGAAACAGCCTTACCAGGCTGCTTGTTCTCGCCGCTCTCCAAAGACTTGATAGCAGCCTTGACAATGTTTCTGTCAGCAGCAGCCTCTCCCACGAAAGTAATAGACTTACCTTCTCTACCAGCTCTGGCAGTTCTACCAACTCTATGCAAGTAGATTTCGTGGGTCTTTGGCATGTCATAGTTGAAGACCATCTCGATCTTTGGAATATCCAAACCACGAGCGGCCAAATCGGTACAAATAAGAACAGGAACAGTCAAATTCTTGAAGTCACTGACATTATTAAGACGCTGCTCTTGTGAAAGAGAGCCATGCAATTCGGAAACCTTCATACCAAGCAAACCAAGAATAATTCTAAGCTTATGGGCGGTTTCTTTTCTGGAAACGAACACAACGGTTCTGTTTTGTTGCGATGGGTCCAAGAGTTTAAGCAAGTGGAACAAAAGAGCAGGCTTCATCTCCTCCTTCTTTCTGATACGGACGAACTCCTGGATCAACTTGGTAGCAGCAGCCTTTGGTGGATCGATCATGATTCTAACAGGCTTGTTCAAAGACAACTGAATCAAATCCTGGATCTTAGTGTTCATAGTGGCAGAGAACAACATGGTCTGTCTCTGATGCTTAGGAATAAGGGACAAGATTTCCGTCAACTCGGCCTGGAAACCTTCCTCCAACATTCTATCGGCCTCATCCATAATCAAAATGTCCAACGAGTCCAATGAAAAAGATGCAGAGTTTCTGATATGGTCAATAAGACGACCAGGAGTGGCAACCACAATATCTGGTCTGGTCTTCAACTGCTGCTCTTGTTGACGCAAGTTCAAACCACCCACAGCCAAACCAAGAGACAAGTTGTTGATGAAACGACCAATCTTCTTACCAACATCGCAAACCTGAATGGCCAACTCTCTTGTAGGCGTCAAGACAATGACTCTTGTCAGAGCAACCTTGGAAGGCTTATAAAGAAGACGCTCGATCACCGGGATCATGTAAGCGGCAGTTTTACCAGAACCTGTCACGGCACCGGCAACAATGTCCTTACCCATAAGGGCAATTGGAATAGATGCAGACTGAATTGGCGAAGGCTTGGTGTAGCCCAAGTTGGCAAGACCCTTGAGAACGGGACGGGAAAGGTCAAGAGACTGGAAAGTAGTGTGAGCTTGTGAGCTGTCCGCCTTCTCGTAGAACTGTGCCATGGCCTCTTCAGAGTCTTTATCCTCGTCTTCCTCGTCATCTGAGCCAACACGAGGCACTTCCTCGACATCGTCCTCTTCTTCCTCCTCTTCTTGAACTTCTTCATCTTCTTCTTCCTCGTCGCTTTCTTGAACATTCATACCGAAACCGTCCATAGCCAACTCGTCATCGTCCTCCTCAGGAACCTCGCCAGCTTCTTCCTCTTCCTCTTCTTCCTCATCTTCCTCCTCTTCCTCGTCCTCTTCATCCTCCTCCTTGGCTGCCTCTTCGGATCCTACAAGACCTGTAAGACCACCCTTACTTCTTAAGATATCATCCAAGTTCACATCTTTCTTCTTGTTTTCGGGCTTGTCCTCGGCCACACGGAAATCCCAACCGTCAGCGGTGTTTGTGGTTTCAAAACCATCAAGGGAAAACTGGAAATCTGGGTTTAAATCTTTATGTTCTTTGTTTTCTTCCTCTTCTGCCTTCTCATCTTCCTCATCGTCAGAGGGTTCTGGAGCTGGGCCTTCGTTCTCGGAATCACTGTCTATCGTCATGATAAGATCATCTTTCTTGGCCTTGGGGGCGGCGGCAGCCTTTCCAACTGCCTGCTTACTTTTCTTGCTTTTGGCCATTGTGTACGATTAGTGGGGCCTTGATCTGGAGTTGAAAATGTAGAGGCATCTCATCTCTTCTCAATTTTTGCACGTGCGCGGTCACGTGCAAATTTTCAAAACGTATAAGCAGCTCCCCACCGAGAACACCGAGGCCAATCTGGATCCTTTAGATTGAGTTTTTCCCTCTACAGTACCAAAACACATGTTTTACACTTCATCCCGTAGTCCTTATGTATTAATGTCTGGATGGCCCTAGACATAGTAGAAGCCTTCGGACGCTCTATTCAATTCGGAAAGGTCATAGAACTCGTCGTCACTCTCACCGTCAAACTCCACATTGGCGAAAGCCTTGCCCTCGAGAACCAAAAGTTGAGTATTTTTCCTAATGTCCTTGAGGGATGCCAATTGTGATGTAGTCTCTTTAGAAAGCTCGTTAAAGCCTAAAGATCCCTTCAACATCTTGAGTCCATCTAGCCAGACAGCCTTCTTCATTTCAGAATCTGTGAAGAATGTAAGTAATGGCTTATCGGCTTTGTTAAGAAGCGTGAGTCTTTCGTAGCAGATGGAACCCTTCACAGAAATCAACCGGCCATGCTTAGCTTTATCCTCTTCTCCCAAGGATTGACCAATCTTCACCGACGAGTAATGAGCGATATCCTTCAATTCGACATACAGAGCTTCCATTTCCTCCAACGATGGTTTCAACGTAGGTTTCTCAGCAAAGTACTTGTATAAGATGGCTTTTCTATTCGGACTGAGCATGAGGAAATAGTAGCTGTTGTCGACAGAGGTACTCGTTTTGTTCTTGAGGCGTTCAGCATGGGCCTCTGTAAGCACCCAGGAACCTTTCAAAAGCTGCATGACTCTTTGCTCACAAACAAAATCCATTACTTCTCTTTGCAAAGTGCTATCGAATTCCAGGAAGTATGGAGCCCATTTGGAGTGATGCTGTTTCTTCATTTCTAGGATCTGGTAGTGTCTAATCTGCTCAGACGTACGTTTTGTGAAAACTTCCAAGGCGTCTTCGATGGAGACGTCCTGGCCAAGGCTTTCTTCCAAGTATTTGACGTTTGCTTGAAGGAGCTTGACGATTCCGCTCATATCTTCGGTGTTTTCAAGCTGTGCCTTAGTGTCCTGCCATAAAAGCAAACAATTGTACATGGAAAAATAGATCATGAGCTCCCAGGAAAGAATATGAACATTAAGACGGGGGTATCTCTTTTTGTCATGGAACACATCGATCCAGAGCTTAGTACACTCAGAAATGAAGTGGTACAAAGGGAATGTTCTGTTATGGTCACTCATGATCAATTCTTCGTGGAAGCGCTTCTTAAACGTCATGTTTGGGTCTTTCAAGAAAATCTTCAAGTCCATGGCCAACAAGATACTGAAGTTATCAGCCACAAACTTCTGAGGGTCAGCGGTGAAGCCGGCCTTGACGTACTCGGCAGTCAGCGCAGGAGTGCCAAACTCGTTAAGCGAAACGTCCAAGAACTCAAAAAGGTTTCTCATCATGACATTATGCGATTCAAGCGAAAGATCAAACATGGTGTTCGAAAGGTACTCGTTCAAGTAGAAGTAGTAGTACTCAAGCTGGGCAATGGCTTCCTGAAGGATCTGATCCGAGGACTCGCTCAGGTTAGCCACAGTGGCAAAGAACTTAACATGCTTCAAACGTCCCGTCAAGGTGATAATCTTATCGTACTTGAACTTCAAGGCCCTTTTGATCAAGCCTGTGACCAAATGCACCGAGTAAAGCAACGTCTTCAAGTCAGCAGCGTACAACTTCGCTGTGATCATGTCAATAGCGTCCAAATGCGTGACAAGCGCTTTATAAAGCGGAAGATGAACATCAATAGACGACTCGTTGGCCTGAGCAGGGTAAATAGAGCCAGTGATCGAAGTCAGACAGATGGAAAGAATGGCTCTATACAAGTCAGGCGAGTTCGTCTTCCTGGCAGTCTCGAGGAGCATCAGAAAGAGCTCTTCGTCGAAAATCGACGAAAAGTCCAAAGGCCCAGCGCCCGGCGTACATTGCAAGAGCTTCGCTAGCACCGAGATGGAGTTGACCTTATCCTGATCCTCCGAGTTCAAGATGTTCGGTTTGAGCGCCGCCGCGTACGAAAGAGCCGTGCTGGCGTCAAGTCTGGTTCGGGAACTCGACGGTTTCGTCATAAGCTCATTGAGGATCCGGTTTATCTTCCACAGCTCAGACATTGGACGTGGTATGGCGGTGAAGTAGGCTCTGGGGAAAGATGAAGAATTGGGTGAAAATCGCGGCACTACTACTAAGAAAGAGTCCAGCCGCAGTGGTCGAGAATGTAGACGATAATACAAAGGGAGGGTAATAATGGGCCAAGGAAGCATGGGAAAAAAGTGCAGAAAAAAACCCCCTTCTGAAAGTGGGGTCGGCGGTTACGATGAGCTAATTAGATTTTTTAAACCACCGCCCAATGTGGCTTGAGCTAGGGCTATTACTACCAGCCTGCTGGGGCCCTGGTGCCTTATTTCTGCATCCAGCCACGTCTTCCATGCCCTACCGATCGATCTGGTCCCACAAGGTTCCGACGAAAGTGGGGCCACAGGGAGACGGGGAGGAAGAGGGAGAGGAAGTTAAATGGGAGGAATGTTGATTTTTGGTGGTTTTGGAAAGGGTGGGATTGAGGTTGGGAGAGTTGGAGGACTGGTTGTTTGAGGTTCTGGGTGACGTTGTTTAATGGATATCGGCTGCAGAATGGCTGCGAAGAAGGTGGACGGGGGGAGAGTACAACCAGGGATGGAGAAGGACAGCTTTTGGGCGTAAAAGAAAAGAGCTTTCGTTTCTGAAAACACGTTTTTATTGATCTGCTGGTGGCTTTTTGTAGGCGTCGTGGTTAAGGGTTGGAAATGCTGAGGTGAATGAATGGCTATCAGTACATACCTGTTACGTTGGAGGCTGGGGGAACGGCTAAATTTAGTTCCAGGGGAACGTCATTATTTTTTTCTTGGACTTGCCTTGAGCGATTTTCTGTTATCTGTGTTGGATCTCGTTTGAAAGGACAATGTAAGGTACTCACATTCATGTCTATGACAAGTGCCAGGGATGCGACATGGAATAGAGTTTGGAGGGACAGCGTGGATGAATGAGCCTTTGAAAGGGCAATTAAGACCGTATTTGGCTCGTATATGGGAAGTATAATTGTTTCAGGTTCCCCTACAAAAGCCACGGTTCTTAGGCTTCATTGAAGGCACTCAGCCTACAAGTGATAAGGAACTAAGCCTTTGAAGGGCACTGTTACTAATAGGTACTGAGGTAGACTTAGTTACTTAAAACTTCTTGAGTAGGCATTACGTTTCTTTGTAGCCCGTTCTGGACCACCTGAACCTTGACGACCCCATGATATGAGAGACTACTTAGGTCAGCATAGCCCTCTACTTCAAACATGTAAGTCCAAAGACTTCAAAAGCATTATAATCTTGCAGGATTTTTTTAAGGACCGCTAGGACTGAGCTTACCTAGTTCTCTTTTCTCTCTCCCAACTCTGTCGTACTCTACCTACATTACTTTACAGCCGTGTAAACGGTTAGATATTCAGCCCAGTTTTAAGGGCATCAATTTCAAATTATTCTTTATGCTATTACAGAACAAATGCTTGCTTCGGTGTGCCTTGAAGCTCAATGCCTTCCATTCTTAGTGTAGACATAGGAAAAAGTACCGAATGGCACTATGGGCCTTTGACTCTTCCTGTCCAACAGCAACCTGGCGATGGTAGACCCCTAAGGTACCCTTCAAGAGCCGTTCTTCCGCTCTATCATCCTCCAAGACCTACTTCTTCTGGAGTACTTACCTCAAAAATGCCGTGTGACGGTTGTAGCGGGCCGAAGAAACCCAGTGAAAGTGGAGAATCTCAATTAGACTTACCTTGACTGGATCTTGAGCATTACTCAATCAACTTGTCGTGATGCACTCTCCTCATCGCTGTTATTCGAGTTTCCCCTTTGCTCGCTTTGTATGTTTTCGACCACCAAAAAACCCCAAATTTGCACCCACTAAAACCGGCACTTTTGGGACTTTTTAAATAAAAATTAGTATCAAAATAATCTTAAAATATTGTTTTAGACCAAGGGTTTTAAAAGCCGTTCCTCAAAACCGTTCTTCGTTGAGCTACAGATTTTCAAAGTTTTTCCGGAATCCAGAAGGTATAAGCAGCACCAAGAGACACTCCCTCTACCACTTTCCCTACACTATCAAAACCTTTTCATTCTGGTCATTTATCCCAGAAATTTGAACATAAATAGAGGTGGTTTTTCCCTCCATTCTGATTTTTCTTTACCACTTTTCTTCAGCATCAAAGTTTGTCTACCAAAGCCTATAACACTTCAGTACACAAACACAATACGACATCAACAACTTACAATGCAATTCACTATCAAGCTTCCCCTTAGTAATTTAGGAGGCTTTACTAACAGTAGTCTTTCGGCTGCCCATGAGTTTTTGGAAATCCAATTGGATAACCAAGAACTCCAGGAATTCTTCACCCATTATTCCGAATCAACCTCTAGTCCTCACGCTAGAACCCTTTTCCAGTCTAAAGTCGACGCCAAGTTGCGTGAACTTCTTGCTCAACGTCGTTCTTTGGCTGCTTCAATCCCCGCTACTGACTCTGAGGCTGTCTCTAGCGATGAATTTAATGTCTCAGGTTTAGGCTCTCAGCCTGAATCTTCTTGCACCTCTGGCGCTTCAGACGCTGACAATTCAGCCGACGACAAGACTGTTGTCCCTGAACCAGCTGACAAACTCCTGGAAAAGAAGCATACCAAGGCTTCCAAGAAGAAGCGCCAGAACCGTAAGCAGTTCAAGACCCAAAGGGCTTCTTCTCCTAATTCGCCAGTGAAGACTAACAAGGATGGAGCCCAGAAATCCAAGAGATTGGCGGCACTTGGCCGTGAAGTGGTGCCTCGTGGCACGAAGTCTCCTCAAGTTGAAGTTGTAGAGGAGGTGGATTTAGAATTTGGTCTTGATGAATCCAGGGAATCTTCTCCAAAGACTGAGTTGGCTGTTGTTGCGAAGAAGCCAATCTGCAAGGTTCCCTTTGGTCCTGAAAAGGCCCAGCCTGTGGTTCTTCCACCAATTGGAGCATTTTTTGCTTTGAAGGCAAAGTTCTGGTTCAACCTTTTCTCAGACCAGCCGGTCGACAGACCCTTTAGTTTTAAGGCTCGTACTATCAGATCATGGTTCACCCCATCGGTCTTTGAGCCTTTTAAAAAGCTTGCTTCTGTTCAGAAGGCCATCGAGGCTCCTAAGAACATTACCGTGTATGGTCCTCCAGAGAAGATTGTGGTGAAGAAGTTTGAAGGATCTACTAAGGTACCGCAAGTATTGGCTTTCCAAAAAGCTCAGTACTTCCACTCCAAGAGACTTCTCAGCTTTGAGAATCTTTTCAGCCAGTACAAGGTAAACTGGCCTAAGGCTACCAAGATTCTTGACTTTAAGACTTTGCCTGTTCCTCATACCAACAACAACTTGCAAGTTGGCCAGTTGTCTCAGTATCATGAGTTCATGAGACTCTTGAGACTCTCTGAGCTCTCTAACCCATTCCGTGAATGCTTGCCATTAGCGATTGACAAAGACGATTTGCCATTGAACTCTCCTCTTCCTCCCCCATCAACCCCTAAGATTGTTGAGCTTAAGGATGAACATGTTCCATCCAAGAGAGCTCTTAAGCAGAGAGCTAAGAGACAAGCCAAGAAGGAGAAGAAGAAGGCTAGGGCTGAGAAGGCTGCAAAGAGACCTCCTCGCCAGTTTAAGAGTGTTACTAACTCTATGGCGAGAAGAGAAAGACGTCGGAGGGCTCAGAGAAACAGAGAGTTTGGTATTGCTCCTCCTCCTCGTCCTCAGAAGATTGAGTATACTCCAGTCACTCCAGTGTTTGAAGTTACTTTGACTCTTCCAGCTCCTGTTGTCAAGGAGCCAGTTAATCATTTACAGGTGGGCCAGTTGTCTCAATTCCACCACTTTATGAAGCTCTTTAAGTTCTTCGAGCACTCCAGTGCTCATCAATATACTTCTGAGTTCGAGAAGGTCTTCAGATCAACCGAGTTTCCCTTGAACCAAGTCTCCACTGTGGTGCTTCGTGGAGCTAAGATTAAGTTTATTTCAAAGAAGAAGCCAGCCAAGGAGGTGATTTATCCAATCCAGAATAAGTTGAAGCTTATTGAGTGGGTAAAGGAGGAGCCAGTCAAGGAAGAGCAAATGATCTACCCAATCCAGAGCAAATTGAAGCTTATTGAATGGGTCAAGGAAGAGCAGGTTATTTACCCAATTCAGAGTAAATTAAAGCTCATTGAGTGGGTTAAAGAAGAACCTGCCAAGAAGGAAGAAAGCCTTAAAGTTGAGGTTCCTGTTGTTGAGGAACCAAAGGTTTCTGAGAAGCCTAAGAAGGTGAAGAAGACGCCAGTTTTGAAGCCAAAAATCTCTAAGGCCAAGGAGAGAAGAGAGAGGAAGCAGAAAGCCAAGAGATCTCGCGAATTCACCAATACCACAAGCAAAACTCCAGCTGTTATCTGACCCTTTGCTACGTCTGATAGCATGAGCAAGCCCCAGCCAGTTGATCAATGGAGGAAATAGAAGCATACAATTGGCAGTGCCCTAAGTTAGCATTGTCAGACATATCTTGAGATAGATAAATAAAAATAAATAAAAATAAAATAAATAAAAGAAGAAGTTGTAGAAGATACTCGGGTGCGTTCTGGGGTACATTGAACGAAAGAGTAGAGCAAAGGAGACATACAAATTCAGCTATTGCCACTGATTGAAACCAAAAGAACGATTTATTTCATGTTTCAGTGTCAATCGTCTCTGACCTGATAAACTGGCAAGACTTCTTTCAGCCAACTCTGCTCTTCTAGTAATACGTGAAACCACCAGTTGTACTCACAGAACGGCTACGACCCTTTGACGGTACAAAGTTAAACGAAGCATACTTTGTGGTACCAAGATATATGAATCACCAGAAATACCTATTCAATATAGACAACGGAATCTGAAGTATCGAAAAGATCTATAGGCACATTTCGCTTATCTTACCTATACTATGTATGGCTAGCCTGTACTGGCCTGAGAAAAGCATACTTAAATCCCACAATCCGCAAAACCATCACTACCCAAAAACACGAAAAACACCCAAACCATGCCATTCTTGATTTAAATTCTTCACTTTATCAAAAACCCTCCATGTAAGACATATTACTTATTTGTGGCCCTTATCTGGACCAAAAGGCCTGGCGTTACACCCGTGCCCCACAGTAGTCCACATAAACCTCGAGATTTCCAACCACCTGGTTTGATCCAATCCACAATGTTTCAATCCGTTGCAGTATGTAAACTATCAAACGAACCTTTCTTGCTTATTACTAACAGCCAGTCTTACTTGGACAATCCAAACGTCAACTGGAAGGCCATTGTGACCTCCCTTTTGGTTGGAAAATACGCCTTCGAGACGTATATCAACTATAGACAATACCAGGTGTACCATAATAAGAAAGCTCCAGCATCCATTGAGAAGGAGATTTCGCCAGAGGTGTTTCTTAAATCCCAGGCTTACTCGCGTGCCAAGTCTAGATTTGGGTTCTTTGCTGATGCCATTGACTTGTTGAAGGAGTTGGCTGTGGTGAAGTTTGACGTGTTGCCTCGCCTCTGGTCTGTTGCCGGGTGTATTTCTGCTCGTTTGGGTGGTGTTAAGTACATTGGTGGCTTTTTCGGCGCTAGCGTGATGCTGCAGAGTCTTGTTTTCTTTGCTGTGAACACTGTGCTTTCTACTTTGGAGGAGTTGCCTTTGTCTTACTATAAGACCTTCATTCTTGAACAGCAGTGGGGTTTCAACAAGACAACTGTTGGCACTTTCGTCAAGGACACTTTGAAGTCGCTTATCCTCGGTTTGACCATTTCTTCGCCTTTCATCTACTTGTTTTTGAGAATTATCGACGCTTACGGTACTGCTTTCGTCAAGTATGCCATGGGCTTGACTTTGGCTGCTTCCTTGATTATCATGACCCTTGTTCCAACCTTGATCCTTCCACTCTTCTATAAGATGACTCCATTGGAGGAAGGCGAATTGAGAACTGAGATTGAGGCTTTGGCCAAGAGAAACAACTTCCCACTTACCCACTTGTACGTTATTGACGGTTCCACCAGAAGCTCCCACTCGAACGCTATGTTTGTCGGTTTGCCTTGGAGTAAGAAGATTTTGCTTTACGACACCTTGATTGAACAGAGCACTGTCCCTCAGGTCGTAGCTGTATTGGCCCACGAGATTGGACACTGGAAGTTGAACCACTTGCCTCAGATGTTGGCCGTTTCCCAGGCTACCGTGGCATCTACATTCATCTTGTTCTCCACTTTCCTCACCAACAGGTCGCTTTTCAAGTCGTTTGGCTTCCCAGCTAACGCTCCTCCAATGATTGCATTCATTCTCTTTTCCTATGTCAGCTCGCCATTGAACTGTTTCTTCCAGTTCATCAACAACCTTCTTTCTAGAAAGAACGAGTACCAGGCTGATGGATACGCCCAGCTGCAAGGCTACAAGGACGAATTGTCGACTTCTTTGATCACCATGTCCACCGAAAACTTGAGTTCCATGAACACTGACTGGTTGTTTTCCTCTTACAACCACTCTCACCCAATTTTGGCCGACAGATTGAGTGCTCTTGGTTACAAATCACAGGAGAAGGTGGGTAACATCCAGGTTGACATTGAGAAGAAGGAGTCTGACAAGACAGAAAAATCCGATTAAGTCTGCCCCCCCTCAAAAAAAATAGTATTACCCATATTTCCGTTTCAAATCATTATAAACTGTACGCATCTGCTCGTAGCCCAAGTGGATTTTACCGACAAAGTGATCGGCTAAACGTCTATCGTTATCGAGTCTGGATAAGTATGCTCCACATACCTCACAGACTTGAAGCTTTTGTTGGGCTGACTGGCCGAGATTTTCTGCTATTAGTCTTGCCTGTTCCGCCAATCCTTCTCTCTCTCGTAGGAGCTTTTCCAATTTGATGGTTTGTTTAAGTGCCATGGTGATTTCCTGAGCCTTACCCAAATGCGTGATTTCCAGCGCTGCAAGACCAATCTTCACGTCAAGATCATCAAGCTGCCTTGTGACAGTAGCTACCCTCTGTCTTTCTTCTGGAGTATGATCTAGACGTTTCAATGCTGTAGAAACACTAAAGTCGATCTCTTCAAGCCATTTCCTCAATGTCTTGTAGTATTCATACTCAAATTCAGGAAACTTCTCGCCAAGCTTTTTCGTACGGTACTCATACTCGAGCTTATGCTTTTCCAGATGCAAATTAGGACACTTTCCGATATTTAACTTGGTGGCAGCTAACAAGTCGTATGGACAGCTTCCTACAAGGAAAGACTTGCAGACTTTGCTGGACGTGAGTTCCACTTCTTTTCGACGAGGCTGGGGCGATATAAGAGCATCTTTGCCCATAAGGCGCTCTAGGAGCACACGCTGCTCGTCAGCCATGGTTGTAGTGTTGGTGTTGGTTTGACGATGGAGCTGGAGATGTACTCTTGATATGTTACACCCGTACATCTGTAGATGCCTGGTGGAAGATAGGCCCTACCAGGAAGTCCCATTATTTGATGATATACAATGTCGTTTCAATAAATCTATAAAGGTTTTGAACTAGTGTTCCAAATTTCATGTTGTTTTCGTTATTGAGTTCTTGACTGGCTTGAGGGCCTAGTGACTGTCACAGTGGAGAGTTCAACCAAACAAGCCGATGACGTTACCAGTTAAGAAAAAAGTATTTTAACCGAAGGTTCAATGCTTATTTGAAACACTGAAAGCCACAATAGGAATCCCTATTCAACCGCTATTCTTTGTGGATTTGTGTTGGTGCTTCTTCAGTGTATCACTTTTCGCAGCCATTGGAGCCGGAGCCTACCCTAACTAAAGGCCACAGCTACAACAAACCCAAATCTAATAAAACTCCATTTCCAAAGATTAACAGTAAAATTCTGAAAATAAACATTTAATGAACAAATTCCACCAAATCAAGGCCCGTGTTAACCGAACACGTGGGTCTGAGCTTATCCATCACTTCAACCTGCCAGAACATCTCCAACCACTCAGCCACACCTTCAGTTAAACAAACAGCGTAGCATCCAAAAACCCAAAACCTTTCCAATCCCACCTTTCAACCACTTCCCCCTTCTAAAATCCCTCCTCCCAATGCCCTTGCTGCACCGAACGTTCACTTGCTGTTCCCTCCATTGTTAACTCTCCCCAGCCTCTCAACTACCACCAGGCACCTCCAAGCAACCTCTAAACCAACCACCAAAATCCACCAAAACCCAAAAAGTCCCTCCTCTCTTCCTCTCCAAACTCTCCCCTATTCCACTCTGTCACCCCCGCCTCACCACACCTCATCTCCCTGGAACCTCCCGTATCGGTTTGGCGGCTAATGGCTGCGAAATCGACGCACCGAAGATGGAACACCCAAAAACGGCAGTCTAATGGGCATCAATGAAACGGAAGAAACGATAGTATTCTAAGTACTTTCCAGCTCTTCACTCCCTCAAGTTCACTGAAAACAAAACCCACTTCCAAAACTTCATTCCCTGGGACAAGGGATCTTCAGGGTCTGGCAGAAACCGTGTTTCCTGCAGACTTTACCCTTCACCTGTGGCACCAGCTAAACTGTTATCTACTCTTCGTACTGTCATCTTTTTCCCACCCTTTTTTTTTTCCTAACTGTATGCTTTGGACATGAAAAAGTACCAGCTTATGGGCCGCAGAAAGGTGGCTCATCCTAAGAACGTGCCAAAGTATCCGCTTTTACATCTCCACTCGCTTCCGTATGAGATCTTGATTGCCATTTTCAGTCTCTTACCGTTGGAGACGCTCATCCAGCTTTCGCTACTGTGCTTGAAGTTTCACAATATCGTGTGCAAGAACTTTATTTATCAGGATGTTTACTTTAAGCTGACATCCCATTTCATTCGTTTTGCCGATGCTCACTTGTCGCTGAGGGCTTCTTTGGCTAGACGGTTCGGCCTCAACGAACCGAGCTCCATGATCAACTATATACGGAAGGTCCACTTTGTCAATCCGCCTACGAACGATAAGGAGGCTTCCCTGACACTGATTGCAGGTACTTATAACGTGGAGAATGTCAATAGGGTACTTCCAAGTATGACGCTTGGGTTACCAGCTTTAAGTGCCTTTTGAACGAGGCCTATGGGCTTAAGGAAGTGTCAATTACAGAGATTTCTCCTTTATTTGAGTTCCCGCCAGAGTTTATGGCTGATTCGTTGCTGCTGTTGACGCTGAAGTTTTCATTTAGGAGGCATGCTCCATCAAGAACCTTGGAACGGCTTCTGTTGACAGCTCAATCGGGTTGGACAATCCCCTTCAAGATTGGCCAGATGCTGATTTTCGCTCTGGTCTTTGATCAGATTAACGAGCTCCAACTTAATAAGTTTGTGATTAACGAAACCAAACTTTTGAGCGATAACTGGGATAAGAAACTTCGTGTTGACTCCCTCATTGCCAACGCTTGTATCTACAGTGACTCCAAAAAGGCTGCCAAGCGTCGTTGCACCAATATATTCGGCCACACTTGTCTGCTCCTGCTACTAGACATTCACCATGGCGCAGACTTATCCCTAATAGACTTTGTGAAGCTGAACGGGCGTCTTGGACGCCTTGTCATTGACATTTCTTCAAAGGTATTCTTCACCACAGAAAACTCCGTAACGACGTTCAATTTCACCAAGTTTAACAACTTCTTTAAGCTTGTCTGTTCTGGCCAAGGTGGATACAGCGACTTGCGGGAGATCGTACTTGTCAACTTTGACCTTTTCCATGACTTCTCCCACCAACATAAAAATAGACCTCTTGATGTCATCCAGGAAGATAGTGAGCTGGCCTCGCTTGAAGATGAACCAGAGGTTGACGACTGGGTCGAGCCGTCAAAGAACACTTTTGAGTATTTCCTACGGTACTTGCTGCAAATGCCTAACCTTACGATCGTCATCAAGGAACGCCCTAAAGTCATGCACACTTGTGTCAAGTGTGGTTTCACATTAGAAGAAGAGCATAAGAAGATCTCATCGTTACTACCGCATGAATGGGCAATCATTTTAGCACCTGTTCTTTGCAATCCAAACTGCAATGTCAATATCTACGATCACGCATGGACAGCCTTATATTCCCGTAAGGTACGCATCTAAATAATAAGACGAAGACCCGACAAAATACATAAAAGCATGAAAGAAGGCTTCGCAACAGATGCTAACGTGTTAGTAGATGTCATGTTATGTGACCCCAAACAAGACTGTGTCGACCGCTTGAGGTTCCCGGAAAAAGTCTGAAATACATACCGCCGTTGGGATACTGCTTGGATCTTCGTCCACCACCTGTTTGAGGACCAGATGAGGTGTCTTCCAAAACTTCTACAGTTGGCGTTTCCAAGTACATCTTCCCTGAAGTGCCAAAAACCCTATGAGAAGATTGCAACTGGGAGTTTCTGAGTTTGATGAATTTCCCCTTTTCCACAGGTACTCCGTCGTCAATGAGTTTCTCACCAGGACAGAAAGGAAGGCCTTCTTCAACTGCAAGGTTGACGAATTCACCTTTACAAGCAGGTTGAATCAGTTGTTGCTTCTTCTTGCTAGATCTCAATTGCACCTCATTGGCATAAAGATACCGAGTCATGACGCTGTAACTTGGCTCGGGAAGGTGATCAAGCTGGTATTTGAGGGAAAAGAAGTCATCTAAAAGCTGGACATCGCCATTTTCCAACACCTCCACAAGCCCATAGTTGTTTGGTTCCTGGGTGAACTCATACACGAGACCTCCACTAAACACTCCCACCATATCGTCAGAATAAATAGCCTGAACTTCAGAAAACATACGTGGCGTCACCTCGTTGCATCCATATTCAGAAAGGAACACAGGCCGAGTATAATCTGAATAATCATCAACCAATACATCGTAGCGACTGGAATAGAAGGTCTGGTCGCCACACCACTGGTACGAGTTGACCCCGTAGAAGTCAGCCGAATCGTACGGAGACTCATCCACACATTCCAAGTACTGTGACATGGAGATTCTGTAGTCCAAGTCGTCTGCTGCTGAATAGCCCACGGGGATCTTACGGTCCAAGTTGGCATCAATATACTGCTTGATATCACGAACCATAGCCTTGACGAACCTTGGTGAGTTCTTCGCTGATACCTTATCGTTGACGATTTCGTTACCTGCAAAGAAACCCAAGGTGTTGTTATACCCGCCAAACTGGTCTACCACCTTAAACACATTCTTCAAGTAGTCAGCGTTATACGTAGACCACGGCTCGTACCGGTTAAGGTGACGAGCCGGCTGGGGCGAGTTGACGTCAAGAACAAGGTATATTCCCGCCAGAGCAAGAAGCGTCATACACACATCATGGTTAAGGTCAGGATCAACAGAGTAGATACGAATGGTCTGGGTGTTAGTAGAGAACAAAGGTAAGAGCAGGTGTAAGTCATACGTTGATGCCAAGTTGCTGGAAAAGAGCAATATCTCGAGCACATGTGTTTGGATCTGATAGTGGATCCCAATTTTGGTCTGTAGCTGAAGAACCGCCAGGCTGGTAATCAACTCCTTTGATGAAGAACTGGTGGTTAGTATGGAGAGGTGAAGAAGTCAAGGAAAGTGGAACGTACGGGTTGCTGAGTGATTGAATCAATGAAGTAGCGGCCGTGGACCTCAATAGGGTTTATTATGGAGAAAACAGGCGCCACGAGCCAGAAGGCGGCCATTAGAGGAAGAAACATGGTGGTGGTGGTGGAGGTGATGGAGGTGGTTGTTGCGAAATGGGTGCAAAAAAGATGGATCTGGTGCTTATATAGGGGGAAGGAGGGGGACAAAGAGATGAGTATATATGAAGAGGGGAAGGAGTTGGGAGGGTCAGGGAAGGTAAAGGAGGTTTAATGGATCTTTTTTTTTCCAGTATATATATCATCTTTTGTGTGTTGTTGGTCACTGCCTGCCTTGGCTGATAAGAAGAAGGACACCAAGTCAATGCCTCTATTTTAGGGTTCTGTACATCAATTGGAGCAATTGAGAGTGTAATTATTGACTTCTATTGCTCTACTCCTTTTGACCACTATCTGTGTCCTCTGTGTATATTACTTACTGACAGCTTCAGCTTCTCTGATAAGGCCCTTTCGCAGCCATTCAATCAGCCGTACCATCACCACTAAAGCCATCCAAGGTCAATGCTAGTTATTTTTTAAGTTATCAAACCGCTTGTCACTTATTCAATAATATGAAGCAAAGGTCAAAAGTGGAAAATCTATGGTGCTTCTATTTATGGCCCAGCCACTGATAACATATACATACACTATGTTAAGGCTGTAGATAAGGCCCGGTTGCAGTAGCACCACGTTCGCCCAACCAAAGAGATTTCTAGATAAAAAAGACGAAAAAAAAGCAACCTTTTTACAATATAGAACCATCCTAAATTTCCCACCCCTTATCTTCTTCGCTAGAATTTACTGTGGCTGTACATGGCTCTACCAGATCTGATATCTTCCCTTATGGCCTCATACATTCCTCACGCTAACAAACATACTACCTCTTTCTTACACAAAAAACACATCTACACATAACAAAAACCAAAAAGCATCAAAACAACAACCACACCAAACGATTCCAAACACTGCCCCACTTCACCAAAACACAACCTCTCCTATTACTACCGTTCCCAGTGTTTACCATTCCACCCTAAATAAGCGTGGTGCACGGGTGTCAACACAACCCTCCTCACATCATAAATACTACACCAACCAGCAACCCTTACAATATCCTACTCCATTCTCTGTTGCACCGTCTTCCGATTCAATGGCTTCCTCAATTGCGCTGCCTCGAAATAACGGCACCGACAGCCCCAGGACGCCCCAGCCTCAACTGACCCAAAACAAAAGACATGCTACTCCACAGTACCATGGGGCCAAAAAGCCATCCCAGGCGAACTGGTTTGTGAGGCTGTTCAGGTCGATTTTCCGCTACAGAAAGACGACATTGACGTTTTTGGCGCTTCTAGTTTTACTCGCTACAGTGTTGCTTCTGCACTTTGACAACTCCTTAGAATACTCCGTTTCCTTGCCTACGGATGACCTAGAGAAGAGCATCTTGGACTCGCTGTGGCTCCACCTTCAGGTGATTGCTCGTAAGAAGCATACGTATACTTCCAAGGCAAACGATGAGGTTCACGATTATCTCGAGGATGTCGTTAAGAGCTTCGTTGCCAGAAAGGAATGGGCTGAGCATGATAACGACTTGAATGGAACAAACAAGATCATGTACCTGGCAGAGCAGCAGGGTGGCGACTTGGTAACGTACTACGAGAGCAACAACGTACTTGCACGTATCAACGGTACCAACCCAAACTTGCCTGCCCTCTTGCTTAGTGCTCACTTTGACTCGGTTCCTTCCTCGTATGGTGTCACTGACGATGGTATGGGTATTTCCTCTCTCTTGGGTGTTCTCGACTACTTGACATCCAAGAAGGTCGACCAGCCCGAAAGAACCATCATCTTCAACTTCAACAACAACGAGGAGTTTGGCTTGTATGGTGCTAACGCGTTCTTGTTCCACCCTTGGTCTGAACAAACCAAGTACTTCCTCAACTTAGAAGGAACTGGTGCTGGCGGTAAGGCAATTCTTTTCCGTGGAACGGACTACGGTATCGTCAAGCACTATAATGCCGTTAGATACCCATTTGCTTCTTCCATCTTCCAGGAAGGCTTCAACAACGGCCTCATCCACAGTGACACAGACTATACCGTTTACTTACGTAAGGGTGGTCTTAGAGGTCTTGATGTTGCTTTCTACAAACCTAGAGATCTTTACCACACTGCAAAGGATAGCATCGCCAATGTCAATATCTTGTCTCAATGGCACATGTTGTCTACAGCATTAGACTTCACTAATGAGTTGGCCTTCCGGTCGATTGGCTTGGACTCTGATCCAGAGAGTCAGAAGCAAAATGCAGGCTACACATCGTTTTTCAACACATTCTTCCTTATCTCAATTGATACCGTGGCTGTTCTCAACATCATTCTCTTGGTGTTGGTGCCATTGTTGAGTTTCCCATTGTTGTTCTTTATTTTCAGGTACAAGAAGAGCTGGGATGTGAACTTTGTGAATGTGATTAAGTTACCATTGTCACTTATCGTGTCCGTTGTTCTCTTGAACTTCATCACGGATGTGATTTTCGTTCCGCTTAATCCGTTCTTGATTAACAACTCGAAGGGGGTGTTGATATCTACATTGTTTTCCCTTTTCTTGCTTCTTAACTACGCTGTTTTGAATGGCTTGAACGCAATTCTTAAGCCATTCAAGGGCCATTTCCACGATGAGAAGCTTATCAGTATAATTGAGATTTCTTTCCTTACTTGGATTGGCTTACTCTATTCGACTATCTTGCTTCGCTCCGAGTCCGACCATTCTGGAGAGTTCCACATTGGCTTCCTTTTCTTCCTTCAAGCTTTGGCTGCTGTGATCGGTTTACTCGGCTGGAACTTCAAGAGAGCCCCTAAGTCCGAAAACAACCAGGAAGAGTCTGCACCACTTTTGGGAACATCGAGTGAACATCATGACCAGGAGTATGAGAACACGCATCGCAACTATGGCTCACACGAAGACGAGTCTGTTGAATCCTCTTCCTTGTCGTTAGGCTCAGGCTTCTCAGAGCATTGCGAAGAACACGAGACAAAATCCTTCGGCTACGACTGGCTTATTCAGTTCCTCATTGTTGTTCCATTGTCCTCCTATATCATCTACAATAACGGCTACCTTGTCTTGGATGGAATGGACAAGCTGTTCCAGGAATCTTTGGCAGCACAGAACCTCGTCTATGTATTTGCTCAGGCGTTTGCCGTTTTCTGGGCTGCTCCATTCTTGCCATTTATCTTCAAGCTTAACAGAGTGGTTGTCCTTCTTCTTGCTGTTGCTTTGATCCAAGGTATCTTTGTTATCAACTTCACAAACCCATTTGACCAGGCAAACCCACTCAAATTAAGGTTCTTAGAAACTCTTGACTTGAATGTGACGCCAGCAACCAACTCTGTTCAGGTATACGGTCGTGATGACTCCTTTGTTGAGAACATCTTGCGTGATATCCCCTCCGTTAAACAGCAGGGCGCCAAGGTCAGCATCGAATCCATTGGCGACGGAAATGCTGTCTATGAATATCCATCCCAATGGGAACCAATTATTGCTCCTGGTGTTAAAGATGTGCACGACTATTTGAAGATTGATGTGCTCAAGAACTCGTCGTCCGAGACGAGCTCTCCATTTGGCTTGCTCACAGGAGAGATCCGCCTTCTTGCACCCAAAAACAGAAACTGTAGAATTGACTTCAACGTTTCTGATTCTGTCACCAAAATCTTCGATACCATGTCCAAGCCAAAGCAGTCGCCAGTTAGAACTGCAATTGTCTACAAAGAAGGCGCCGAGAAGAATTCTTCCACACCAGGATACCTCATAAACGGTATTCCAGAAGGCTTCTCTAGAGATTCAGACGGAAACTACTTGTACAAGGATTTCAACGGTATCAAGACCATCCAGTTGAACAAGCTTGACTGGGACAAGGAATACCACTTGGCTTTCCAATGGGTGCCTGATGTCGTTGACTCTAGTGCCGTTGAAGCCTCCAAGGTAACCGTCAAGAAGCTTGGTATCAATGTACAATGCTACTGGAGTGAAACAGGATATGTTGCAGACAAGAAGAGTGAAGTTAAAGAGAGGATTCCCGCATATGATGAGCTTCTTCACTACTCGCCTAACTACGTGAGTTGGGCCAACCGGGAACGTGGCTTGGTTTCTGCGACTAGATATGTTGAGATCTAGATGGGCAAGGCGTTTGGGATATGTAATTTAATAAGTTAATGATAAGTATTGCTTTTTTTGATTAGTTTAAGATGCAAAAAATAGCAAAAAGTATGCGATTTCTGTGGATCGAACACAGGACCTCCAGATCTTCAGTCTGACGCTCTCCCAACTGAGCTAAAACCGCATAGAAAGAACCCATGCCGGGACTCGAACCCGGAATCTTTTGATTAGAAGTCAAATGCGCTAACCATTACGCCACACAGGCAGATTTTGATGGGTTAGAAATGGCGCTTTGCTGGTACATTCAAGATGGAATAACGTTAATATAAGCAAGGTTTTATTATTCTACTAGATTTATTATAGCGTTAGTAATATGCTGTAGAAATTTGAGCCAAAACAAACACCGGTGGAGCGAGAAAAATGGTATTTAGTGTTTAGCGTCTCTGGTAGCCATTTTAAACACTTTAAAAGCATGCCATGGCGTTTAGCATACCCGTCTTTACCTAAAAGACTCCATTAAAAGTATACTTTCCATCTCCATCTCCCCAGAATCGTTCAATCCAGCGTCACAGGCCTCCAACCAACATCTCAACTCAGAGACCACCCAAAGGCTTGGCTGCATTTTAAACCTCCATAGTAACACAACCCACACCCCTTTTCGAAATCCCCATTAATTTTTTTTTTTTTTAATTGTTATTTTCTGTCCAATGGTGGAGCTCAAACTGACTTGCTACTCGTGGTTCGCAATTTGCAACCATTTCGAAGGGCCCATTCAATCTGACCAGAGCAAAGTGGTTTAGACAAACAAAAGAAACAGTCAAATTCCTGGAATATCCAGGACCAACCCAACCAAAATCCAGCCAAATTTACCCAAAAATGACCGATTTGACGGGGGATTGCCAGTCTTATATAGACCGTTGGAGCCCCATGACACCCGTGCACCATTACGACGCATACCCTCTCTGCCTTTAGATTCCCCCAGAACCGTTAAACTACCAGAACACTTCCCCTTCCGCTACCAAAACATGCCTTCGTTTGAACCATTGAAAAACGACTTATTATTAAGAGCCGCCAAAGGCGAAAAGGTCGAAAGACCTCCTATTTGGATCATGGTATGTGCACTCTCCAGAACCCTTCCATATTGCTCCCAGTACTAACTTTTCAGAGACAAGCAGGTCGTTACTTGCCTGAATATCATGAAGTTAAAGGAGGCAGAGACTTCTTTGAGACTTGCAGAGATGCAGAGATTGCTTCTGAGATCACCATCCAGCCAGTAGACCACTTCGACGGTCTTATTGATGCTGCCATTATCTTCTCTGATATCTTGGTGATCCCACAAGCTATGGGCTTTGAAATCAACATGATCGAGGGTAAAGGTCCTGTTTTCGCTGACCCTTTGAGATCTCCAAAGGACATTGAACGTATCAACTTGAAGCCAGACGTGGTGAAGTCTTTGGACTGGGCATACAAGGCCATTACGCTTACAAGAACCAAATTGAAGGGTAGAGTGCCATTGTTGGGTTTCTGTGGTGCTCCATGGACGCTTTTGGTGTACATGACTGAGGGTCAGGGCTCTAAGATGTTCCGTTTCGCCAAGCAGTGGCTTTACGAGTTCACCAAGGAGTCTCACCAGTTGCTCCAGGCTGTGACTGACGCCTGTATTGAGTTCTTGGCCCAACAGGTCGTTGCAGGTGCTCAGATGTTGCAGGTGTTTGAGTCTTGGGCCGGCGAGTTGGGCCCTCACGAGTTTGACGAGTTCTGCTTGCCTTACTTGCGCCAGATCGCTGCTAAATTGCCAAAGAGACTTGAGGAGCTCGGCGTCAAGGAGAAGATCCCACTCACAGTGTTTGCCAAGGGTGCTTGGTACGCTTTGGACGAATTGTGCGAGTCTGGCTACGACACTGTGTCGTTAGACTGGCTCTACAAGCCGGAAGACGCCGTCAAGATCGTCAATGGCAGAAGAATCACATTGCAAGGTAACTTGGACCCAGGTATCATCTACGGTTCCGACGAGGTGATTTCGCAAAAGGTCGAGCAGATGATCAAGGGATTCGGTGGCGGCAAGCAGAACTACATTGTCAACTTTGGCCATGGTACCCACCCATTCATGAAGCCCGAGAAGATCGAGCACTTCCTCAAAGAGTGCCACCGTTTCGGCTCTGCCTAAGACTCATAACGACACCAAAAAACAAAAAAAAATCGCCACCAATGACTCATTCTTGTGTAAATAATGTATCATAGACTCCATGTTGCAGCCATTCGATGGGTGTGCACAGACGCCTCCATACATCACCAGTAGCTATAAAGCCGTGCTTTCCCACTTTTTTCAAGCAACCATGACTTCTTTGGCAAAAGACGATTTGTACATCTTCTCCTTAGGAGAGGAAGTTGTGAAAAGCCTTAGTTTGCTTCAGTTCGATGAATCGGCCGCCGTGGTTGAACCCAATGAGCAACCTTCGTCTGAGTCTGCCAAAGATGATTCATCCAGTGGCGAGAACGTCATTGTTGACCCAAAAGCAGACACTGAAAAGTCCAAAGACTACTACAAATCTGACCTTCATAGACTCAATTTGAAGAGACAAGTCAATGGTTTGCCCCCGTTGACCGAGGAGGAGTTCGAGAACCTACTTGAGACACAGTCGTTGGAGAGTATTTCAGGGTCTGAAGAGAGTGAGAGTGAAGAGGAAGATGAGTCGCTGAAACTTAATACGATCTTTGAACAGCTCTCGACGAAAGATGATGACGATGAACGCAATGTCAGTCACATGAACACGAATTCGCCATACATTCTCTTCCAGTCTCCATTGGTGGATCAGGGTAAGGCATTTGGCATGTACAAGGCATTGTTCTCGAAGGGTGCCTTGGATTCTGGGAATGTGGTTGAGGAGGTGACTCACATGTCTTCGGAACCAAAGAAGCTGGGTACTTCGGTGCTTCTAATGATTGGCGGTGGTCACTTTGCTGGTGCCGTCATCTCACATACCCCCAAGAGCATGAAGGGCCTTGCGCCAAACCACAAGATTTCAAAACAAGAGCAACAGGTGAATGTGCTACAGTCAAAGACTTTCCACAGATACACCACGAGAAGAAAGCAAGGTGGCTCGCAGAGTGCTTCTGATAACTCCAGAGGAAAAGCTAACTCGGCCGGTTCTTCGATCAGAAGGTACAACGAGCAGGCTCTCCAGCACGAGGTGCGTGAGCTACTAGGGTCATGGAAGGAGTACTTGCAGAAAGCTGACTTCATATTTATTAGAGCAAATGCAGTTGCCAATAGGCGTGCTTTGGCAGGTTACGAGGGTGCCCCATTGGCTGCTGACGATAAGAGAATTAGAAACTTTCCTTTCACGACAAAAAGAGCGACCCTTTCGGAATTGAAGAGAGCATGGATCCAACTTACATATGTGCAAGTTGTTGGTCTTCCGAAGGCAAAGAAGGTGCCTTTAAAGAGAGTTGATCTTTCGAAGTCACAGAGAAACACGCCGTCGCCAGCCCCAGAGCTTTCTGAATCTGATAAGCATACGAAGGAGATAATAGCTTTGCTCAAGAAACTGAAGGCCCCAATGATGATCAACTACTTGAAGAAGAATGGCTTGGATGTAAATTTTGAGTTCACTCCTTCAAATCAGCATGCCCACGCGCCCACGCCTCTACACTATGCTAGCTCGCAGGGCCTTCATCACATGGTTCAGGTCTTGTTAGTCAATTTGAAAGCTGATCCTACGATTCTCAATGCAATTGGAAAGACTGCAGCTCAAATGAGCTCGACGCCGACTGTAAAGAAGACGTTTCAGATTGCAAGGCATAATCTCGGTGAAGACTATACAGATTGGAGTGCTGCAAAGGTAGGACCTGCTAGGTCAAAGGAAGAGGTGGCCAAGGAAGAAGAGCTGGAGAAGAAACAGCAAGAGGCCCAAAACCGTCGTTTAATAGAAGAGGAGCTCGCGAAGAAGACAGAGATGGAACATAAGAAGCCTACGTTCTCGTCCGGTGGCACCCTTGGTGGAAACAAGACGATACAGAGCCGTCCTTCTGAGACCAGCGAGTTGACAGAACAGCAAAAGACGAGACTAATGAGGGAGCAGCGTGCTAGAGCAGCAGAAGCAAGAATGAAGATGCTTCTGGGAAAATAAATTAATCTATAAGTAACCTTGGGTGACGTGAGTAAAGACGTAAGTTAATAGCTTCTCACGCTTAAGCTTTTGTAGTAACCTGTTCACGACCTCGTCCTCGACATCAGCATCTGAGGAACACTCTTGTGGATCAAAGTGCTTATAATGAGACAATGCCAATCTGATAGAGTTTTTCTTTGCGCTTTCGTCTGGAGCCATGTTGTGGAGGTCCAGAGCACTCATCCATCCCAGAGACGGTAACTCATCTTCATCAGTTTCAGTTTCTTGGGTGTTTTGCTTTTGTGATGACTCAAGGCTCTCGCCAACGCCCATACATGGACAATCAATCAAATCGTGAGTATTGCAATTGGTATCAGCAACATTGAAGAGGTCTCTTAGATCTTCAAAGTCGAAGATGTTCAGTGATGATTCAGACTTGTCGTCTAGAAACATATCACTGAGGGTTCCCTTCATGAGTTGTCGTTGGAAGATCTTTTCGTCGATACAACCTGTGGTGAATAATCTGTAGATGTAAACAGGCTTCTTCTGCCCATCTCTATGGATTCTGGCCATCGCTTGAAGATCTACCGACGGATTCCAATCATTGTCAAAAAGGACTAGCCTGGAAGCACCGACAAGGTTTAAGCCCACTCCACCTGCTTTGGCCAGAAGAAGAAAGACTGTAAATCCTGGTGACTTGTGGAAATCGACAACCAACTTGTCTCTCATATTGCTTGCACTGGAGCCGTCAAGTCGAACAAACTGGATATTAAGTTTCAGCAAAACATTAGCAAGAAAATCTAAAGTTTGGGTGAAGTTCGAGACAAGGACAGTCTTTTCCTCACGTTTTTGGAACTCAAGCAAAAGAGGTACAAGAACATTGACCTTGCTGCCAGTAGTTCGCGTGGTAAGCGACGAAGGGTCAAGTTCTTTCCTTGCATCTGCGCCTAAAAGCGTGTTAAAGAATGTATCTTTTGCAAGCAAAGATGGAGAATTACAGATCTTTCTGTAGACCATTATAAGTGCTAGCACATCGCGAGGATCAGAGTTCATGAGGGCATTAAAGTTGGAAGACCCAAGCACTAGCTTAAACAATGATTTCTGTAGTTTTGTAGGCGGGCAGAAAAGCAAGACGTCTGTCTTCTTTGTTAAGAAAGTGCTGATCACACTTTGTGTTCTCCGAAGAGTGAACGTCTTTGTTATCTCAATAAGTTCATTGGATATTTTTCTGCCCTCCTTTATCATGTCTCTGCTTCGACAATTAACATCACGAGCACGAAGAATCGGTTTACCGAAACGTTTCTGGAAGTCACTCAGGGAACCGAGGATGCCGGGGTTGATAAAGTTAGCGATTGTGTAAAACTCATTCAAGTCATTCTGGATAGGCGTACCTGTAAGCACCAACCTCATTTGAACGCCGAGTCCATCTAGCAATTTGATCACCTTGCTGCTGTTGTTCTTTAAACGGTGGCCTTCATCGCAAACTATCAAATCAAAGTCAACAGTCGAAAGCTCCAGAGCACACAGCAACAGCTTTTCGTACCCCATAATGAGAACCTGGTATACGTTCGTTCTAGCAAAGCCTGTGATATCTTGCTTATCCTTAGCTGGCGACTGGTTCTTTCCGTTGAGTGCAAGAACGCCAATACGGTTGACATCTAGCCATTTGGCAAACTCTTTTCTCCAATTATCAATAAGCGACACTGGACAGCATACCAAAACTTTCAGTGCATCCAGATTCTTATCAGGCGATACACTTTGTTTAAGCAACATCCAGATAACAGTGATGGTCATGAGGGTCTTTCCTAGACCCATCTCGTCAGCTAGAAGAACACCCCGCTGGCCGTCTACACGGCGACCAAGAAGACCGTCATAGATAAACTGAACGCCTTCTCTTTGATGGGGTCTAAGAAAGCGAGTGAGAGATGGGTCAACGACAACTTTGGAACCTTCTTCTTCGTTTAAGATGAATGCCTCGCTCGAAACAGGTCTTGGACCCTTTGCAACATATGGAGATTTGAAAGCGGTAGGAGCAGCGACGACCGGTTCAGGACGAGGCTCAGAGGGCATAACTGGTTTCAGATCACCTTCATCATCTACTTCAGCCTCATACTGCCCCAAGACCAAGACTCCCGAAGTATTGGTATTTGAAGATCTTCCCAAGATTCGTAGCGTCCCATTACCCTTAGTATCAGCTTTAAGAACAATATCTGAATCCAGGACATAGACAAACCCGTCTCCTTCCCAGGACTTGTTCTTCTTAGTGGATCTCTTTCTCCATTGGACAGACAAACGCCGAGAACCAGACTGGGAGGCCGCAACAGCACTCGCTGGTCT
Source organism: Candidozyma haemuli (assembly GCF_002926055.2). NCBI lineage: Eukaryota > Fungi > Ascomycota > Pichiomycetes > Serinales > Metschnikowiaceae > Candidozyma > Candidozyma haemuli. Next base: position 1,651,638 of record NW_020289911.1, on the reverse strand, counting down.
GTTTATATCTAGTTTAAGCCTTTTGAGGCCTGCCCTTTGGCCTGGTTTCTGAGAAGGGTCCTGGGACGAGCGTCGTAGGCCCTGGCTGGGTGCTGTAGAGGCTAAGGGTGCCTTGGATTTGCTCTGAACAGAAGCAGAACGTGAATTCAGCCCCTTGGAGCCGTTCTGAAAAGGCTCAGTGGAGTTCTGGGAGTTCTGGTGCTCAGGGTCACCACCTGGGAGCGAATCACGATCAACACCAGACGCGTCCTGGCTCTTTCCAGAGCCAGCGTCATTATCTGGGCTCTCAGATACATCAACATAATGCTGCTGACTCCCCTTAGCCCTCTCTGACACGAATCCATCCCGTTCTCCCGCTAATCCAGGCTTCTGTCTGGCGTCCCCAGCTTGTTTACCTTTCGCAAGCTTCGCCGTAGCCGAACCAGCAGCACCCATCTTGCTAGATAAACTCCCAGAGGACTCTGCCAGCGAACCAGAGACGCCTCCACCGTCATCCAACCGCCGTGGCGGCTTGAACTTCGAAACTCGGCTGTTTCGATACATGTTACTACAAAGTGCGAACTGAAGCATTATCATATTACATATTAAGCAAGCGAAGATCTCATCTCATCTTCAAAACAAAGTTGCCGAGCGCCTCCTGGGAGCCTGTCAAGTAGTATTTTCCTCTAGAAATCACAAATGGCACGTAGCCAGGCAAACACGAGTAGATGCCCCAGCCGACAAACGAAAAGAACGAAAGGATAAATAGGTGCAACATCATTTGCTCTCTGCTTGTAAGCATATAGAAGGGGAAGAAGTGGTAGTACGAGTCGTACATTTTTCTGCTTGTGGTGATGTGGGTGGTCATGATGGGAATATTAGGTGGGGTTCTAGGGGAAAGAGCGTGGGAAAGAAGGAAAGGATATGGGTGCTTATAAAGGGTTTCGGTTAGGGAAGTTCGTGATACTTGACTTTTTGCGCACCACTAAGGGAATGCAGTTTGCGCCTCTCCCCCAATACATTTCAGGACTTTTCCGTAAGGAAACAGTCAAAAAAAGAAAAAAGGAAGTAAAAGTAACATTAACTCAATGACCAGCGTTTCATTGGTGCAATTTTTTTCCAATTTCCCTGGCTTTTCTACTACATCTCAGTGTCTCAGTACCTCTGCTGGTTCTCATGGGGTAGTGAAAAATTCCGCAACCGGGCTGGTTTTGTGGTACTAATTACCGCTTCCGAGCCACCGTTCTGGATTTACCGAGAGGAGGTCCCCTGAACGGCTCGGCTAAATTCGTAATTATTTTAAATGGTTGTTCGACTGCTGGAGCAGGCCACGGGTCAGCCCAGATGACCGGAGAAATGGCCAGTGCCGGAAGAACTAGCCGAGGGTGGACTGGCTGCAAATGACAAGAACAGAGAAGGCTTTTTTGAACCTGAAACGTTGGAAAGCATTTTATTTCACACCCCTTCCTCTTTTAGTGTAAGGGCAGGGCCCAGGAATAGGTAATACTTGGCTGGTCTGGTTTGCGTTCCGGGACTGGTTGCCGCTTTAGCCCACTCTGTGGCTTCAGTGCGGAATCCACGAGGTTTAGTGGTTCAGGGTGGTTATATCGGCCACGTAGTCGTAGTGGGTGGGCGTATTGGGTTGGAATTTTCGGTTGGAGTGTGATTCCATTGTGAATATCGAATGGCTTGTGATTGGGCAGTGTGGATGGGTGATGGAAGCTGTGGTGAGGTACCAGCATGGAACAGGCCCCAGTGGGGCCAGGCAATCTCATGGATATACATGTCATGACCTTGGAAGGCTTCCAAGATGCTTCTAGGAGCTTCTGGGTTAGTTGTTCTTCCTTGAGGTTCGGTGTTTTTTGAAGTGATGCCTAGTGCCTCATAGTGGGGAGATTAATGACGAAGTATAAGGTTCGGGAGATACCCATCGGCGATAAAGCTCCTAATGATAGGAACCGGCTTTTAAAGTGTCTCTTGATGATGACCTTGTCGTTTCGTGATTCACTGGGAACCCTTAACTCGGGCCTAACATGTTTCATTTAGTAACGCTGTCCAAAGATCTTCTGATGCTGACTGTGGTTTCCAATTTGAATACTTTCTCTTCTAATAGGGTCAGTCTCTTTAATAATCTCCTATGATTAATTATTCACCGGTTCGACACTTAAATCACCAGTCATGTATCCTTGTGGACACATTTTTCAAACAAAATCATTAGAAAAGCCACGTTTTGATTTGAAATCCGAAGAATTAATCCTTAGTTTCCAGTGATAACCATAACCGGCATCAAGGCTTCAATAATTAATTAATTGCTACCATTTGGGCTTTATTGGTCCCCTTGTTCTAAATCATGTCGTAATCAGGAACAAGACTCATGGACTGATTTCCACACCAGCTGCTTCATAGTGGTCAAATTGGAACCCGGAAAATTCACATTCAACCTTTGATTTCGGTGGAAATTTTCAACGGCCCTTCTTTTTTGCTGCTAGCAGTCATCGGTACTCCAGACTCTGGCTTCCCCGGGTGATATCCAGCCACAAAACCATCTTGAAGGAAACTGCTGTCACCCTGGCTGGTTTTGTGCAATTTTATCCTGAGAGCTTATTGGATTCACTGGCACAAGACCAGAAGCTGTTTTGGTGCCGTTCGATGTACGCCAGAGAGCACTTCTGCAGCATCGTAACGCCATCTCTTTTCAGAATGCCTAGCGGCAGAAACGATCGATCAGGCGATTCTCTGAAGTAATGCTACACGTTAGAAGGAAAGAACAGGCATATCTATGTTTTTGTGGACCATTACGCAAGTCCACCCAGGCGCACTACGACTATACCCAAGAACCGTTCATTTTGGCCTAAGCAACTCCTGGTTTAGTGGCTTGAAGTCTATCTAGCTCAACAGACGCCCCGCATATACAGATGGTATCGGCATGGCGCAAATAGGCGACACTTCTAAAGACTAATACTGTTTACCGAGACACAGAAAAAAGAAGCCTCGTTTGTTGAAACAAGGGATGGTGCGTGGGTACCTCGAGGGGCACCAGGACACAGGGAGGTTCGCTGTCATCATATCGATTTCTATTCGCCAGTGGAATGCTGCATCGTCAATGCAGCCTCTTACCTTCTTTTAAAGACATTTTAGGGTCTCCGAACCACGGGATGCTAATTGTGGCATCGCGATGAAGTAGAGCTTCCCAGATTAATCAGAGACAAAGATTAAAGTATTAAGTTACGTGGAAAATAGTTTACCCGAAGAATTGTTCCGGTGACTGTCTTTTTACTTCCAACTGTAGTTGGTCCAGGCAAACAAAAAAATCAGAAAATGAAAGAAAATCGTGGAAATTGGAGTTTCCAGACCAACCAGTATCATGGCGGCACCAGTGATATTACCTTCTTCCATAAACTTCTGGTGCTGTATATTCGTAGTCCGGGATTCCAGCCAGTAGCAAACCGCTGGCTTCCATGGAAAAACTCCCCTTCTACATTGGGCGACATCTTGCAGATTGACAGCGTGAAGCGTATGGCAAAGCGCAAATCGTGGTAAATCAGTAACGTGGAATTCATAGATTGCCTTGGACAAAAGCTTTAGGGTTTATCATGACAGGTGCCAAGACTCTTGTGCCCAACCCAAAAAGAACCACTAAGTAACGCCCAAACGGTGTTTTCTGGAGTTATCCACGGCAACTTGACAGTTCGAGTGAATTTTGCCTGAATTGTACCTGTTTCCGAAAATAATCCTCATGCATGGCTCAAAACCTTGACACTCCCACTTGTGGCATTGCGGCAGTCGAGACTATCCTAGGTTGTGGGACAATGCAAAAGAAAGCAAATTAACTCAACTTCAACAAAGCCACATCCCACGGTGGGGAGCAATTATCTTGGTTTGTCGTTTTTTCCCGGAAAAATCAAACCCTAGCTTGTCAAACTACGCCCTTGGACCAGTCTACGCCGTTTACCGGAGATAGCTGGTGTTCTCGAGATTTGAGGCAACGAACCTGCTTTGACAGGACTTGTCTTGTGTGCTACAAATTTTTTCTTGGTTTTGTTTTCTGCATGTCCATATGGGGCGGTTTGGTGCCGCATCTCCTGAACGCACACAAAACTGGCGAAAACAGGTACTTGACTTTGCTTTGTGGTGCAAACCCGTTTTGTGTAACTTGTAAGGGTTTTTCCATCTTCCGCAGTTTGTCCTAAGATGATCAAGATAAGTCGGTTGGCGAAAAATGGAGCGATGAGATGAACGAAGATTTTTACGCTGGTTAAGAAGAAGTGAAAAATAGGTTGAACTTGGAGTTATTTACCACACAATTGGCCCGCCCAGGAACGTTTGGAGCCGTTCGTTTCTCCGGATTTATACCTCGCGTCTGGTGTGTGTCAAGATGCTGTCAGATATGTCAATTTTTTTCTTGGCCCACTGTAAAATGCCACCTAACCTGAAGACACCACCCACAGTAACTCGTGTATTTTCGAGACTGCCGTACGGGTCCTGCGTTATTTCGAGAAGAAAAAAAAAATAACAAAAAAATAACGAAAAAGAAAAGCGGCACCCGAATGGTTTTACCGATGTTGTTTAAACCTTGTTCGTGCATGGCCATTGGCTGGTTTGTCTAAGCTGGTGAGGCTGGCAAATCTGTGTAGCGCTCAAATGGACGTGTAACTGAAAAATGACACGGCACGGCACCAAACGAGTCGTACAAAGCTTAACAAAAACACAAGTCCCACCTCTCTTGCTCAACCATATCGGCTGGTTTATGAGCCGACCATGTAGCCAGGCGTCATAGGCCACAAAAAAGCCTCTACCACAAGCCAAAACGACACAAGCGTCACAGGGGGCTAAAACCAACATTATCTGATAACGGGGACCATTCCTTCACAACCCGTCGCACATCCTTAAACTTTTTTTTTTCTGGCCACTGGTGGCACTTGTCGGCATGTAAGCGCCCTACAGCACACATGAATTGCGCTCGTGGTGGATAAACCAAGATTGCAATCGAGCATTATCTCATGGCAATACGAGGTGTCAAGTGAAACTGCCAGGAACGAAGGGTTAGGGAACTTCCTGGTAGGCTTTAACTCCGGGGAAAAACCCCAGCGGCGCTGATAACTCCGCGAGTGGTGGCTTGTGAGGCTATTGGTTATTTCTCGCTTAACTACCGGAAAAACGTCTTGACGTTTTATGCTGCGTTCTCGCCCCACCTCACCTGTCACTGGACTGCATATACCCATCAGTTTGCATTTGCCCATGCACTGTCTGCAGCTGATCCCGCTTGGGCTTTCCAGTGCATTGGTGCTGATGCATATTCTTGACTCAAAACCGTTGTTCCTGTTTAACATCACAGTGTGGAAAAGAAACCAAGAAGCTTTACTTTTTCCTTCACCTGCTGCCGTGATTGGCCCCCGGGTTAATTTTGTGCATAACTCCATCCCGCAGACCAACCCTGCAAGTTTTTGATAGGTTGCAGGTGAATGGTGAATAATCTTACGGCACAAATGGCTGCAAAGCCCGAACTCGGTTTGGCGATATTTCTGCCACACTCCATCGGTGGCCTTACTGATCGGATCTGATATTTAAGTTCGTCCATTTCCTCCCTTTCTGATGGTTTTTTGTTTTTTGTTTTTCATCAACAAGCCTATTCCACTATGTCTGCTCCAGTGAACAACCAGTCTGGATCTGGTTCGACTTCTATTGAGCCAAAGGAATCTGCTAACAAGGCCCATTCTCTCTCTTCGGATGAAAAGTTGAACGCCATTCGCTCTCACGATGAGAAGAGCTACCGTGCTCAACACGATACCTCTTCCGATGAGGAGATCGTCAGTGGTTCGACCAAGTCTTTTGGTGTCAGGAAGAATGAGCTCTTGTCTGAGCACTTCAAGACTCCAATTGCTTGTGTCACTCTTTACCTTTGCTTGTTCTGCAGTGCTTATATCTTCACCTTGGATACTCGTATCAGAAAGGTGCTTACAAGTTATGCTACTAACGGTTTCGCCAACCACTCTCTTTTGTCTACTGTTTCCGTTATCAGATCTGTGATGGCCGCTGCTTCTTTGCCATTTTTCGCTAGAATGTCTGATATCTACGGTCGTTGTGAGTTGCTTTTGGTTGCTGTGCTTTTCAAGGCTATTGGTTCTCTTATCGAATCCCAGGCCTACGATGTTCAGAGATACGCTGCTGGTGCTGTCATCGATGCCTTTGGTCAGGCTGGTATCAAGGTCATGTTGCGTTTGGTGATGTCTGACAACTCCAAGATGAACTGGAGACTTTTCGCCATCTCCATCGTCACTTGTCCTTACATTATCAACACCTGGGTTTCTGGTAACATTGTCACCAACTTGACTGACAACTACTCCTGGAACTACTCCATCGGTATGTGGGCTTTCATCTTCCCTATTTCCAACATTCCTCTTTTCATCTGCTTGGTCTGGACCAGACTTAAGTTGCGCAAGCAGGAGGACTGGCAAGAACTTTGCCAGGAGGAGAAAGAATCTTACACTGAGATGAACGAGCACCTTGAGAAGCTTGAGAGAAACAACCAGGCTTCTGGTATCAAGGTGTTTTGTGTCAAGACTTACTACTACTTGAAGGAGTTCTTCTGGATTTCCGACATTGCTGGTATTGTTCTTTTCGTTATTTGTGTTGGTTTACTTTTGGTTCCATTGACTCTTGCTGGTGGTACTACTTCCAAGTGGAAGGAGGGTTACATTATTGCTCCATTGGTTGTTGGTTTCTGTATGCTTCCTTTCTTCGTTTTGTGGGAGCTCAAAGGTGCCAGACACCCAATCGCTCCATTCCCTCTTTTGAAGGACCGTGGTGTTCTCGCTGCCATGACTGTTGGTTTGTTCTACAAGTTCGTCTACTTGATGCCTCACGACTACATGTACCCTGTTTTGGTTGTCGGTATGAACGCTTCTAAGACTGCTGCCACCAGAATCGGTTCTTTGAACTCTTTCATGATTGCTGTTGTTGGTCCAATTCTTGGTTTGATTGTTGTCCGTGTTAGAAGAACCAAGGGTTTCATTCTTGCTGGTATCTCCCTTTGGATCGTCGGTACCGGTATGCTTTACTACTACCGTGGTACTAACGACGGTATTCATTACCAGAGATTTATCGACGGAGTTGTTGGTGCTATGATTGTCTTCGGTTTCGGTTCTGGTTTGTTCGCTCGTACTATCGATGTCTCCATCCAATCTTGTACCGATCACGAGTACATGGCCTCTGTCACTGGTGTCTACATGGCCACTTTCAAGATTGGTTCTGCTTTGGGTGACTGTGTTTCCGGTGCCATGTGGACCCAGAGAATGTACGACGAGATTGTCAAGAAGATGGAAGAGCTCGGCGTTGACACTTCCTTGGCTGACAAGGCCTACAAGAAGCCATATGACTTTATCAAGGTGCACGAATGGGGTACCCCAGCTAGACAGGCTGTTGCTTGGGCTTACGCCGATGTCCAGAGGCTCTTGTGTATCGTTGGTCTTTGCTTGTGTGTTCCTATGTTCATCGCTGGTCTTTGCTTGAGAGACCACAAGTTGGCCAAGGTCCAGTCCATGGATGCTGAGAACTGTGGTGGTGAACTTGGACCAATTGGTGATGCCAGACAAATCAAGGGCAAGAACTACGTCCAGGTGAACTCTTACGATGATGACAAGATCTTCAAGTACTTGAAGATTTGGTACGGTAAGCTTAGAGGTACTAAGGCCTAAGGTTTGCTTATATTTCTCCCCCAACTAATGTTTTAATTTGTATTTAGCGGCACATGCCTTCTTTTTTAATTCGAAGTTTGCCCATTAACGCATTGTAGTAAAAAAAAAAAATACCTTGGCTTTGTCAAATTCATCCAATTCATGGTTCTTCTAAGCTTTCCAGCCTTTCGCAGCCAAATGTGATTTACTTATAAACTGCACTAAAAATCCTTAGAGGTCTGTAAAATCAAAAATAAGCTACCAGCCGATTAAAATGCGCTCTTTAAACGACACGGTACCTTTAAAACATCAAATTTCGCCGCAGATGCCAATTTACCATACTATGTTTCCTACTGCAATTTGGTGATGCCTACACGTGACCTCCATCACATGTCTTTTATCGTAAGGAAGCTCTATACTACTTCAGCCATGGGTAAACGAAGGGGGTCCAAAAGCTCCAGGGCTATAGCCGAACTCAAGAATGAGCTCATTGCGCTTACTCCATCCGAAGAAACCTTAGATCCTCACTTTTTATCCATAAGAAGTCAACTTTTCCACGCCTTACATGGGGGAGCACACGATGCAGTTAAGAGAAACACCCAGGGAGCAGATGCGCTTCTGATTTGGTACTTACGAGCAGTTCAAGCTATCAAGGCAGGAGCGGATGCTTCAGTAATACCCAAGGAAGAAGTGCTAACGGATGAGGTGTTCAATTGGGCGAAAAAGCGCCTTAGCTTCTCACATACTCCCCAAGCAAATGCCGGGTTGGCTCTTCTACGAAGGGTTATCCACCTCTTTAATGTATTGGACGCTAATAGAGGTGCCGAATTGTGTGGCTCATGGGCTTCAAGGATGTTCCAAAGCCAAATGAACAAAAAAGAGCACTTCCAGATCATAGAACTATTGGCCAAGGAAGGCTCTGATGTATCCCAAAGGCTTCGGGTTTCACATCCTCATTTCATTGAAACGCTCCTTTCCAGCCTCGACTCCGGGGCCACCGCCAATGCTGCATCCAAATGTCTTGCGGTTATATTGCAGAACCTTCAACAGTCCTCTTCAGAGACTGATTTCGTTAGTTATTGGGCAGAAAGCGTTATTACAGGCCTCCAGAATCCCAAGCTGGCACCCAACATTACACAGCATCTTCTTCCGTTACTTTTACGGTTGACTCCCGACTCGGTTGATATTCTCATCAAGAACCATATATCAAGTTCACAACCTGTTGTCTTGCTTTCTGTACTTAACGTCAGTCAGAAGCTAGCAAAGTCTAAAGACCCAGTGGATAGCGGACTTTTAACAGAAACTGAATTATATGAACTTCTTGTTTCGGACACTGAAAACATTCGACTTTCTGCTTTACAACTTGTCGTGTCCACAATAAAGACTAGCCGTGAACCCTCCGAACACATTCATAAAATGCTCAGCGATGAACGCGTACTTGATGGATTTGTCGAGGATTCGAGGTCCCCAGAAACAAGGGATGCTTTCTCGTCTACCATAAGAAAAGCTATAATTTCATTGAAAGACTGTTATATTCATAACCTAGCATCTTCTCCTGAAAGAACGAAAAGTACGTTAACTCTTCTCAAGGACAATTTTTTCCTGTGGATTTCTCCAGCTTCAAGCTACATGCTGCTTCTTATAGCTTTTGACTTCTTCGAAGTGCTTGTTGAAGAGGAGTTTGACGGTATAACTCGTAAGGCAAAGAATCAAGGTCTGCGTCAGGCCGTATTCGAGATATACGACGATGAATTCATTTTAAAGCTTCTTCACTTTTCGACCAACAACTATGAAGATATTCGGAGAAAAGCACGCAAGTTGCTTGAGCGATCCCCTCGCAGTCTTCCGTTCGATGTCCAAGATGCGGTGTCTCAGGATCATTTTGACAATGCATTCAAAGCATTAGAATCTGTTCAGGGACGAAAAAGTGATGAGAACGTTAATTTGTTGATGCTCTATGCTTCTTACTATTACCGTGAACCGAAGCTGTTTACCGACTTTCTCAGTCTTGCTCAAGATAAACTTAATAATCTTGGTGCAACTTCTCCTCATGGATATTACTCATTCTTTGCTAACATATTGCGAACCTACCCCGGGTTTATTAACGAACATTTAGACTCTTCAACCGAGTGGATAATTTCACTTCTCTCCTCGTGTCAAAAACTGTGGGACAAATACAAAGCAAACACGACCTTCGAGACACTTGAAGACAGCGAAGGTATGGAAGCTTCCTCATGGAGGGCCGTCCGTGAGTCAGCTTTATTGTTGGATACTATCATTCAGCTCAACTCTCAGTATGACATATTGACTAAGAAGGATCTTTTGAGCGCATGCGAGCTTGCCAGAGACCAGCTTGGTAACATAACACACAGAGGTGTGTTGTCATCTGTGTTTAATACTTATGTTTCCGGATGTGTTGCTTGTCTTAATGACGAAGAGTTAGCAACTTGGCCTGATAGATGGCTCGATGAAAGCTTGGAACTTGTGAAAGGGAAGACACAATTTGTTTCGAGAAGATCAGGCGGACTTCCTTTTTTGATCACTGGAGTGTTAAACGCCTATACAAAGAAATCCAACTACCAAAAATTAAGTTACGTCATGGATGAACTTACTAGCCACACGAAGGCTCCCTTGAAAGAGGAAGAAAGAGCTAAGAGCGGGTTCCCTCAAGTACACGCGTTCAACTGCATCAAACATTTATATCTTGATTCGGTTTTGTTTCCATATGCTCGACGCTATTTGGAAGATGTACTTGAACTTTCTCTTCGGAGCATAAATTCACCAGAATGGTCCATAAAGAATGCCGCGTTGATGCTCTTTAGTGCAATTATAAACAGAGTGTTCGGAACGAATATGGTCAATAATCAGCCATCAAGAATGGATCTTCCAGAGCTCTCCGATATGTTTCCTAGTTTCGAAGGCACAGTCAGAGAATTTCTCATGGATTTTGATGTATCTGTGGAGAGCGCACTCTGTATCTTGACAATCCTCGAAAGAACAGAAATGGACGTTACTGACGAATATGGGCTGCTGTTAGTCAATTTAGTCCAGGATTACTATTTGGAACATAAAAAATGGAAACTCAGAAAAATGGCAGCTCGCGTGGTGCCGAATATGCTAGATCTGATGGAGACTGACGAACTTTTTAATATTTTCCCCGAAGAAGCCCAATGGTATAATGCGAACAATTTTCATGGGTTTCTCCTTCTATTAAAGGATATTTCTAGCAGATCAAACTACGACGATAGAGTTGAAGTATTGAGTCATGCGTTTGACATGCAGTTGAAGGGTCAACGCTGGCAACTTTTCTCAGCTTTTTTGGACTTGATCCCGGTCATTCCTAAATATATGGCTACCCAGTTAGGAAACTTCTTTTGCCATCATATCGTTCAAAGATCAAAGTACCCACATGGTGCAAAACACACAACACTAGCAAAGTTGTTACGTCTGCTCCACGCATATCACGAAAGCGAGGGAGAACTAGGAAATGCAGAAGATGTCATACTTCTTGGTCTTTCAGATGAGGCCTATGAACTCCAGCAACTGGCTATTGAATGTTGCAGGAGCCATCAAAAGCTCAGTCCTGATTTAATTCAAGCCTTGCAAGATGTGATCACCAATCCGCTGACATGGACCCTAGTTCGTGTTGATGCAATGAAGCTCCTAGTAGATAACGGAATATTCACACAAGTTAATGTGCCAGACATCGAATGGTCATATGAGCTTCAAGTGCTTTGTCTTGTATCACAGGAGAAACCTGGCGCCCGTGAGCTCCAGAAGGTTTTGCATCCAAGCCAGGAAGAAGACTCTAGGCTTCTTTGTGTCGACTCAATTTCCAGAGCTATATCGAATGCTGAGAATTCGGTGTATGTTGATGATCTTACGGTTTTATTATTGTTATCTTGTCGTGGAGAATCAAGAGCTGTACGTCGCAGAGCTGCTGATACCTTGTGTCAGATCTTCAACCTCTCAAAGGATTACAGCACTTCTTACATTTTCAAGAAAGCTATTGAAGCCCATGGTCCTTTCGATGTCCTTGAAGGGTCTATCCTTCACGACTTCCTTTATCTGTATAAGGAAGACTTTGAAGAGTTCGCCAAAAAGGAGGAGTTCGATCTCGACAGAGACGACCTATACATGAATGAAGTAAGATTACACCGGGAGTTATCTAGTGTGGTCTCAAAAGACAACTTGCAACACGACACTGATAGCCTACTTCAACTCATTGAGCAAAAGTCATGCCTCAAAGCATGGGAATATGATTACCTGTTTGACACTGGATTGAACAAGTTCATGCATTTGGCAGGAGAGGACGATAAAAAGAGAGTGAAAGCGGCTCTTGACTCGATCAAGTACTCCTACACCGATTCTGTCTAGGCCTGAGCAGTTCATTTGCAGCCATTCATCAAGTATCATGACATTCAAAAAAAGGAATAGAAAAGTAAAAGCTTATAAATAGAACAGCATAATTAACTTAAAATTAACCAAATAATTAAGGACGCCTTAGTTTAGGTCCTCTCTTACTTACACCTCCAACCTTACCACTCAATGCGCATGTAATCCATTCCATATCAACTCATCGCACTACACTATATAAATCATCAACATCCCATAAAAGCCCCAAACATGTCGGAATTTCCCCAGCTATGTTCTGACTGTTTACTACCAGACTCAAAAAACATCAAGATGATTCGTCAGCCAGCTGGCGAAGAGTGCAAACTATGTACTCGTCCCTTTACCGTATACAGATGGCCAGGACCTAAAGGACACAACAGAATGAAGAAGACCATCGTTTGTGGCACTTGTCTGAGAGTGAGGAACTGCTGTCAGAGCTGTATGGTTGATGTTTACTTCAAGATTCCTTTGGAGATCAGAGACGCTGCGTTGAAGATGGCAGATATAGAGAACCCATACTTGATGGAACAGAGCCAGAACCGAGAAGTGAAGGCGCTTATGGCCGAGAAGAAGGAGAATAAGGGCTTCAAGACTGAGGGGCAACGTGAGAAGGCCCAGGAGATTTTGAATACGCTAGCTGAACGTCTTGGGAAACAGAAACCTGCTCCTATATCTTCCCCACATGAACAAGAGACAGCCACTGCTAAGGATCTCAGTAAGATTGTTTCAAAACTACCGTTTGGAGCAAATTTGGAGGTTCCTAAGGATGAGACGGTCAAATCGTTCTTTGTTTTTGGCTTTGACCCACAGATGCCTCAGTATGTGGTGAAAGACTACTGTGAAAAGGTGGTGGGCGGCTCGGTTTCTGTCAAAATGGCACACCGTGCCAGATGTGCATTTGTTACGTTTGGTTCGAGACAAGAAGCTGAGCAGTTTGGTGAAAAGTTGGGGACTGCCAAAATCAGCAAGTCAGACAAGACAGCAGCGCTTGTTATTCTAGATAAGAAGTACCCTGTACGTTTTTGCTGGGGCTCCCCAAAATCGCTAGGAACTACAGGGACCGAACAGGGTAAGATCGGATCGGTTGTTGTGAAGGTCATGAAACAGTTATCTGAGAAGGATGCTAGTGATAGACCTAAAAGGAAGAGAAGGAATGATAACACTGAAGTCGAAGCTGCGCCAAAGAAGGCTGTCAAGAAGACTTTTAACGCAGAGAGGGATATCGAGTTATAAACGTTATCAGGGTATAATTTATAGATAATGGGATACGGATAAGAGATGAATACTGAGTGTACTGAGTAAGAGTGATGAACGATATCCCTAGTTCATTGACCTCTATCACACTTAAAACAAAAGAGCAACAAAGTAACCAGCAATCTAGCGTCTTCATAAAAACAGAGAAAAATAATCTTCATCAGCAGTTCTTCGTACTCATGATAGTCCCTATACCAAGTACACTGAGTAGCAGCATTACACCATTTCGCAGCCATACATCAGGCTGAACCTACCATATAACCACCACACCATCACGACCTCCCAGAGTCTATAAGACCAAATACCTCATTAAGGAACCACTTCGTGGAAAGACACTTCCTTGGTTGCCCCTTTACAGTTCCTTCCAACCCGACATCCCACTACTTCCCTTCCTCATCACGTCACACGCGTAATGCCCTTCGATGGCCGAATACGTGAGTTTCCCTTGTTGGGCGTCGATAAGTTCAATACGAGCTGCTCATCTTTCCTTCTAACACATTGCCATGCCGACCACTTGGTGGGACTTCTTCTGCGGTCGTTTGGTGGCCTAGTGTACTGCTCTGAGGATACGAAGAGATTACTACTGTTGAAGAAGGAGTATCAACGCGTTTTACCGCTTCTAGAGACCAAGAAGTATCATGAACCTTTTGAGGTGGTGCTTGCGCCGTTGGGCTCGTCTCATGATTCAGAATATCATACTGTGACGGTCACAGTGACGTTACTTCCGGCTTATCACTGCTTAGGTGCAACTATGTTCTTGGTTGAATCTGAAACGAAAAGTGTGCTTTGTACGGGCGACGTGAGAGCAGAGGATTGGTGGAGAGCTTCTTTGAATACTTTTCCTGCTTTGTTTCCCTACTTGAATGGGTGCAAGACTTTGGATAATATCTATGCTGACATGACCTTCTCGTACCGTGGAGAGCCATACATTGAGATTCCACCTAACAATGCGGGTATTCACACGGCTATTCGGCTTCTAGAGGAGTTCCCTAGAGATCCAGAAATCGTCTATTCATTTCATGATACCACCTTAGGGTTTGACCAGTCTTGGGCTTTTATTGCCAGCTACTTTAGAGCAGCTCTTCATGTTTGCGACCCTACGCTACGGAATCAAATTGAAATAGTGGCCAAATCAGATACTGTCAATGGCCCTAGTTTGGCGGCAGCTATGGCACGTTATAACCAAAAGAACACTAAAAGAGGCATCTTCCATGTATGTCCTAAAGGATGCTCAGATGTCGATTCACTTTCAGAGGAACCGTACGTTGTGAAGATAAAACAATGCATTAATTTTAATATAATGGACTTGACAGGGGCATGCTTCCCGCTTCTGCTCGAGTCTCTTAGAGTGGATGAAAAGGCAAATTTAAAGATGCTCAGACAAACCAAGCTAGGCACCAGAATCTACAATCTACGGGATCGCGAGTGGGTGCTTCCCAAAGACGGCACTGAACTATTGCCTGCTGATATAAAGCTCATATTTTCGAGACATTCCTCGTTTACTGAAACAGCTAGGCTTGTTTCGATGTTCAGACCTAAACAGGTTTACCCCACAGAAGACCAAGGCTCTTGGCTAAATGGCTTTATGATGAGTCGTCTATTTGGCGAGTTCTGCCTGGGTCAAGAGTTTACCTTTGACAAAGAACAGCAATCGCTTTATGGGAAGCTACCCCCACAAGACATTATAGATAGACCAGTTGCTACCGTTGATCGCTGGAACGTGGATGAATGTAAGGAAGAAGAGAAGTTTGTGGAAGAAGTGAGCAAAGAAGAAAGTGTTGCACTAATCAATATTCGAAAAGTTGTCCAAGCATCTGCATTCATGAACAAGCGTTCTGCCGAAGACCAAGACTTCGTCAATAAGCGCAAAAAGGATTTCAAACTCCAGAAAATTACCGAAGGTCGTCGTGATATTTCATACAGAAAATTCATCGAGGAGCAGCAGCAAAAATACTACAAGAAGCACAATCTTCCTGGCTACAAGAGAGACTACGAGTCAGCAAAATACCAGCGCAAATTCGACTCCACTTTGGGAGGCTCTAGTGATTATGATACAGATAGTTGTTCTAGTCTGTCAGACATATTCCGTATGAAACGTCCAGCTGTGAATGAAAGTCCAGCGAGAAAGGTTTCCCATGATTCAAGCGTCGTGGATGAGACTCAGCCTTCACAACCACCGCAAGCAAGATGGAAAGCCAAACAGGGATCTTTCGTGGCATCTTCTTTCAACACTTATGAGGAGTCCTTGCGGCCCAAGGAAGCTGTCCTGCTTTCACAATCTTGTTCTCAAACAAGCATCCTTTTCCGGTCCGAAGAGGCACCCGACCAGGTCCAAATCGACCACTATTCTCGAAGACTTATCGAGGACCCAATGGCCTGGGGCAGCATGAGCCTCCAGTCGACCACGGGAAAATGCAAATAACAAATGAAACGAAGTAATGCTAATTTTCTCTCCATTGGTGAGAGCATTTGGTACACTTGAGGAAAGTTGTCATAGGCTCATCGGCAGATCTGATCTGTAACTGGAAAAAGTATGCCTTATCGTTGCCACATGAGTCCACTGGACACTGTGCTGTAGTTTGATCAACGTTATCCCAAGCACCGTCTCCACCCAAGACATCGTCAACTTCCTTTCTGGGTAGAACTTTGCGTTCAAACATCTGGAAACCCGAGATCCTGAACTCGTAAGGGCACGTGTTGCATTGGAGTCTGTTTAGCCCATCCTCACCATGCGACATCAAGAGCATGTTGGAGCAGTAGGGACAGAACGAGAGCATTCTGAATGGGGTTTAGTCACAGAGCTTGATGTGGAAATTCAGATCTGTAAGCCCGCAGCGATGAGAAGACGATGAAGTCACGTGGAACGGCACGTGAACGATTTTGATATACAATTTATCTCCACAACAACGATTATAATCAGGTAACTGAATAAGTAAATCGATAGATTTTATACCATTGATTCAGGACACTGATTCACATTGCTAGGGTAAATCTTCTAATTGGCACATTTTTCCAAAATAACAATCGCGCACGTGACTCCATACATTATTTATCAATAGGTATACTGTTTTTGGACTACTAGATCCATCCACAATCTATAACATGGCCGAAGTTCCTGATCTAAGGCATCCGTCCAATCTGCATGAAGATGCCGAATCTACCGGAAATGGTACAAACGGCAATATAGAAGTCAAGCCTGAAGACATTACAGATGGACCAGAGTCTCCAGCCAAAACACCAACGCGTCCAATTGGACTAAAATCCCCAGCTAAACGGTCACTGGAAGACCTTGATAATTCTGCTCGAAAAAGAGCCCATTCAACATATTCAAGATTAATGGAAGATGAAAATAATGAGGAAGATGGAGTGCTCCGACAACAAGAGCTTAAACTAGCCCAGCAAATCATTGAAGACTCGAAAGAACTGGCACCTCCAACTCCAAAAAGAAAAAGAGGTAGGCCAAGAAAAGAAGACCAGGTGAAGAAGCCCCAACCTGCAGTGGAATTGACTCCTCGAAGGCGAGAAAGAAGAGCTGTTGTGCAAAAGAGAGAGGAAGAGAAAGAGGCAGAGAAACTAAGGCTCCAAGAAGTGAAACAGAGGAGGACAAGAAAAAGATCAGCTGCTAAGGAAGAAAGTGATCTGCTGGAAGAGAGTGATGACAGTGAAGACGACTTCACCGAGTCCGAAGAGGAGACTCCAAAACGAACTAGGAAGGTGACAACCCCAAGGAAGCCCAAAGCGTCTCCGCGGGCGGAGCTGCCCACGCCAGTCAAGGCCAAGAAGGAACCTAAACCTAAGAAGGAGCCAAAACCTAAGAAGGAACCAAAACCCAAGAAAGAGCCCATTCAAAGGCGAACGAAGAAGGGAAGGCCTAGTAAGCAGGAAAAGGTAACTGGTACAGTGCACAGTATCTTCCACATGGACGATCTCGAGTTCTTCCAGGACCGTCCAGAAACTCCAAGCACGACATCATCACCTTCAAAGCCTAAACTGTCAATTTCACTTAATTTCGATAACACAGGCGACAGTACATTCTCTTACATTCCCCTGATCAGTGGACTTCAAAAACGACCAAAGAGCAAACCTGAAAGTGCACCTATTCAACAATTTGAGCCACTTCCAGTTCCAGAAGTTGACGAAGAGGGAAACATCAAGGACAAGAATTACGTGAAGAAGTATTTCCCAGACTCTCAAATACTGTCGAACTTTTCTGGAAGACTCACCGACGAAAGAGCCTACTTCTTGGAAGGAAGTGAAGGCTACTTCGAACAGCATAATCTTCGATTCAGGCCATCCTCGAGTGCATTGAGCTCCAATGCACCTGAACTCAATTACGACGAGTTTTTGCCTATGGTTAAGCTAGGCAGTCTCATTCACCACAATGAAAGGAAAGCACTCAACACCCTCCATCGCAAGTTATACCACCAATGGTGCTTTGAATTGAGCCAAGGTTACAACCTCAATTTTTATGGTATTGGTTCAAAGGTTAATCTTATACTTGACTTTGTTAATAATTATTTGCTTGACTGGTACGAGCAAACGCTTCTAGGCGACGACGAGTTTCCCGTGGTAATGGTTGTCAACGGGTATAATCCTGCAACCAAACTTAAGCTGGTTATTCATGACATTGCCTCGGCTATTGTCACGCCAGAGATCAGAAAAGAAAAAGGTATCAAGATGCCGAAACATATCGGTGAGGCGTTCCCGTTTTTGGTCAGTTACATGAAGAGGCATGTGGTTTACCACGCAGAGCATGGGCTCGTCAAACCTAAACTTATACTTGTTGTACATAATATTGACGGTGATGCATTCAGGGATGAAAGGTCGCAGAATATCCTTTCCCAGCTTGCATCACTTCCTGACGTGTGGCTCCTCACCTCCGTGGATAACGTGAATGCCAGTCTTTTATGGGATCTTTACCGCTTCAAGAACTTCAATTTCCTTTGGCACGATGCCACCACCTACGATCCTTACGGAGTGGAGCTTTCTTTCAAAGACGTTCTCAGTATGGGCCGGTCCAAGAGGTTTGTGGGAAGCAAGGGCGCTAAATACGTTTTGACGTCGCTTAGCTCGAACGCACAAGAGCTTTATAGAGTGTTGCTGCAGATGCAATTGAAAGTCTTGGAAGACGCCACGGCGTCAAAATCTGGCAGAACAGGTCTTCGAGGTTCTATCAAGCTTGGCGTGGGGTTCAAAGATCTTTATCAACAGTGCTTAAAGGAGTACGTCACGTCCAACGAAATGAACTTCAGAAGCATCCTCGGCGAATATGTCGAACACAAGATGTGTTCGCTTACTAAAAACGTTTCAGGCAAGGAGGTGGTTTTTATTCCCTATGCCTATGACGAAATAGCGCTTATCTTAAAAGAGCACTACAAGAAATAGAAAATGGTTGCAAAATGGCTGCGAAAAAAAAAAAACCAGGCGCAGCTTGCCCAGACAGCACTCCCCAAACAATTGCCAAACATTCTCTGACACGTTTCCCTTCCCTCTCCAGTTAAACTTTCTTTTGCCACATCCCTCCCTTTCTCCATTCGTTCCTGTCCCACGCCTTTTTCTGATTTACCCAACATGGTCTATTATTGACCCTGGTCGTGCGCCAGCCGGATTCACAGCCCAAGTGCGATACATCATACAGCGTATTGCCTACTTGACCTTATCTAATTTAATTAGGCAGCCCCGGCCACCCTCCAATTGCTTAAAGATCCCTACCCCCAAAACACCGTCGTCGCTACTGCCTGCTATGTCCAACATCGCCGAAGGCACGTCGCTCACTGTCGGGAGCCATAAGGTCAATGTGGTTCGCTTCTTGTCGGAAGGCGGGTTTTCCAAGATCTATGAGGTCACCATGGATCCGCCCCATGACGATACTGAAGTTGGATGTTTGAAGCAGGTTATTGTTCCGGATAAGAGCGGGCTCAATGCATTGAGGAAAGAAGTGGACGTTATGAAGACGTTGCATCTGGCGAAACACATTGTTCGTTATTACGACTCCAACGCCGAGAGATTGGCGGATGGACAGTACCAGGTGCTTGTGTTGATGGAATTGTGTCCCAATAAGTCTTTGCTAGAGTACATGAACGCTAGGATCCGTACCAAGTTGACCGAAAAGGAGATTCTTAAGATCATGGTGGATATCACCTTGGGTCTCTATGAAATGCATAAGATCAAGCTTATCCATAGAGACGTGAAGATCGAGAATGTCTTGATTGACGCTAAACACGTGTTCAAGCTCTGTGACTTTGGCTCTGTGTCCGTACCCATTAGACCTCCTAAAGATCAACGTGAGTTCCAGCTATTGAGCCACGACATCTTATACCAGACAACCCCACAATACCGATCTCCGGAAATGGTCGATTTATACAGAGCCCAGCCGATTGACGAGAAATCAGATATTTGGGCCTTGGGCTGTTTCCTTTACAAGCTTTGCTACTACACCACGCCGTTTGAGGCTAACGGTGACATTGCCATTCTCCATGCATCCTTCCAGTTCTTGCCCCAGCCGGAGTTCTCGGGTGACTTAAAGAACCTTATCATCATCATGCTTCAAGAAAACCCGCTCTATAGACCAAACGTGGTGCAGATCTTGATGCTCCTTTGTCAAATGACAGGAAAGAAAATCGAGGACTACGATGTTGAAGACTTTTACCACGCTGGCGCTTACAACTTCCAGGCCTTGCACGAGATGCAACAGCATAAACAAGAAGAGCTTCGTAAACAGCAGCAGCTTTACTACGAGCAACAGAAACAGCAACAGGAGTACGAAATGCGCAAGATCAAAGCCCAGGCGGCTGCTCAGAAAGATGTGCCCAAGAGGTCAACATCTCTGCGGTCTCAATCACAGCAAGCTTCAGTTGAAAACATGCTGCCTAGCGTACTGAATGTTCCTAGCCCCAGCATCAAGGCGCATGGTTCTTCTGCGTCTCTAGCATCTCCACAGCAACTAGCTACCGCTCCTGTGGCACCTGTCCCTCGTGAGACCGATTACTCCTCAGCCCAAAGCAGCCCCCACTTTGCATCACAGATTCCCAAGTCGGGATCTGTTCCTCCTCAGGTTGCTCAAAATCTAACGTCTCCGTTGGCTGTTGCCTCTTCGCCTGCTACACAAAAGAGTAAGTTGCACCAGGTGACACTGGTGAAGGATGATTCGCAGGCTAACCTCGCCCAATTGAACCACAAGTACGATTCATCGAACAATCCATTCCCTATCCTGAAAGAAACGCCTTATCCTGTTGACCAGAAGCCTATTGAGGATGTGACGGATGGCTCCACTGCCGATTCTGATATCGATTTGGAGGAAATCTCCAAGCTAGCGAATGCCGAGGAGCGCTATCCGTCTCTAGACGCATTGAATGATGAGGCAGATAAGGCCTCTGCGTCTGCATCGGTCCATAGGAAGTCGCTGGAGTTTAGCGTGAATACTTTGCTGGGCCAAAGCGCTTCAGCTAGCCGTAAGGCTCTGCAGGATCCTGAATTGAAGAGGCCATCAGAATTTGAGTCCACTAAAGCATGGGAGAAGCCACAATCTCATATCGATAAAGATGCTGAGAAGTTGGTGGACGACATTTTTGCCACGAAGACCGGCCCAAGTGAAACAGCAGGTACATCTGTTCCATCTACATCATCTAAGGAACCATCACTCTACGCTTCCCAACAGCTGGTACCTCAAGGCAGCCCCGACTACTTCTACCAACAACAGGCACCAGCTCTGGTGACAAGCGAACTCAATTCGAATACCAGTCATGCTCGTGTCGATGCCAAATCAG
The DNA here is from genome assembly GCF_002926055.2 of Candidozyma haemuli. Taxonomy (NCBI): domain Eukaryota; kingdom Fungi; phylum Ascomycota; class Pichiomycetes; order Serinales; family Metschnikowiaceae; genus Candidozyma; species Candidozyma haemuli. The sequence goes on along the minus strand of NW_020289911.1, from coordinate 1,630,571 downwards.
CAGAGGTGTCTAAACAAGCACAGGTGGCTCCCATGCCGGTGCCAGTTCCAGAAGTCCAAGAGCCTAAGAAGATGGACGGGTTATCAAACGGCTTGAAGAGACCTTCTCCATCACATGGCTCAGTCTCCATGGATGCTTCGGCACAACTTTCCCAGAAACCAGACTTCTCCACATCCTACAGTTTGGGAACTGTCCCCGTCAAGGAGGGAAGGAAAGATGCAAACCCATGGGGTGGTTCCCTTGCGCAGGGCCGCAGTCCAAGACCCATCCCTGTTAATAATGCTTCGGACGATTGAATATGGGCAAGTTATCTTTGAACGAACCAGTGGCTCCGTCACCACAACAGCAACATGCCAACCTAGCTCCTGCTGCTCCACATGCCGCTAGTGGTTCACAACCCGTGGGCAGCAGAGGTCCTTCCATCGAACTCGATCGTAATCTTATTGAACTCGAAGTGGGACTTTCGTCAGGCGAAAGCTCAGAAGCAACACCACCGCCGCTTCCACCACATCCAGCACGCAAGCAGCGCGAGGAAGTCTCTCTAGTTGATTTAGACGGCAAAGAAGAAGCGAAAAAGCCTCCAATCAAAAAGTCCCTCTCGCAAGCTCCATCTCAGCCATTTGAAATGAGAGAAGAGGTTATTGATTTCGCTTCAGACGATGAAAACCAACAGCTGGAGATGAGCCGGTTGTCGATCAGAAACTCGCTCCGCAAGTCCAGAAAACTGAGTGACTACCACAGAAGAAGCGACAGCACTAATAGCGAACTGAAGCGCCGCTCATTCTTTGGCGGTGACTAAAGAAACATCCCCTCCTGAGATTTTTGAAGATATTACTAGAAGATAATAGACAAATGCATACCCCAAGTCACCATCGGTATGCAGTGCTCTGACATTGAATCTATGGTAGTTTTTCGCACAGATGAGCATCGCGAGATTAGTAGACCAACCTTCCAAGTAATCAATCTACACAGCAATGGACGAGTTAGGGGTTCTCCTTTCCGAGCTTCTTTTGCTCGTTCCAGAAGAGAAGCTTCACAAATCAGAAACTCCAGAGTTGGCCTCTGTGTCACGTGCAATCCAAGAGATTGTAGGTGGAAGATCAGCTTCTTGGGTCCATGAACAGTTTGGACAGATCATCCAGCTTCCCGAGGTAAAAGACGTTCTTTCGAGTTTTGGATCTGAGAGCCTTAAGGAGGCTACATTTAAGTTTGTCGATGCCATCTCAGCTAGCCAAAATGAGTCCAATCTGGTTCTCCACCTCCAGCTATTAGCCATTGGTACTCTCCAAACGTTCATCCAGGCAAACTACACTGGTCCAGAAATTGGATTCAATGCTCGTGATGTGTTGTTGCCTCAGCTTGACGAGACCTTGGTTCAGACGGAAGCCGTGAAGTTACTCAGTATTGAAGGTAAGCTGGCTTATGACCTAATGAGTGAGCCCTTCTTGCTTGTACTTGCATTGGTGATCTTTGAGAAACTCATGGGTCTTTCGGAGGCTTCATTGATTGGTAAGAACCCAAATGTGACTTTGGAGACTATTTCTGAGGCTACGGGTGCGGCAGTGAAGGAATTGGGTACTTCTCCTACAGTGTCTTCCTTGGCCTGGTGGAGAGCTCGTGCTTTGCAAGTACAGCTTTCTGTGCTTTCTGAGCCTGCTGATTCTTTGGCTTCTGTTACGTCTATTTTGTTGCAGCAGCCAATCGTGAACTGGCTTGTGCCTAGTGGACAGACAGACTTAGAATTGCAGAAGTTCGTGCAATTGATTTATCTCTTGGAGAGCGCTAGAAACGGTATTCATGCTCAGACTGAACATTTGGCTGAGCCTATATTGAGAAAAGCTGCTCAGGTTTCCCAGTTGCAGTTTGCCTTGACTGGTGCCAAAGCCAAAAGAACAAAATTCCAAACTTTCCACACTGCGCTGTTGATTCTTCTAGCAAAGTCCGCCGAGTCCCAAGTATTTGGTGATCTGGGTAACGAAGCACCTGAGCTGTTTGAACTCAACTCTGACTTGCTTCTTGAAAAGCCCGAGTATGAGTCTCTTGCAGATGTGGACATGAAAGATGAGCAAGCCGCCAAGAAGATCAAGATTGATTTTGATGCTCCTACCGAGGAATCTGCCGATCAAGAACGTCTCTTCCCTATGGCTTTGGCTTCCAAGATTCCAGAACAGCTTAAGGAACTTGACCCTAATAACCAGCCTCCATTGAACGACCTAGATATCGTTCAGCTTTTGCTTCGTCTTACTACCGTTAGACAAACCTCCCCACTGGGTAATATCTTGGTCGATGAAGAGCTTGCCGCTGTGGTGAACAGAATTGTATACTCTTCTTCAACTAACAGCAACTGGCTCGTATTTGGCAGAGCTCTCTGGGAAAGGTCTGTTCTTGAGACCGGAAAGGCTCGTACCGTGGAAAGAGGTATCTTGCAAATGACTTCTTTAGTCGAGGAAATTGGTATTAAGATTAAATCAAGAGTCTTGCCTCAGTCGGAGACTCAAGCACAAAGTTCGGTTGCTTCCAGACTCAGATTCATTCATCAGTTGCCATTGATGGCACAATGGTCGCTTGACGCCAAGCTCGCAGAGAAGTACATGTCTTTGGGAGTTTTGAAGCTGGCCATTGCAATCTACGAACGTCTTGGAATGGTCGTGGAAGCAGCTCTCTGTTATGCTGCTGTGGAAGAGGAGAATGTCGCCGAGAAGATGTTACAAGACCGTGTAGCTTCTAACCCTGATGATGCCAGAGCTATCAGTATCCTTGGTGACCTCAAGCAGGATCCAAGCTACTGGGAGAAGGCTTGGGAAATCGGAAGGTACCCTAAGGCCAAAGCTTCCCTTTCTCGTCATTGTTATGCCCAGAAGGATTACGCTGCTGCTATTGAGCATATGCGCCAGTGTCTCTCTGTGAGCCCACTTTCATACGAAAACTGGTTCTTCTACGGATGCATGGGTCTCGAAACCCAACTGTTCGAATTGGCAGCAGAAGCCTTCACTAGGTGTGTTGCTTTGGACGATACTAACTCACATGCTTGGTCCAACTTGGCCAGTGCTCTTTTGAGGCTTGACAAGACAAAGCAGGCTTTCAGCGCATTAAAGAAAGCTTTACAGCAAGGTGATGGTGCATCCAGATCATGGAGAATTTACGAAAACTACTTGACGGTCGCTGCTAAATTGGGTGAATGGAATGATGTTCTTCATGCTACTAAGGAGCTTATCAAGATGAGAAAGGAGTCTGGTGGTGAAACTGTCGTTGACTTGCCTGTTATTGAAACGCTTGTGCAAATACTCATCGAGGAACCATACCCTAACGAAGATGATCCAAGCGTTAGATTGACACACTTCCAAAAATCATGCATAGATCTCGTCTGCAACGTTTTGCCCAGCGTGATCAACCACTCCGCTAGATGTTGGAGAATCGTCAGCAGAGTTGAGCTCTGGAGAAATAAACCTTGGGCTGCATTGGAATGTCACGAAAAGGCTTTCAGAGCTACATCTCAGCGCCCAGAACTTGAAACAGATGAGAAGGTCTGGAGCGAGGCAATCGAAGCCTGCTCTGACTTGGTCTCAGCTTATGAATCTCTTGGAGAAATGCCAGGAAAGCATGGGGCCGGAGATGTGGTTTGCAAAGACTGGAAGTACAAGGCTAGAACCGCCGTTAGATCACTCATGTCTAAGGGTAAGAGCATGTGGGATGGTTCTGAGGGCTGGGAACAGCTTATTACTATGAGAGACGACCTTAAAAACTAATTTCGATTATACCTATCTATCCACGTCGTTGATGATAGAGAAGGAGTCGAACATGAGCGATTCGACCCGATCTTTGGACGAGAGAGCCAGGTCTGGGATGTCGCCAGGGAACGGACTCTCCTTGGTTGGCAACACCACCGATAGACTTGCCTGGAACTCCTCGATGCTCGGGACAATGAAATTGAACCCCAAAGCCTTCATCAACCTAGTACAGCCAAGCACAAGGCCATGCAAGGATTTCCTGCTCAACTCTGAGATCTCGAGCTTCACAAGCCAAGTCACCATATAGAACACCAACCAGCAAGCCTGTTGCTGCTTGAATAACCATTCATATCCGTACGCCAACATTACCACGTAGTCCCAGTAGCACACATACGACAAGGCTGTCGTTTCCAAGTACCTAAGGAACGGCATCGATGTCTTGGTAAAGGCGCTTGTAGGCAACACATCAAGAATAAGGAAAGACATCAAGTTCATGGTGGCATACGTAGCGAAAGGAAGTAACTTGGTAAGCGACGGTTCCGTGTTGGCCACCAACAACGCCGAAGCAAGTAAAACCGTGTTCTCTCCATGTAACAAGTCAGAAATGGGTGCTCTCAACTTCAGGCTGCTTCCTCTATCATCTCTGAGGATGTATCTGAAGTGACGATGTACAGCCATGGCATACGTGACATTGCAGCCAATAACAGCGGCCCCATAAGCTGAAGGAATCACTGAAGAGGTAAGAAAACCCAAGAGACAGGTAGCGTGGGAGAGAAGCCAGAGGTACATCAAGGTGTTCTTCTGATTTGCAGCCATTTGAAAGAGAGCCATGACTCTCGCCCAAGAGAGGTAAAGGACTCTACCAATAAGAGCATACTCGGGGGCGTTAAAGAAGGATTCGGCAATCATTTTAAAAGTAATGATTTTCAATTTTGCCATGCCTGGGATAAAAGAGGTGTGGTAGGTGGTGGTGAGAGTATACCCTCCGAATGCGCCTATTTATATGTGGAACCCAAGAACCACTATCATCACTAATTTCCTTATATTGAGCCTATTTATCGAGCTGAATCCGTGCAGCTTCCTCGTACCCCTTCATGAACAAAAGAAGAAGCTCCCCAAAATATACCGTGGTCCTTTCCAACTCCTCTACGTACTCTTGGAAGGAGCACAAGATATCCTCTTCATTCATCATGTTCTGCAACGTACAAGTTTCGTCGTAGTCGTTCTTACGAAGAAGAAACTTGGCATCTTCTTCATCTTTAAGTTCGAGAGGTTTCTTGTGTGCTCGGTAGAAAGCTCTGAAAATAGCTCCGAGCTGTTGTTGGATCACCAACGAGTAGCTGTGTCTATCAACAAACTCTTCAACTGCAGTTCCTTTCTTCAACTGCTTAACTCTGTTTTGAAGTTCAAGACGTTTCTTGACAAGGTTCTTCAACTGCTCGGCGTCCAACATGTATGGAGTGTCGTCGTCAACATGGCACTCGAGGATATTGATAAGCGCATTGGTGAGTCTTGTAGCAGTTTCGATTTCCACCCTCAACTCGTGGAACTGGGCATTGATATTGAAAAATTCCCTTGCAACTGGTTCGTTGACTGTAGGACCAGCATTCTGGTAAACGTCACAGAGACGGTTGATCATGGTGTTGATCTCGATATCGTAGTCCTCCTCGTCCATGTACTTCATCTCGAAGTCAACGTTCTCAAGGAGGTCTGAGATATCATCCTCAAGCTCTGCCATTGAAAGTGGAGCAATGATAGATGAGTTAGAAATAGGCTTCCTCTTTTTCTGCTTCTTTGCCTTCTTACGTCTCAAACATGGAAGAGAGATGAAGGAACTGTTTCCAGGACAAGCACCCACGCTCTTGGGAGCCTCTTCCTTGTCGAAATCAACAGAATGAACGTAGACGACCTCTTCTGCATCCTTTTGGTTCTTTTCCTCATTGAAGCGTGCCACAGGCGGCAGCCTTCTAAAGGTTTGGGGCGACTTGAGGTTGATTGCAAGAAGATTCAACCTGTTCAAGTCGTAAAACATTGACAAGCTGTTTTCCCTCTGAAAGTCCTTAATCACTTTAATAAATTCAGGAACTACTTCAACTTCCTCTTCCTTCTTTTTCTTCTCTTCTTCCTTCTTTTCCTCTTCCTCTTCCTCTTCAGAGCTGCTGCTACTGTCGCTATCTTCTTCACTGACTTCCAAAATTGGCTCAAGACATGGCTTGTATCCCTCTTTAGTCCCAAAGAAATCATCTCCAAATAGCTCATTATCGTCCAGCGAGAGGCTATGAGAGAAATGGGACTGTTCGTTTTGTGGTCTAGGCTCGGGCCTATGAGAAGATACTCTGGTCAAGCAGTTGTCGTCGTCTGACTCGTTATCTGGGCTCTCGCATAACCCAGGAAAGTTCTCTTTTATGGGTACGCTTTCCTCTTTATTAGCGTCCTTTTCGGCGACCAATGTTTCATTGGTTTTGGCCTTTTGGGCCTTTTGGGCCTTCGTCATGGCTTGATAGACAGCCATACGAAAGTAGTAGTCTTTGGCGGTGGCCTTCTTGAGCGTAGTATTCTTTGGAACTTCCACAGGCTTTGAAGACTTTTGAGGTGCCAACGAATACGTCTCTTCCTCTGAATCAATGCTACTTGTTGAGTCCTTTTCGCTGGTAAAGTCCCAGGTGGGTTCGAGAATGACAGTCTCAAGAGGAGTAGCTTTTGGTGGTTCAACAGTGATGAACCAAGAGAAGGCCTTAGACATGGCCAGTGTAAAATACCCAAGCAGCGACTTTTCTTCGGTATAATTAATCTTTTGCTGTTCTGGAAAAAGTATCAGCTTTGGTCTGTTGAATATGTTGGGCTCGTTTCGACAGAAGTGACGATACTTCCTTGGGAGCACCGAGTCAAGTAATTCCCCGACACTAGGGTTAAACAGTGGTGGTGGCGGAGTGTTTAAAATATTCATTTTATTAGATGATAACAGAATTGAAAATATATCGTAGTTTGGAGAAGTAATGGTGAATAAAATCCGTGGCTCTACCCCAGGTACAAATAGACAAACCGTGATGCTACGCCTACGTCCGCCCAACAACTCCAGAAACCGAAAGAATAGCATCAGAGAAGACAATCGAAGGCATTTGAATCAAATAAATCTCTCGAATTACCTAAATGGAAAGTCTGTGGAAGTTTTTCCCCACGGTATATTTTGCAACTACAGTAAGTCCAATGTCGGCACTTGTTACGAACAGCGTTTCACGATAATTGCCTATAAATTGCCGTTACCCACTAGTTTTCTAAAAAACTAACCCTCAACTACTACTATATTCACCGCTACAATGTTCAGCTTTACTACGATTATCGCTGCCGTGCTTGTCATCCTTTTCGCCATTAGAAATATCAAGTAACTGGTTGATAGCAGCGAGGAATAACTTGCAACTACAAGGCCAAACTTCGCCCATACCCAGAGGCCACCCTCTTCACGAACATACTCGAGGATGAAGACCACTCAGTCTCTACACCTCCAACCCATCCATAGAACTAAGTACTCAATGCACAAAATGAAATAACATACTCTCATGTAAAGCCCTCGTAGAAACCCGCCCGTTAACGGCTCCTTTTCGGAAAATTACTCTCCAAACCGTCCAGGGCCAATCACCTAAGCCTTCTATTAGCTCACAAGAGACATGTGGGCTTCAAGCGGTACCTTGCAGCCAATAATGACGACTGATCGGTGCATGTCGGCAAAATGGAAAGTGACAAACGAGTAAACAATGGGGTCAAGAAACATGAAGAAAAAGAAGAATTGTAGTTTACTTTGAAAGAAGAATACGCTCATGGTAGTGGGACCTCGGCTTCTCAATAAGCTACATAGTATCAACAAAAACGCACTTTGCCAAAACTCTATTTCTCACAAGAAAACCACGTTTCTTTCAAACTAACCATGCCAAGAAGTGCCCTTGCGTAATCACTTCCGCTTATTTCAGCCTAATATCTACTGTGTAGGCATGGCATCGTCAATTAACCACACAATTACATTCCTTCCAACACGTGTGGTCGATCCATGACTATATAAGATGAGCCAGAGTCCTCCAATGGATGGCTAAGTAGCTCAGAAATGGTTGCCATCTCCCAGATTATCAACAATGGTTTGATTCTTGCGTCGCCTCTGGTCTACAAGAGCCTTGCAACTCCTAACCAGGCTGCCACTGAACAGTACAACTTGGTGAAGTACTTGGGTGGTGCTGGTCCATACATCCAGCATCCAGGCTTTGGTGTTTCCACGGATGTGCCTGAGCAGTGTACTGTTGAGCAGGTTCACTTGTTCTCTAGACACGGTGAAAGGTACCCATCTAAGAAGAAGGGTGGGAAGTTTGAAAAGTTGTTGAAGAAGCTTACCAACCTGTCTGAACCACTCGTTGGTGAATTGGCTTTCATTAACGATTACGAGTTCTTTGTTGAAGATACCGATAACTACGACAAGAGCACTACTCCAGCTAACTCAGAGAGCCCTTATGCTGGTACTACCTCTGCTTTGAGTCATGGTGTTGCTTTCAGAAGCAGGTATAATGAACTCTTTGAGAACGCCCTGGAGCCATTGACTGTGTTCACGTCTAACTCGGGTAGATGTCACGAGACTGCTAGGTACTTCACCAGAGGTCTTTTGGGTGACGACTATGGCGAAGACACTGCTAACTTCGCTGTCATTGCTGAAGAGAAAGAAAACGGTGCCAATTCCTTGACTCCAAAAATTGGCTGCAAGGACTACGACAAGAAATTGCACAATGATTACATTGACGAGTATGACGATAGCTACTTGAAGGCTGCTGCTGAGAGAATCACCAAAGGTAACGATGTCTCGTTGTCTAAGAAGGAAACCGCTCTTTTGTTTGACTGGTGTGCTTACGAGCTTAATGTCAAGGGTTACTCGCCCTTCTGTAACTTGTTCACCAATGATGAATATGTGAAGTACTCTTACGGTGATGACTTGGACCGTTATTATAGCAGTGGACCTGGTAACAACGGTTCAGTAGTCGTTGGGGCTCCATACTGGAAAGCTACCTTGGCTTACTTGAAAGAAGAGAACCCTTCGCAGAAAGCTGTCTTGAGTTTCTCTCACAGTTCTGATCTCGAGCCTGTTCATGCTGCTCTTGGTCTCGTTGCTCCTGAAGAGCCATTACCAGCTGACCGTATTCAGTTCCCAAAGCAGTACGTTTACACTGAGATCATCCCCATGAGTGCCAGATTGTACACCGAAAAGTTGAAGTGTGGTGACGAGAGTTACGTCAGATTCTTGGTCAACGATGCTGTTGTTCCGCTCAAGAACTGTCAAGATGGTCCTGGCTTTTCTTGCAAGCTTTCTGACTTTGAGAGCTATATCAACTCGAGAATTGGAGACATTGACTACAACCAGCAGTGTGGTGTTGAGGGTGTCCCTAGTGAGGTAACCTACTTGTGGGACTACAAGACGACTGACTACTCTGCCCCAGACATCGACTCGTAAGTGTTGGGTCAAGAACTACCTTTTTACTTCTTCATGAACCGTTTCTTTCGTTTATAAGCAGGTCCTTTTGCTTAAAGACCTGCTGATTTAGACCGTCTTTTAGACAAAAGTATAAGCTGCTGAGCAGCATTACCTTGAAATATATGAATAATTGAAACACTTCCGTAAGGCTTCCACAGCTTATTGACAGACAATTGACTTTTTTTCATCGAGAATATGACTTAGTGGGCTTCTTGAGAACACCAAAATGTGCCTTACGAAAACATGTTTTCAGGGGACTAGTCACAAAACCACCCAACCACTCATCATTCACCGCTTATACTTTCTTCATTAATTAACCTAATTAGTCTACTAACCCTACATTACACTAATATTGACATGTGGGCCGTTGGAAGAGCCAATTAGGGCCCATTCGCTAGTGCACCTCGGTAAATCAGGTAAATAAACAATAGCATGAGGAAGGTGAACCAAGAAGTCCAGGAACGCCCAGCAAAAATTCCCCATATCTTTTGATGTATGAACGGCCAGTTTGACACATTCATACATGCTGTCAACGCACATACCAACAGAAAATTAATTTTGCAGCCATTTCTTCACCATATGGCTTATTCTACAAATATGTAGGGAACCAACCCCGGATAATCTCCACTGTTTGGGTGAGCCTCTGCAGCATGTTTTTCCGACAACCACATGGGTACTTTTTATTACGCACCATATCTACACGTGCTCTTCCGATAAACATGGAAAACGTATATAACATGGTTATTTTCTTCCTGGAAGTTTATTAAATTCAGTAATCGAAAATGGTTGCAATCTCTCATATCATTAACAACGGGTTGCTTCTCACGTCCCAGCTGGTCTTCCAGGACGTGGCGACGCCTCACCAAGCTGCTACTGAACAGTATAACTTGGTCAAGTACTTGGCAGGCGCTGGGCCTTATATTCAACATCCAGGCTTTGGAATCTCTAAGGATGTGCCTGAACAGTGTACTGTTGAGCAGGTGCATTTGTTGTCGAGACACGGTGAGAGATACCCTTCTAAGGGTAAGGGTAAGCAGTTTGAGGAGCTCTATGCTAAGTTCAAGGGCTATGATAAGCCATTTGTGGGTGAGTTGGCTTTCCTTAACGACTACGAGTACTTCGTTAGCGACAAGGAGTACTACGAAAAGGAAACCTCTCCTAAGAACTCGCAGGGTCTTTATGCTGGTACTTCTGATGCGTTCAACCATGGAACGACCTTCAGATCTAGATACAGCGAGCTCTTCGAACAAAGCCTGGAACCTTTGACTTTGTTCACTTCTAATTCTGGTAGATGTCATGTCACTGCCAGATACTTCGCTAGAGGTCTCTTTGGCGATGAGTACAGTGATGACACTGCTGATTTCGCTGTTATCGCTGAGGAGGACAAATTTGGTGCCAACTCTTTGACCCCAGTGGTTTCTTGTCAGAACTTCCACTACAGTGCCCTGAAAGACTTTGTCGGTGCTTACAACACTGACTTCTTGAGCGCCACTTCTGCTAGAATCACCGAAGGAAACGACTTCAACTTGACCGAGAAGGAGACTTCCCGTTTGGTCGAATGGTGTGCCTATGAGATCAATGTCAGAGGCTACTCACCATTCTGCAACTTGTTCACCAACGACGAGTTTGTCAAGCTTTCCTACGGTCTGGACTTGTCCTACTATTACGGTAACGGTCCAGGTAACAACCTCACTGGCACTATTGGTGCTCCATACTTGCAGGCCACTTTGGACTACTTGAAGGAAGACAACCCTCCACAGAAGTTCGTCTTGGCCTTCACTCACGACACCAACATTGAGCATTTCCATGCTGCTCTTGGTCTCTTGGCTCCAGAGGACCCATTGCCAAATGACCACATCCCATTCCCAGTTCCTTATGCTCACACTCAGATTGTTCCTATGGGCGCTAGATTGTATACTGAAAAGTATAAGTGTGGAGGTGAGAGCTATGTGAGATTCTTGGTCAATGATGCTGTGGTTCCACTCCAGCACTGCCAGGATGGTCCAGGTTTCTCCTGTAAGCTTTCTGACTACGAGGCGTATGTTCAGTCTAGATTGGAAGGCAAGGACTACGCTTCTCAATGTGGAGCTGAGAATGTCCCAGAGAAGGTGACTTTCTTGTGGGACTACAAGACTCAGAACTATTCTGCCCCAGACATTGACTCGTAAGGGGACGCTTTTTTTAATTTCTTTCGTTTTAATTCTTTCGCTTTTGAGATTTTTTGATTAACCATAAACAGCCCAAGCTTTTCACTAGAATGGCTGCAAAATGATGAGAAAGCAATTATGTGCTTAAATAGACAATTTACAGCTCCGAATTTTATGTTGTAACGCTGTAAGGACTTTCATGGTGGTAAAATAGAGGTTTTTCTCTCCAAAATTGACTTTTTCGGACTCACCTGCATATAGAACACGTGAAGTACTTATACTACCAGAGTTCAATTTTGCTTACTGTCAAGCGCAGTGGCGCAGTGGAAGCGCGCAGGGCTCATAACCCTGATGTCCCAGGATCGAAACCTGGCTGCGCTAGATTTTCTTTTTTGCCATTTTAAACCTTTATCTCTTGAAGCAGAGCTGAAGGAGAAACCCTTTGGTTTAAATACTCGCTCTTTCTTTTTCTGGGACTTTTCATTTTTATTTAGTATTTGTTTATGAACATTTTCTCATTTTCCCTCAGAATCTGGGGTACTTCTCCAACTTTTACCATACTTCGCGTCTTCCTAACAAAACCACCAACTCCCAAACCCACCTCTACAAATCCAATTTTCTTTATTATCTTATTTTTATATACTATCTATCAACGCCGGAGCGTAAACTATAGTAACGACTTGAGCTCTTCGGCGTCTTTCTTCAAAGAGCGCACAAGTCTGGATGTCTTAGATGCTGCCTCCACGGTAGCGAACAAGAGGTCCGTCAGGAACACGTCATCAACATCAGGAGCAACCTTTCTGAGGACCTTAAGAGCACTTCTATAGGCACTCTGCCCACAATCGCCAAAGAAGGCGCCCTCGCTGTCCACAACATTCTCGGTAAGGTCAAAGTGACGAGCAGTCACCATCTTGCTGATTCTCAAACATTCCTTAACATCAGCAAGCATGCTGGCCTGGCGACAACCACGGAACCCACTGGAGAGCTCAAACTTGTAGTTGCTGAGATCAGTTCTGGCATCGTCAAGCTTCTTCAAGCAGGCATCAAGCCTAGTTGAAATGGTGGAACGGTTCTCACCGCCCATGTAGTCCTCATTGATGCAATCGAGCTCCATGAACAGCGCCCGAGCTTCGGCATGAATAGAAGAGATACGAGTAGTCAAGTCCATCATCTTTTGTCCCCCAACAAAGAAGTTCGACTTGACCTTCTCGACCATCTCCTTACCGAGAACCCTGTAGAGGATTTTGAGTCTGTGCACCAACTCATCCGCCGACAAGGTTGTGTCAGTCTCGATAGCATCGAAGGTCTTAAGGGCCACTTTCTCAAAGAAAGGGAAGTTGACAGTGTGCCATTCTGGCTTCGCAGGTTCACTAAACACAGTGGACTGCTTGAGCACCCCGCCATGGGATGTAGAAGCTTCTTTAGAGAATGGCTCCACGGTGTTAGCCGGGAAGATTGTCAAGTACTCAGACACCACAGGAGTGCCCTGAATGCTGACCTTGGGTTTCGAGTGGCCAGCAGACTCGTTGTTGTCAAGAGTGTGTAAGTATCTTGCAACACGATGGTTAGGGCGAGCAAAGAAGTGCTTGGCGGTAGCCAAAAGCTCGCTGTCCAGCATATCAACGCCCTTAATGCGCTGGATTTGCTGTCCATCATAGTTAGTAAAGTCGATTTCCTGGCCGACTTCGTCAGCCTTGTCGTGAACCGAGGCAATGAGACTCTCGTGGTCCTCAATTTGCATCACCTCGGGAACGAAGTTAGGGAAATCTCCCATGAATACTCTCGCAAAGAAGAGAACATTCTTGGAAATGTCATGAAGTGCGTCAAGAACTACAGGCATGCTAGTGTCCAACAGATAAGCTGGTTTACGAGCCGGCTTGGGTGGAACGAAGGCCTCGTTCTTGACAAGAGGTGTGATGGTTGCAGCCGCTGCAGAGTTAACAACGGCATAGGTAGGCTTCGCTTTTGGTAAGATGGTAAACGGAGCTGAAGGTTTAATGTAGAAGCCTTTAGAGGCTGCGCTGGTAGCGTGAACGGCGCTAGGAGTGCTAGTCGAAGACAGGGCTTTTTTGAAGAATGAAAGCATGACTGGCAGTTATTTGGGAAGAAGAAAGGTTAAGGAAAAAAACGATATTCAGGCGAAGTGGGTCAGCTTTTATGTTGCGAGAAGTGGATTCTGTCTTGCTTGTACTTTCTGTTTTCGCAGCCATTCTCAAGGTAAGTATAATATTCGGATGAATGACGCTGGACTAAGGCAGGGCAAGTCCAATTAGGGTATACGTGGAGATTTCGGAGCTTCTAGAAGGATAATTCGCCTTTGTTAAAACTCTTCACGGTAGGTTTAATTTCAGTTAGCTAATTATTGTGAGTTGCTTTGATAATTTGGGAACTTTAGTGATGCTGACGTAAGTGATTATGTAATCAGATGAATTCTTCCTTCCTAACGGGAACGTTGTAGAACGTTGATGAATGCTATGGAAGATTGAAGTGGATAATATGTTCTACGGTGTCATTCACTGCTCTGAATGACGGTTAAAACTTTCCTTTTACTCCTTTTGGGGCCTCGTAAGGCATTCATACTCACTTGTGGTCTTACAACACGCCGTATACTAGACAATGACAAGTGGCCATAGAGAGAGGAGCATCAAAGGGGTATTCAAGTGAATGATTACAGCAAACCAATTCCCATATTAGATATTAAATGAGGGTGGACTGGATTGATGGGTTTGCAGCCATCAACAGAATTACCTACACACCAAGTTTAGCAAACACACCTTCGAAGCAGGCCCAAAGCCTAAATATAAACCTATATAGCTAAATCTAGGCTAGAATTTCATAAACTCTATCTCTCATGTTTCCAGAATAGGCTTCTAAAATGACTAATAGTGATGGAAGTCACGTGATTTCATCACCTTTAACTAGGCTGATTCGCCTTCCACCTCTGATAGACCCTTATCTTCAAATCTTCATATTCTACGTATCATAATGGAAGGTCTGTCTCTGACAGCAGAGCCGAAGCCTAAAAAGGCACCCAGAAGGCGCCAAAGGAAGTCCAACAAGGAAAGCGAAGAGAAGCAAGGTAGAAGAGGCAAGCAGGCAAAATCATCTAACCCAGAGACACCTGAACAAGACTTTAGATACTTGGAGATCGTGAAACTCACGAAAAGATATATTCCAATTACGATAAATGGTCTTGCTGTGGACAAGATTGTTCTGGTTCAAACAGAGAACCAGGAGAATGTGCCCAAGAAGGCTAAGGCAGAGATCGTGAACAGCCATGTTCTTCGTCTAATAAAGAGAGATGCCCTGCAGCCTTTATACTTGAGTTTTATGATTCCACCTGCCGATCCTGATTTCCCATTTGAGCTTGATACGCTTAAATTCAATTTGACAGTGCCTCCAAACTATCCCAAGGATACGAAGGAGCTTCCGTCCATCATTGTCCTTAACAGCGATATCCCTCGAGGTTTCAGTGTCAACATTGAAAGAGGTTTTAAGGAGATTGCTACCGTTGCTAGGCTGAAAAAGAATACTGGTTCTGACATCAAGCTAGTCGATGGAAGAGGTCTTTTATCGCAAGTCCAAACGCTCAATAAGTACCTAGAAGACTTCTTGAAGCAAGAGAAGAGACAGACTATGAAGTTTGTAAGCTTCAAACCTACAGAAGTTACTTCATCAAACCAGATATCCAAGGAGACCACTCCTGTTGTGGTTCCTCCCACTCCTCCTCCAGAACCTCCAGCACCACATGTAAGCAGCGAGACTGCTCTGCTCAGGAATCAATACATTGATGAAATGTGCACCAAGCTAGTTCGTCATGTTAAGTTGTTCCACAAGTCAGCCAAGGAAATTCGTTACAAGATCATTGTGCCAGTTGCTGGTAAGAAGGTGCCCTGGCTTTGGAACTTTCAAAACAGCACAGCGGATATCTTCCTTTCTATACCCATTGAGTACCCAGATGTCAGTCCTAGCTTGTACTTCCCCACCAATTTCAGTACGAACTTGCTCGTGGCGAAGAAAGTGGGACTCGACAAGACAGACAAATCGTTGGTGGAAATCACCCAAGAAGCCAAGGGGTTCGAAAAGAACTTCAAGGTTAATGCCGAAGCATGGATCAAGGAGAACGAAAACAAATCTCTAGTTGATATTGCCAATTTTGTGAGCAACAACTTGGAAACTTTCGGTCTTCCTCCTTCAGAATACGCCCGCATCGTCGAGTTGATGTCGGCGGTCAAGGACGAATCAAAGATCAGCTCTTAAATTGACTGCATTGATAGCCCGAACTCAGGTTGAGTCTGTAAGATGTGATTCTACGGCTAAACCAGTCTTTGGGGCTATCTCATTATCTTCAATTCGCATACATAGCATACATACTAATGGTATTGGCATAATAGGGGAAACTGGTGACATGTAGATGGCTGGCTTGATCTTTTCAGGACGATGACTTGATAGAAAGGTCTGTAGTTGTAATATTGTTTACTATTAGCTAACATTACCCTAAGAGCCATAGAACGGATTCATAGGGTTCTTCGTGACTTCGGAGCCTCACTATGGGAGCTTCTCTACGACTTTCCTTGTTTGTACATATTCACCGTCTTACAGTATCCTGCTTAAACATAACTGAACGTTGTATTTTCTCATCCCTTTAGATGTCAAACATCGCCTCGTGCTCATCACTGTCTTACATGTTGAAAGAGCGCCATCGTCCAATTTTCACCCAACAAACATATAAACGTCTTCCAAACGGACCTAAAGTGGGATTGAAACCGTTACAAAATAATATCAACCCTTTTCTGCCCGAAATGTTTAGTCTTACATTAGCTCTTCTCAGTCACATTAGGTAGTTCAGGGCATTTTTCACGCAAAGACGTCGAGAAGACTCAATTTCTTCTAGCTTATATAAATAGGGGCTGGAGAATTCATTTCAAGGTTCGGTCTCTTTGGATTGCCAACTTTTTGTGGATTTTTTGGTGTCTCACATTAACACATCTAGCATACTACCGCGTACAGCTTTGCTTCTCTGTGGCCGTCACTTCACAATGAAGTTATATGCGAAAAAAGCATGTCAATATGCTACTTTATGCTTGGAATCCATTATCCGGACATGTACCACCGAGTTCCCCGCCTTTGGTGCGTCCTTATCGGCCCGAAACAGTGTCTTTGTGACTGAGGGTCCTCAGAAGTTGATTTTTTTGCAGCCATTAAGTCTACACCAAGAACAGTAAACACTGAAGATATTGGTATCTAAATGTAGATAAAATAAAGTTTAGAAGCTCATGACAAAAATTCGAATCTCCAGCTTCTATGTGTGCAACGTAATTGGAGTCCAAAGATTTGCTCTTTCGCAGGGATATAACCAGGTCACAGCTCATTACCCGGCCTTATACTTTCCCCAAATTATTCCCTGGACCAAAAATTGGGGTATTTAAGGGCGCCCACCCCCAGTTTTTCTCATCTTTTTTCTCTACCACTTTCTTTTCCTCCTGAGAGTTTGAAACTAGCCTGGCATTAACTTTCGAACACAAACTCAGCAACGCCATCTACAATGGCACAACTCTTCACCATTCAGCTCCCCATTAACCAAATGGGTAGCTTTTTTAACAACAGTATCGACACTTCGAAGACGACCTTGGATATCCAGTTGGATAACGAGGAACTCCAGAAGTTCTTTCTTCATTATTCTCAACTGACCTCTAGCCCTCAAGCTAGAACCCTCTTCCAGTCGAAGATTGACGCCCAATTGGCCGAGCTTGTCACAAAGCCCGTTTCTTCGACTGAAATCATCCCCGCTAAAACCACTGGGACGGTTGTGAGCGACGAATCTAATGTCTCAGGCTCGAGCTCGGGAAACGGCGCTTCTGAAACCTTGGTGGGCGATATTCTCGTCCCCAAGAAGCCAGTTTCCGACCTCTTTGCTTTAAAGAAGGCAAACCATGTTCCATTTTTGGCCCTGACCAATTTAAGTCTTTTGTGGTTCCACAGGAGGCCTTGGAGTTTCCAGGATCCAACTTCTGGTTTGATATCTTCTCTAAAAAGCAGGTTGAGCGTCCTTTGACCTTCAAGCCTACTCGGACAGCCCCCAAGATCACCCTCTTGGTCGAGCAGTTCTCGAGAGAGTACGTTCGTACTCAGAAGGCTATCAGAGCTCCTGATGTTTCTCTGAAGTTGGCCATGTCAACAGTTCAGACGAAGACGGATGCCTCTGAGAAGGTTCAGATGGTCAACTTGCAGCCTGGTCTGTACTACCACTTCAAGAGACTTCTCAAGTTTCAAAAGTACTACGATCAGTACAAGGACTACTTGCCCCTGGTTGAAAGAGCAGAGAAAGCTTATGGTTTATCTGGTGAACCAGTAACTGCTCCAAAGCCAAAGACTGTTGCATTGGAAGAGGCTCCTATCGTTAAGGTTTCACCGGTTGAAACCAAGAAGCCTTCTCCCAAGACGTCGCCTGTTGATGTCGCCAAGCCATCAGTGACTAAACCTGTGTCTCCTAAGGCACCCAAGTCATTTGCAACCTCCATTCCAGTTGTTCCTAAGGACCAGTTCCTTCCAAAGTACCCAAGGTTTCTGCTTGGGGAAAGAAGGTCGATTACAAGCAATGGAGGTTGTCTTCTGATGATGAGGAGGAGGAGACTCAATCTGAGACTCCTAAACCCGAGACCACTTTGGTTTCTGAGGCCCCCAAGACTCCTCTGGCTTCTTCCACTGAGGAAGTGAAGCCTGTTGAGCCTGTCACCTCAAAGCAGTCTAGCAGCGAGGAACAGAAGCCCAACATCACTGGCGGAAAGTTTCAGCCAGGCCAGTACACTCATTTCAGGAACCTCCTTAAGTTCCAGAAGTACTATGACTGCTACAAGGGTTACATTCCTCTTGTTGAGCAGGCCGAGAAGGACTTTGGCTTGACTGACGTTGCTCCAATCGTCAACCCTTCTTCCAACAAGCCAGTTTCTGTCGCTGAGCCCCTCAAGGTTTCTGAAATCAAGGAGGAGCTCACTGAATTAGTTGAGGAGGCTGTCGTTGTTGATCTGCCAACCAACAACTTGCAAGTTAGCAGTTTCTCATACTATCACCACTTCATGAAGCTCCACAAGCTTTGTGAGTACTACCACACCTACCATAAGTGCATTCCTCAGGTGAGTCAGGCTGTCAAGGCTTGTTACTCGCCCATCGTTGAGATCTCTCCTGTCGAGATTAAAAATGCTTCTACTAGGTTGGTGTGTCCCGCCTCTGAAGGTACTAAGAACGCCTGCGCTTCTGGTCCTTCTAAGGCTCTCAGGCCTTCGGTTGAGCTTAATTCGCTTCCTCCTTTGGATGTTTCTCTGTTGGCATCCCTTTTGCATGCTTCTGGTCCAGCTTCAGCTGATTCTAAGGCACCTGAACCTTCTTTGGTTGCTTCTAAGTCTTTGGAAAAGCCCACGTCGTCTTTGAAGGTCCCCAAGCCTTCGGCTACTCCCAAGTCTTCGCCAAAGAAGCCTTCTCCACCAAAGAAGCTTTCTCCTTCGAAGGTGCCTAAGTCTTTCTCGACTTCCATTCCAGTCGTTCCCAAGGGACCTGTTCCCTCAGCTGTGCCCAAGCTTTCTGCCTGGGGCAAGAAGACGGACTTAAAGCAGTGGAGATCATCTTCTGATGGTGAAGAAGATGATAAGACCGTTCCTGAGACTGTTGTTGTCTCCAAGACTACTGAGGTTCCTGAGCCTCCCAAGACTTCTTTGGCTTCTGTCCCTCCTAAGGAAGAAGTCAAGCCAGTGGACCCTCCACTGAAGACTCTGTCCGGTAGAAGATTGCAGCCGGGCCAGTATACTCACTTCAGGAACCTTCTCAAGTTCCAGAAGTACTTTGACTGTTACAAGTCGTATGCTCCACTTGTTGAACAAGCCGAAAAGGACTACGGTTTGTCTGACGTCGCTCCAATTGTGGATCCTTCTTTGAGCAAGCCTGCTCAGCCTGACACTGAACTCCTCCTGCTTTCTGAACTTAAGGAAGAGGTTGAGGTTGTCGAGAAACCTCAAGTTGTTGATCTTCCTACCAACAACTTGCAAGTTAGTTGTTTCTCCCATTACCATCATTTGAAGAAGCTTTTCAAGCTTCTTGACTATTGTGGGACTTACCATCAGTATGTTCCTCAAGTGACTCTGGCTGTTAATGCTTGTCACACCCCTTTGATTGACATTCTTCCAATTACGCTTCAAGGAGCTTCCATCAGCTTCAATATTCCCAAGAATGTCATCTTTCCCATTCATAAAGAATTGGTACTTCTTGAATGGGCCAAGATTGATGCACCGGTTGCATCCCTGGATGAGTCCTCTTCAAACTCGTCCCCTGTTCTTTCAGACGACAATTTAATTCCTGTGGTTTCCCTGTCTCCCGATGCTGAATCCCCCAAAGCATCAAAAGACGAAGCCCATTGCATTGAGGCCCTGGTGGCCTCTCCAGTCTTGAAAGAACCTAACTCGTCATCAGCCTCAAATTACTCTTACCCTAGTCATATGTCTTCTAAAGACAAATTAAGAAGGGAAAGAAGATTGAGAGCTGCAGGAAACAAGAAGTTTCCTTGTTCTCCGTTGTCATCAGACCTTTCGATGACAGGAACAAGCACCAGACTGTTGAAGACTGGTTGTGTTAAGGCATGATATCATGCATAAGAGACGATGCCCCTAAGTTAGCATACGTCCAAGAAGATAATAATTAAGATAAAAAAATAATAAAATAAATAATTAAAAAACAACAGTGTAGTGGTAGTTGGTAGTTGATGATACTCACAGTGATGTACTGTCTAACGCTCTCAAAGTGGAAGTCACAGTATGGACTTTACAAACGCCAGTCACTACTCTAGAGAATACCACTCACGTAAGACAAGTTAAGACCAGTTCCTGCTTATCTTATAGTGTTGATGATGTACTTCAACTTAGGTGCTCCATACATATAGCCCAATGCGACTATGGATATGGGCCATGACACGAATACCAGAAGCAAGTGGTGAGACGTAGAGCAGGTAGAAGAACTTTAAGCTAACCACTTTTTTACTTTAAGCCTAACATGGATGAAAGTAGTTATGAAAAGTAGGAAAGTGGTGGACCTCTTCTGCCCAACTCCCTCACTGGCTTTTCGCAGCCAAAGCATCAGCCGTTCATCCAACCAGATCCACCTAAAACACGAAAGCCCAATTTACTTAAACCCAAAATCGTCTAATCCAAAATACCCCCATTCCATATTTCCTCCCTTTAAGGCCACCTACGGCAGAGGTGTTTCTAGAACATGGTGAAGACCTGCCTGCAAGACCCATTCTGTTGATACAACGCAGCGCTGCCAAAATCAACTACTTCTGATAATCGTCCATAAACGAACAGAAAAAAACACCTCCTTCGTCCAGCCAGCCCATCATGTCTGAAAAGGAGCTAGAGTACCAGTACGCCAATGAGTGTGATTTGGAAATCCACTGTTCGCCGTTTGGTCTTTCGGGTGTTTATATGAAAGTGAAGGGCACCAACATCATGGGCATTGGATCAACCATGGGGCTCATCACGGGAACATCTAAAGGTTTGATTCACTACAACGACAGTGCTGACTTGCAAGACCAGAGATATAAGTTATTTGTGGTTGTCAACGATGATAACACGCTACGAATCGACTTCACCAAGATTATTGGTCTTTCGGGCGATGAAGGAGATAAGATAAGCCAGGTTGAACTAGGCAAGGAAGAGTCCGAACCACTGCTAATATTTACTGGCCAGTGTCCCGAGGGAAGACCAGATAAGATCGATCCTTTCATTGGGATTTTCTCGTTCGAGAGAGAAGACAAGGCATAAGGGCAGATGTGAATGGCTCGTAACACGACTCTGACAATGGTTGAAAAACAGGAACACTTGAGATTAGCATGGTTAAAAGGTGGCTGGGACTTTTGATTTGGACCCGTATGCACCTCGAGGCTAGAGGTCAACAGAAGTAACAGTGCCCAGGCCAAGCCCTTTGAACAATAGGAGAAAAAAGCCGTCTCGAGGCACGCATCGAAGTACTGACTCGCTTATGGAAAAGCTACGGGATATTTCCAGTGAGTAAGTTTGAACCAAGTTGTATTCCGTGAATTTCCCGAACCTGGGGCTCCACCCCACTACTCCGAAGTTTGACGCCGCCGCTATGGTCTGATGGTCGGGCATTATCGGAGAGGGAGTTAAGGCGCTAAAGTATACGGGATATTCGTGGGGTTGAAGGTGTTGGGAAAGATGAATGCCGTGTTGGTGGTTTTAGGCTATTACGATAGTGTTACGAGGTGCATTGGAAGCTGTACGAACCCGTGGCAGAGCCTGAGGGGCTGAGAGCCCTGCGAGGCATAATAAGAACGGAAACAGTGACGGAAAGATAGTGCTTCTTGTGTTCGGAGACTGCTAGGCGACCCCATACTATCGTTTGTGTGTATTTTGCAGCCGCTCAATACGAGATAACATCAAGGTACGCAGGCATACAGTTTTCCGGATCCAAGACACTACCCACTAATAAGACATTAAACAGGAAAGAATAATCGAATGAACAATATGAAAATGACAGGAAGGGTCAGAAGGTCGGTGATTGGGCTGAAACACCCAGCGCCAAATGTTGATGTCTGCATCCCACAACAACATTCACCAACATCCAGGCTTCGTTTCAACTCCTTCCAGATATCACCCCGCCGACCCAACATTACACCCGTCAAACAAGTAAATCACTCTACGCATTGATTCTCTCGACCACAATTACCCCAGATCAGTGTTTCGCGAGGTCCATACAATGGCGGGCCTAATATGGTATATCCGCCTGCGAGGCTTCTCACAAAACCACCTCACCTCAACGTTTATCGTAATGTGCCATATTCTTTATCTGCCTACGCTTAGGCCTATCACTATTCGTATATCATCATAACCACTAAGGCGGGGGGCCACTTAGTAGGGCCTCGGTAAAATGGGAGGTCACGTGCGCTTCCGGCGGGGTTTCACATGGCCGGAATTTAACCAGCAACCTTAACGGTCCCACGCCGAGCGAAAAGTAAGCAAAAAAAGGCCGTCATTTTCCCTGGTGTACTGCTCTTTCATGTGCTGTCCCCAAGTGCGAAAAGAGCGCGAGAGGTTGATTTTTTCGTTTTTTTTCGCAGCCGGTGATAATTTCTGGGGTCACCATCCGTGGAACCAGCGTGGGGGAAATGGCCAATCTGCGGTGGCGGGAGGCGTAGAATGTAAGACAAACTCAGCGCTGAGAGGCCTAGTTGGTGTAGGAAAGGTGCACGGGTTTATGGTCATTTCCCCTACCCTTCCTTCTTTTCCCTTCTCTCACGTTCCCACGGTCCCACAAAAAACAGGCACTCCAGGAAGTCTGGGGACCCTCGGTACAAGTGTAGTGCATATGCAGACCCGACCCCAAATGCGGAGTGGCCCTGGGCCCAGTGAATGTGATTGGAAAAAGTATAAAGACCCCCCTTGTTGCCGATTTTTTTCAGACCTCTATCCTTACCTTTTTTTTTCACATATATACATAATGGACAGATTGAACCAGTTGGCTGGCCAG
The DNA here is from genome assembly GCF_002926055.2 of Candidozyma haemuli. NCBI lineage: Eukaryota > Fungi > Ascomycota > Pichiomycetes > Serinales > Metschnikowiaceae > Candidozyma > Candidozyma haemuli. The sequence goes on along the minus strand of NW_020289911.1, from coordinate 1,607,661 downwards.
TTGAGCCCCTCTTCCAAACAAGCCGTTCTCGAGAAGAACCCAGATGACGTTGTCATTGTTGGTGCCTACAGAACCGCCATGACCAAGGGTGGCAGAGGTTCTTTCAGAGACGTTGGCTCTGACTACATTTTGAGCAAGTTCTTGGAAGCTTTCATCAAGAAGACCGGTGTTGACCCAAGCTTGATTGAGGATGTTGCCTGTGGTAACGTTTTGAACAGAGCTGCTGGTGCTTCTGAGCACAGAGGTGCTTGTCTTGCTGCTGGTATTCCAAACACCGCTGCCTTCATTGCCTTGAACAGACAATGTTCTTCCGGTTTGATGGCTGTTTCTGAGATTGCCAACAAGATCAAGTGTGGTGAGATCGATGTCGGTCTTGCTGCCGGTGTTGAGTCCATGACCAAGGGTTACGGTGCTGACGCCATTCCAAAGGTTGACCCAGCTTTGGCTGACAACGAGGAGATGGCCAAGTGTTTGATTCCTATGGGTATCACCAACGAGAACGTTGCTGACAAATACAAGATCCCAAGAGAGAAGCAGGATGCTTTCGCCGCTGAGTCCTACAGAAAGGCTGAGCAAGCTGTTTCCTCTGGTGCCTTCAAGTCTGAGATCTTGCCAATCGAGGCTATCCTCAGAGATGACGATGACGATGATGAGGATGAGAACGCTGAACCAGCTGAGAAGAAGATCACCGTTGACACTGACGAGGGTCCAAGAAAGGGTGTTACCGCCCAGTCTTTGGCCAAGTTGAAGCCAGCCTTCAAGTCTGATGGTACCACTCACGCCGGTAACGCCTCGCAGGTTTCCGATGGTGCTGCCGCTGTCTTGTTGATGAGAAGATCCGTCGCCGAGGCCAAGGGTTACCCAATCGAGGGTAAGTTCGTCCTTTGCTCTGCTGTTGGTGTCCCACCAGAGATCATGGGTATCGGTCCAGCCGTTGCCATCCCAACCGTCTTGAAGAAGGCTGGTTTGACCGTTAACGACGTTGACGTTTTCGAGATCAACGAGGCTTTCGCTGCTCAGTGCTTGTACTCTGCTGAGACCTGTAACGTTCCAGCTGACAAATTGAACATTAACGGTGGTGCCATCGCTTTGGGTCACCCATTGGGTTGTACTGGTGCCAGACAGTACGCTACCATCTTGCCTTTGTTGAAGAAGGGCCAGATTGGTTTGACTTCTATGTGTATCGGTACTGGTATGGGTGCCGCTTCCCTTCTTGTCAGAGAGTAAGTAAATATTTATTACGGAATCTACGCCATTTGATGAATAACTTGTTAAAATGTAGTTGACGCTTCCTTCCTCTTCGGGAAGCTACCGTTTGTTCGATGTCGGCGGAGATACACTCATCGCTTATCCCCACGGACCTGAACCTTAACCTTAACCTTGTTGGGCTTCACTGACCAAGGAGGGGTCCACATACCCACAGAGTCGGTTTGACGGAAGAAAAAGAACTGATCCCTCCGTAGCTTAGGGTTTAAGATGTTGTACATCCGTTTCGACTAAGATTGTGTAGTTAGGGCTAGTACCATTTGTCAGCTAGCACGGTAAGTCAGAACGGTAAGCCAGAACCTATAGAGACAGGCTTTAGAGAATACTTGAAGCTATTCAGTCCATGCAACCGTTTCATGATGAGAATTAACCATATTCTTCCCAGGACTTAGCATCACTTGTCAGTAGCTGAAGTACATGGTTGGGCAGGGCCAGAGAGTACACTTAAAGTAAGAAGATATAGATCTGTTGGAAGGCTGCTAGAATAACTTCGGTTCTGCTTCAACGGTGACATGAGTAAGCTTCACCGTTTGTGCTTCTACTATTCTACCTTGGTAGAGTCTACTTTGACTACACTCACCACACCTCAACAATTCTCTACCACCATCAGATGTGACAGTCGAAAGAGCCAAAAGTCTTCGTTGACACCTTCATTTAATTTTAAAGGGTAATCAGTTTGGTAAACAAGAGCTTGTTCAAGAAGGGCTTGAAAAACTCTTCTCATCTAAGGAGAGTGTAAGGAGAGGCAAACAAGAAACCTTCTCTTGACTGATTGTTTTAGTCAGCTTTAGTCAGGAAAGATTTAATTAGGGCCGTTAGCTAAAGCTGAAGTTGCCTTAAATCACAGTTAGTGTTTGATTACTGGATCTCGACACGCTTAGTTGTACCTTCCTAAAACAACAGCCTCTCCAACGGTGGAACCACGAAAGGCTGACAAAGCCCCTAGATTTGAATCAACGAATAACAGCTCATTATATAGAAAGCAACAGTTAAGATAGAAGACCCGTAGAGTAAAGCATATCCCTCGACGAAATAAACTTTCTATAAGACCATCACTTCTTAATCAACCTTTGGCGTCAAACGTCGACAAGTAGGACTTTATCCTTACATATAATTGAGTGAAGAGAACGGATATCATGAAATCTCGAGGGAAACCGAAAAACGGGATTCTTAAGCATATAAAACATTAAATACCTTTTCGTATCCCTTTTCCTACGACATTCGGCGGTTACTTCGACGACACACAGTCAACTGCTAGACTACTAATTTTTCAAAGCTTCTCAAAACAACATCCAACGTGGCCACAGCTTTCCAGAAGTTAAATTAGTGAATTGGGGCTCGATTTAGGGTCCGATATCTCCACCAGATTGTGCCCAGTTTTTCAGCCCAAGAGATGGCCAGAGATAATCCTTAAGTACATCTTTAAACGACCACTACTGCAACATCAACTTCCACAAAGCAACCTCAAACTGGTTTTTCCAAAACCATGCACCAAAACCCCAATAACTTTCCATACTGTCCAATATTATGTCTCCTTCTGATCTCTGACGTCAGTGATGGACCTCACATAACAATGAAGCCTTGGGTTTAGCCGTACAGGCCGAATCCATCAAGCACCGAATTAACCGAGAGGGGACCAAAAACGACCACCACCACTGCCAATAGAAAACGGAAAATGTCAAAAAAAATCCACAGTAAACCTTCTCTCCGTCCCCATCACGAGCCTCGACCCCCTGATTATCCCGAGCCAACGCTCACACGAGCAAGGCTCCCGACCACAAGTGCGAAGTGCTAAACATAGGCGCCTGGTCTTGGCTGATGCCAAGATGGAAGAAACAAGCAATGGAACAAGGAAGCGAGAGATCACGAAACGAAGCCACGAAAGTGACAAACCCGTGCTTTGTGAAACCAAAGCTAAAAAAAAAAAAAAGACTCAAAGAACGGGTTTATGAAACTCGTGGAAACCCTTACGGATGGGTGCAAATTACCCAGGGCGCGCATCTGCAACTGAACAATTGTTGGTTGCTGGAAGGCTCTTGCGAATAGGCTTTCGGTTGGACCATGTGAGATAGTTAAAATTTGCCCAGCTCACGTACGCAAACAACCAAACGTCCACATAAAGTGGAAGTGTATTCGGCAGCAGCAGCAGCACCGGTAGCGCAAGATCCACACTCGGTCCGAACGTCGCCAAGCCCGATTAGTAAGACCAAGGGAAGAAGTAGAAGGGAAGGGATGGGAAGAGGTGGGAGAGAAGGCAGGGAAGAGGCACCAGGGAAGCGAGAAAGCAGGGTCAAGCGAGACAGCGAGAAACACAAATAAGCTTTCACGTCCAAAGGGATTAATACATATATATACTTATATATATACGTAGTAGTTGGCACACTGCGGTTGAGGGTCCTGGTGGGCCAGTGACATTCCGCTGGTAGAAGCCTTGAGTTCTCACCAGAGCACAAAACCGGACCCACCGTTTTGACAGTACAATAGCAAAGATTCCATTGGCCCAGCGGCTCACAATGACATTTAAAATATAATAAGAATGATCAAATCTCTTTCTTTGGTTTGTAGGCCTGCACTGACTCTTCAGCCACTCCAGGGTAGGCTCACTTTTTACCCATTTCTTCCTCACCACTCACTGCCTCTCACCATCAGTCGGCACATTCAGAGCCACGGTTCCGTGCGCCGCCAGTGCACTCGAGGCTCAGCCGCGACGGCCAGCCGTAGGAAAAAAGGGGTAACCAAAAACTATATAAACGGGTGTTTCCCAGTACAAAATCACCATCTCTTTTATTCAAATCCCCCCAGTTTCGTGTCGCGTGGGCTCTTGCTGTTTGTGCTTCGTGCTTCTTCGCTCGAACAAAACACCCTCTGCCGAGCAATCCTGCTTTGTACCGCATACGCGCTCTGCTCCTCCGCAATGGGTGAGAGATCGTGCGTATGTTTACCGGCAGAGTAGCTTTTTTTCTTCTGAGGGTACCTTTTCTCTGTGTCGGACAGGCAGCTAAGCTGCGAGGGCTAAGGCATAAAACCCACCACATGCCCAGGGTGGGTATTTTTTTTTCTCTAAGCATTTTTTGCTATTTCGCCGTGGCCCTTCCTTTTACTTTCCCTGTTTTTGTATATCCAGTATGGTGGTGGTTACGCTAAAGAAGACGACTCGTGTCGCCGTGCTATGTTTGACTTTGGTGGTGGCATACTCCATGCTTCTAGCGTTGAACCCCATCAAGTCCCTTGCCCTGCGGTACCATAAACTGGTCTACTTGAACCTTCGAATCCTATATTTCAAGTACATGTCGGCAGATCTCCAGCTCGACACCAGCCATGGCTTCCAACAGACCCTCGAGGAGATCTCCGCCGAGAAACTCGGCGACAACGCCTCTCCTGACTTGTTCTTTATTAAACCTAACTACATTCCCAACACGGCTGTCCAAATACCGTCCTATTACGGTCTGGACGAGAAACCCATCGTTCAGCCGTTTGACCCGCGGTTCACCATCGCCGCGTATCTCCACTGGATCCGCTCAAATCCAGATAAGCCTGTCCCTTTCCACTGGTCTGACTGGGTCGATTTGAAGGATCTTAATAAATATATTCTTTTACCAGAGAATGTCAAGCCAAACTGCACGGAAATCTATGACATCTCTAGAAATAAGAAGGTTCTTAAGGGTTCCATAGCAAGACCCGTTGAACAGTACTGCCACGACGATACTCAGTATCCTTTGGGTTACAGAGTGAGTCGGTTTCCTCATGCTCAGACTAGAGAAAACATGAGGATGTTGGGCAAGTCTTTCCTTTACTCTGGGTTTGCCAGTCCAACGAAGTTGGTCTTTTTGACCAATGACGCGGGGTCCTACATTGTCGACGTCAACGACCATGAGAATAATAACTACAAAAATTCCCTTTTGTTTAATGGTATGGTTGAGGATGTTTTGCCTGATGTGCAAGCTAGATCTTTCGATGTACTCACGGCGTACAACCAGCTTCTCGAGGCAAGACCACCTTCAAATGCCGATGGTGTTATGAGAGACTCTGTCATTCATCTTGAGCAGGAAATGTTCGACGTGGATGCCAAGGAGGCCATCAACGAACTCCAGTTGATGGACCACAAATCTGTCATGGACAAAAAGTACCTTGATTGCCTTCTTTATTCGACTGGCACATCAGCACCAGTCAAGTATTTCGATGAGGCCAAGTTGGTTAATTCGGATACATCCAAGATCTTTGGCGAGCACCATGACTGGAGATTCTTTGATGGTCTTACCATCAACTCTGACAGACAGGTGCTTGTTTTGCATAGACTCATCAAGAACTACCTCCAGTTCTGTAAATCACATGGTCTTGTGACGTGGATCGCACACGGCTCTTTGCTTTCATGGTACTGGAACGGTATGGCTTTCCCTTGGGATGCTGATACTGATGCCCAGATGCCAATTAGAGATCTCCACAGACTAGGAAGAGAATTCAACCAAACTCTTGTGGTAGAGAATGTTGGTGTCGATGGAGTCGGTGACCAGACGGATTTCAATGGTTTGGGCCTGTTCTTCATCGATGTCGGCTCTAGTATCACTCATCGTGAACGTGGCAACGGTATGAATAACATTGACGCACGTTTCATTGATGTTACTACTGGATTGTATGTGGATATCACTGGTCTCGCAGTTAGTAACGAGACGGCTCCATCCAGATACGATTACAGACTCAATTTGGATAAGGACAAGAAGAAAATCAGCGCTAAGAGCGGTCTGACATTCGTTGACAATACTTTGAAGCAGGTCTATAACTGCAGAAACCGTCATTTCAGCTCATTGCAAGAATTATCGCCACTCATTATCCTGGGAGTTCAAAATCAACTTGGTTACGTTCCTCTGAACTTTGGATTGCTTCTTGACCAAGAGTATCACGTCAAGGGCTTCTTGCAAACAAACTTCCAGGACTACTTCTATTTGAGAAACCTTCGTATTTGGGTGAACAATAGAATCGTCACTGAATACCTCAAGAATAAGCCAAAATGGCTCGAGGATAACTCAAGCGGTATTGGTAAACGTGCTGTCAATGACGACGAAGCCAACAAGATCGAGAAATTCAATGAAGAAGATCACAAGAATCTCCTTAAGCATGAATGGATCTTTAGAGAATACATTCTGACTAAAGAGTTCACTGGATTCCACGAGGAGCAGATGAAGCATCTCTTACGGAATCGTATGGAGCAGTATGTGGAGGGTGTTAACCGTTTTTCCGAATCCAAGACCGTCAACCATCCTCTTTGGGCTGACACTTTTATGCATCACATTCACGTCAACAACATTCAATTCGAGGATGAAGTAAACAAGCTACTCGAGCTCAGCAAGGCTTACGAAGCTGAGGCTAAGCAGGAGGTTGTTGAGAAGGCAGAGTCCGAGCAGAATGACGGTAATGAGGATAAGGAGACCGCCGAGCTTGTAAACTTGTCTGGAGAAGGCTTCGAAGAGCTCCAAGACTCATCTGATGAGGGCGAAGCCAAGGATACATCTTCAGGTCAAGGTAGCCAAGACGGGTCGCAGAACGGTGACGGCGGCATTCAGGAAGTTGCCGAGGAAGCATCTAATGAATAAATCCAAGAAGCATCTCGTCTGACTAATGAACGAGAGTTTCAAGGAGGTGAAAGTTTCACCGGTGCAACTTTTGCATAACAACTAATGAGACATGAGCATGCAATACACATAATAAAAGAAGAGTGTTTGTAGATTTCTTGATACGAATAGTCTCGGCTAATTTTGGCTACTGGCGCCGCAAACGCATGGTCCAAAAACAGCTCTGAAACTCATCGTCTAAAAAAGTTTGTTTGTTTTGATGAGTAGCCAGCGACCGTTGGAACATCCAATTTTAGACCGTTTTAGACTCTTTAAATATAGACGGAACGGCGCCCTAAAACGGGAACTAACTTACCTAATTCTACCCAGAGTTAGACCTACCGTTTAAGACGAGTAAACCAGAAGTACCAAGGCTGTGCTTGATAATTGATACGAGAGATAATTCGAGCCAAGCCATGATGTCATGAGCTATTGCTTGGTTAATACGGTTGGAGAGGCGTAAAGAAGTCGCTTAAGCGATGAAATTAGGGTAAGTCCCCATCTTGTTAGTAAGTAACCTCAAGATAACATCTCGTTACTTTGTAGAGAGCTAGAGTTCGTTGAAAGCCAATCCAGTTTCCGATCCTCGGTAAATAGTATGGATCTTGGCTTACCTCAGAGGCCAAAACATATGGACAATAGAGTATTTGTTGATCGTTCACTGATAGTACTTGGCAATAGCTGGGTACTTAACGTAGAAGATGTCCAAGATTTGGGACACTTGGTAGAATAGAAGAGTGATAGGTAAAGCTCATACAGATTATCAAGATTGGAAAAATGCAAGATTCAGCGAGATGTTAGGCGATACCGTTGGAGCACACCAAGTGGTAACGGTAGATGGACCAAGCGAGCTCACCACACCACAAAAGCAGCAGCATAGCACATTGGCCGATGATAGGTTGCCTAACTGAAAGCTTATGCTCTTTGTCACCCAACACCAGTTCAATACCTAGAAGCTCATCCAGACTGCTCTCCAACCTTTGTGGTACTAGCGTCGGGCAATCTACAAGCCCTGGTGGAGTCCCTAGCCTCTGTCCTGTTCCCCTGAAGCTGAGCCATCTGCTTCTATTTAAATCCACAAGCCATCCAGGCACCTAGCCGCCGTTGAATGAGCCACAAAGAGCCCCAAGATCCACAAAACCTGTAAAGCATCTGGCTTAGCAGGGCAAAGCTTGGCTGTGTCAAAACCTCCACAACCAACGCCATGCCAGATACTCTCCAGAAGTCTGGTGGCTCTGCAGAAGCAGAGAAACGGCTGACAAGGAAGCAAGAGAAGAATGGGGGAACAGTGTGGGCAGATGATAATGGAAACTCTCTATCCAACACTTCCATGAAAGGCTGAGCCTTTTTTTTTTTTTCCTCGCCTGCCATCCACCCAATGCAGCACATTACTTACATCAAGCACCTCGCCTGGACCACCAACATCACCTGGGACCTGAACAAGCCTTACAGATATAACACGGCTTGCCGTAAACACATCTACTAAAGCTGGCGAAGAGGCTCAGCTAAAAGGCGCAGGGGGGCACAGGCCCCATAGTTTAGGGCGAAGATTGTAAAGGCGAACAAACAGAGGAATATGGCTCAGCCTGCGCACGGCCTCCCACAGCCACTATCCACTGTGATAAGATTAGAATACAGAGAAAAATGCAACAAGAGAGAAGAATCCCCAGGCGTGTCCAGCCGCGTTGCGTTTAGGGGAAGGTACTGGAATTCATCTGGTGCTGCTATTTTAGGATTCCAGTGGCTAATTTTGATGCTTCTAATTGTGTATTCTCCAGGTAGTTGGTGAGCCCTAAGTGACTGGAATAGGCGATTTCGCAGCCACCATCTCGCAGAGGCAGGTTAGGCGTTTGAGGAAAAAAGAGGGAAGGCTACATCTCAGTGAAACGCCAAACCAGGGAAGCGTCTTCCACCCATTGATGCTCCTTCAATGACTCTTCACGTTACAATTACTCTTCCCTTACATTGTCGTGTTGCTTCTGCTGCTCCAGGTGGATCTTTTTTTTACCTTTCTCTCCCGCCTTGTTCGTAATTGTTGCACCCAGAATCGCCAAGGTTCGCGCTGAGCAGCCCGCCTTACAGAAAAAAAATCGCCAAATTCACGGTCTATAGTCTGCCCACGCGACACGGCGTTCCACCTTGGACTGGAGAGATACCCAAAGAGAAGGTCGGATTTGATGGAAAAAAGTGCCCAATCAAAAAGGTACCTTCTACTTCCTGTCCTTGAAAACACCACAAAGCCGGTTTGACATGGTCACACAAGATCTACTTGCAACATTTTGTCTCTTCTGCCTCTGACTATTCTTTCCTTCGTGCGTTTTTCCTGTCTGAAAAGAAAACAGAGAGAATCTGGTGAGGCACTGCCTCGAGCGAAAAGGCACGAAATCCCAAAGAGGAACAATTGCAATGGAAAAAAAAAAAAGTGAAGAAAAAAGGACAAAAAAAGAAAATTAAGGAATTATGAACAGAGAACAAGACCAGGCGACGACTACGACATCACATCCTGCTCCACCATAGCAGAAGCATTGGAGGCGCAGAGCCGCCAGGCATATTTTAATGAGACATCTAAAAGTAAAGAAAAAGAAAATGCTTCAAAGTGCCAGGAAAAAATAAGCCTTCTTGGCTTGAAGCACTCATTACATTTCCAATCAGGGGGAGGGGGTGGGGGCGTTTTCTGCTGTGGTGTATTTTTTTTTTTGTTGGCAGCAAAGGCGTAAACATTAGGCTGGCTTTCTTTTTTTGTTGCATCGTTTCTTGCCCTTTTTTTTTTATTCTTCCTTCATGTGGGTGCCTGGAATACTGCATGTAAGCGCGTGGGCGCCGCGGCCTCCCCGATTGAGCTGCCGGAACGCCAAAAAAGAAAAGCCTTCTGTCTCCTAAAATAAAGGAATGAATAAAAAAAAAAAAAAAAAAAAACCTCGACAATCGAAAGGAGGCTTATAAGACAAAATCTCGTGGCTCGCTCCTATACACTCCCGCCATATCCTGTTGCCGCCCTTTCCAAAACTATATAAACCACCAACCCGCCTCTGACTTTTGTACTTTTTTTTTTCTCTTCTCTATCCTTACCACACTCACAAACATTACAATGCAATTCTCCACTGTTGTTATCGCTTTGACTGCCGCCTCTGCTGTTTCCGCCGCCAACGGTACCAACAACTCCGGTAACGGTTCTAACCAGTCTACCTCTGGTGACTCTGGTGCTGCCCAGGTTGTTGGCTACGGTGCTTTTGGTGCTGCCGCTGCTGCCGGTGTTGCCTTGTTGATCTAAGCGGAACTTGGATTTCCTCCCAGCCTTGACATGAAAGGCGGGCATTGGTTTTTACGGTTTCGGTAATAGATATAGCTCCCAGACCCCTAATTTTCTTTCTAAAGCTTTACTTCGCGTCTGGGCTGGCCACCAGCATACGCTAATTTATAAAATGTTCTAGTATGTATTACAATTACAAGTTGTACTATGATTTGAAGTGTAGAGATTGTAGACTTAGCCATTTGTCTGAGTGAAAAATCTGTGGGACCATTTTCTGTGCGCACGATGAGTTATCTCGAAATTTTTTAGCTCTCTGTGCAATGTGTAAAAAATTTTCTCTCAACTACGCCTGGTGCACGGGTGTGGGGTAACTTTTGGCACCATCCTTCCCGGAAAACTCTCCTAATGGGGGGCCCCCATCCCATCGCGTTTCGCCACGTTCCATAACAACGTGCTGGCTCGAGACCGAGACCTTCCCCCTTGTTTATGGGAAGCTCAATGGAAAACGTGGCCGTGCCTTCAACCTGCCCAAAACAACCAAAAGGCGTTTCTACTGTTGGGTTTCTGGAAACTCCCTAAGAGGTGTCACCCTGATGACCTTTGTCGTCACGTGGAGCTAAGCAATAGTTTCTTGTGGGAGAAGGCAAAGAAAAAGTAGAGAAAAAGGAAGGTGTAGGATGGACATATTTTCTTTCTGCATTGTAATGGCGAAAAAGGATTAACTTTGGCCGCCAGCAACCGTCTTTTATTGCTACGGCGATTTTCTTGAATGAAACCTTCACCACTGGTTTCTGCAAAGTAATCTGACTTCTAGCTTTTGACTCTGGTCGGGCGTTGCCCCATTAGCTTTAACTATGAGGCGGTCTAAGACATCCAACTAAATTTCGCAGCCAGGGGTACCGCAGTTGGAAAAGTAACACAAAGCACAGAGTGGTATACGCGAGGAAGAAAAGCAGAGGCGCGGGATTCAAAGCGTACTAGTAAAAGCCAAGGTCCATGGAGTTCGCCTTTCGAGGCGCTTTAGGGGCTTCGAAGGGTAACTTGGTTGTTTCCTACAAGCCATCCTGCAAATCATAAAGTTTCCGTATTTTACTTCTCCTCGACTAAGCCATATGAACGGACACCAGTCGGCCCCGAGGCTTCGCCAGCCCCTATGAACGAGCCACTTTTGGATCGCATGGAAATTGGGATTTGGTGGTTATTGTAGGATAATCTGGGTTTATTGGTGTTCAATGAAATTGGACCTGTAGCAGCATGGAATGTGGGTTGAGGACTGGTGGAGTGGTGGTGGATTTAAACTAGGAGCTTAAAGTCTAATCGTCTGATGGTTTCCATGCACTTACATGACCACCGTTGTGCCAAAGCAAAGGTCCTAGTTTACTTAGCAAGGACTTGGTTTCTGTCAGTTTCCACTTTCTTCAATTTCTCGCTCAATTGGGCAACACTCGTAAATGTACCCTGGCCTGGCAAACGTCCAATGACTTCACCACCAACACATGATTAGCTGTCTAATGCTTGCTTGAACATCTCTTAACTTTCCCTTTTCTTATCTTATCTTGGCATGTCGTTTCCTTCATTGATCTACACTGGCTTAACTGTCCCTTCTACCATTCTATCATATCTGTTGTGTCTGTAGTTTGACGTAATTACGCGACTTGCTGATAAGAGATTATCGGTGGATGGGACCAACAACCAATCGAAGAAAACGATAAGATTGCTATATCAACCTTGTATGAGTACGAGGTGCAAATCGGTTTTCTGGAGGTACAGCTTCTTATCTTTCTCTGGGGATGGCGCTTCCCATGCCTGAGTAATTTTGCACCCAACGCGAATTGCTTATCTGCCAATGGCTGAGCTACAATGCTGTTTGGCCGATATCGGGAACAACTATATCGAACATTCTCTGGGTGATTGTGATAAAAGAAGGTTTCGTCAATCAGCTTTGGCCTCTTTTGTTTGAGTGGCAGACCTGAATTGTCTATTCCCAGGACGAATGATAGTGACATCTCAGTTTTAGCAGAAAGAAAGACCTCAAAATCTTCAAAACTTTCAATCTACATATTCAAGACTTTCTTGTCAAATGAACCTCTTTTCACCCGTAGCTCCCGCAGATACGCTGATGTCGGTCTTTGTGGTATCTTCGGTGATTCGTAAGCACCTAAGGCAGGTGTACGGATGTGACACCATTAAACGGGCCCAGATCATATAAGTCACCTTCAGCTACAACCATCGAGATGTTTACTGGACTTGTGGAGAAAATCGGCAAGGTTCTAGAGTACAATGAGCTTGATACTTCGTCTTCTGGTGGAAATGGTGTTTCCATGGTAATTGGCGATTGTTCAGAGATCCTCACTGATGTCCATTTGGGTGATTCTATCAGCACCAACGGTGTCTGTCTTACAGTTACGGAGTTTGACGAGCAAAAGACTTATTTCAAGGTTGGGGTAGCTCCAGAAACACTTAGAAGGTCGAACTTGGGTGACCTCAAGGTTGGTTCTCCTGTTAACTTGGAGAGAGCTGTCACTTCTGAGGTCAGACTAGGAGGCCATGTCGTTCAAGGCCATGTTGATACTGTCGCTTTTATCACTAAGAGACAAACAGACGGGAATGCTATCAACTTTACTTTCAAGCTTCGTGAGCGTGAAAATATCAACTACATTGTTGAAAAGGGTTTCATCGCTGTGGACGGTACTTCTCTAACCGTCACCAGCGTTGACTACGATACTGCCGAGTTTTCTATCATGTTAGTGAGCTACTCGCAAGAGAAGGTCATTTTGGCCATAAAGGAACTCGGTCAAACCGTGAACATTGAAGTGGACTTCACTGGCAAGTTGATCGAGAAGCAGATCGAATTGACTTTAGAAGGACAACTTAAGAAGGAGAACTCTCCTCTTGTGAGATTGATCGAGGGGATTGTGGAGAAGAGGCTTGCTGGTAAGTAAGACAGTCAGTGGACCTTGGATCGTCATAGATGGATTAGCCACTGTGAGTGTTGCATAGGTATCCCGATCAAGCTCTTAAGCGAAAGACGGAGCTAGGGCTATTGTTCCCTTCATTTTCAATTTGGCAAACGAGACAAGTACCACTTGTAAGGACTTCAGCGGTCCTTCACAGCACTAAACCTGGATTAGTCATTTTCCATTAGAAAAACCGTACATAGTAACGACTTTTGCGATCCTTCCAGTGTGTTATTCTCGAGAAACAGTGACATATCAGGCTTAGACCAGATTGACAATCGAAACGGTCGAGAGAAAGGCCTGACTGCCAAGTAGTAAGCGAGAGTTAGTGATTGTATGGTCGAGTGGCTTGGGGATGTATGTCTACAAGATACTATTTTAATATTTTATAACATATATAATAGCAACATCGGACTTGTTGGTGGCCGCCTCCGACGCTCAGTGAAGAGTCATTCTAGTACCTGCTTCAGGCACCAAGGGCTCAAGAGGCTCCCCAACCTCTACCCAAGTGTACCCGTCACAGACACCAACACTTCTCACCACCAACCATCAGCAACGGCAACGTAAAGGTCGTCGACAGGACCAAGTCAGCAGCAACAACTTTGATGAAGCGAGAAAGAATCAAGAGGCTCCCCAACCTCTGAGTAGTACACTTCTCGTGGTTGTAACAGACTATCAACAACAAAGCCCAGCGACGACAACGTCAAAGGCCATCGAGGGTTCCCAGAAGCCAATTGGAGCAACGACATAGACGAATTAAAGAAGGCAGAAGCTCCCAACAACTACCCCTGTGCACTTATAGTAGCCGATACTCCTCATGGACACTGAAAACCAACGACGACATCGTTCGAAGATACCCAAATGCCAATAGGGGCGACAATAACCGACGAGTAGGAAGGGCTCAAAGGCTCCCCAACCTTTTCCCTAGTATACCCATCATGGCCGCCACCCTTTCTCAACAAGTAGATACCAGCAATGCTAAAGTATGCCGACGGTATCAAATAGCATAGAGACAACAACTGTCAGTAGGCAAGAACATAAGCTAGGGGCTCCCCAACCCCTTGCTAATACACCTCACAGCTGTTTCTCCCTCTGGATAGCAAATGAAAGCGTCAGTTGATACTCCATCACCAATCAGACCAACACCAGTCAGTAGGCACGAAGGATAAGAGGCTCCCCAACCTCTACCCCAACAAAGGTACCACTGGCGCTACCACTTCTCGGCAACAGAGACCAACGACGACAGCGTCAAACCCATCGACGATACCCAGTCCCCAGTGAAAGCTTCAACAGCCGACAGGCAAGCGGATTCAAGAGGCTCCCCAACCTCTGGCCAGCTATACCCATCTTCGTATCCACCCGTCCCGAAAACCGAAGACCAACGACGAGGACAATAACGTCAAGACCATCGACGGCCCCCAGCTATGAATAAAAGCAGCTGCGACGATAGGCAAAAAGAGTAAAAAGGCTCCCCAACCTCTCTTCCCAATGTACCCACCATCAGTGCCACTCCTCTCAACAACTGAACACCAACGACGATAACGTCAAGTTCTCTTAAGCTTCGAAAGCTTGAACATCTTGCTCTGGTCCCGCAAAGCAGGAAGAGCAGCCGCCAAGGCGGCCTTCTTAGCAAATCTCTTTTCACGGTTCTTCAGCGGCTTCACCCCAGACATCTTGCTGGTCCCCTTGCCACTGTCCAACGTCGAGCTCCCCAACTCAACGTATTCAGACTCAGACAAAGCGACGTCAATCTTGGCCGCCCTCGGCAGCTTCTCTGGTGTAGTCACGGCGGTGAAAGCCTCTAGTTGTGTGACCGTGTAGCTGTTTCCAGCCTCAAAAACAGAACCCTCCTGGTCGCCCGAAAGGACGACAGTAAACGTAGTAGGTTCATTTTTGACATCGACAAGGTCGTCGGCATCGATGTCGGCAAAGGTGGGCACCTCGGCGGCGTCGCCAGTGGTGTTGGTGCCCTCGTTGTTGTTGGCGTTGTCAATGACAACCTTCTCGCAAACCGTATGGTGGTCAGTCTTCGTCTTCTCTGTCTGAATCAATGAACGGAACCCTAGGGCCCCTTAAGAACTCTCGTGTACCGCCGCCCTCATGGTCTCCATCTGAACTAGTCATGACTTGTTCTCCCTGAAATTATCATAGAGCTTATGCCAGTATATCTGTTGAGCGAGATCTCTTGCCCTGGGATCAAAACGACCGTAGACAACAAGACGACAAAAGAACTCGAACTCGCCGGCGGCCCATGGGATGGCTAAGCACTTGCCATCGTGCGTAATGATCCATCCATGGTGTAGCCACAGTGATTTGAGAACATCGCTGGTAAAAACGCAGCCCTGGGAGTACCAGAATGGTTCCGGCTGGAAGCTCATCCTGGAGACTTGTAGTAGGTGAGGGGCGGCGGCTTCTTGGTGGTAGTGTTCGAGAAGAAGTGCCGAAGAAAGACTGGGGTTAATAGACCAAGTTGTTGTTGGTCAAGAAAGAAACGGTAAAGTGATGCTGATGGTGGTGGTTGTCTTCCCTATCTGAGGTAGATAGAGACTGGTGAAAGGCTTCTTGTTCTTGGGCGAATGTGATTTACTTTCTAGACTGTTGTAAACCTATTGCTGAACTTTAAGAAAAAGAAGAAGGTGAAGAAGAAAAAAGTGGGAATTGACCAGAAGGCCTCCTTTTATACCCGTTTGTACCAGCTGGACCGCGGGCTCCCAGCTCGCACACTTAACAGCAGAGCACCAGCGCTGGGAGGTACTTGAGGCGACTAAACGTTCAGAAGATGAAGGTTCAGCTGATTCTAAGAGTATTTGTAGAGCGTTTTGTGCTTTAACAGCCCTATGGAGGCCTATATGAATGGCTGCAAAATCTCTATGCCACTATACGTCTTCTATGCGCATCCCAGTAGTTGGTGGTCCAGGGTCGCCAATGGTCCCAAAAGCCGCAGTTCCGTAATATAATAAGCTTCTTAAAGGCTAGAATTACTCTAAAACAATTTATTTAGTTGATGAGGAAAGTCTTTTGTTAGCTGCTAATGGTAGCTTGAATGACGATGGTAAATGGTACTAATGAACGTACTTGGCGTGCGAGGTACCATATATCTCCCGATGACAATGTGGTAAGAATGATTAGCCGATTTTAAAACGATCAATGACCATGGAGCAACTGTGAAAGACAAGAAAGTTCAATAAATTCGAAGTAGCCAGAGCTCTTCATGTATAAGATGTTGCTATGATGATTTGGCTACAAAATCTGGCGGGGGGTATTATGCGCACCACACGACCCGTGGCAAACACCAGTGGTGAGTCTCAAGAATTGATAGACCAACTATCAACATCCAGCACCGATCACAATGGATATCATCTTAGGAGTTAGAGTCCAAGATGCTACTCTTATCGCCACATCGAAAGCATTCACCAGAGGAATTTCTGTTTTGAAGGACTCCGATGACAAAACCAGACCATTGAACGCCCACAACTTAATGGCCTTCACCGGTGAATCTGGTGACACTGTCCAGTTTGCCGAGTATATCCAAGCCAATATTCAGCTATACAGCATGAGAGAGAACGACATTGAGTTGCTGCCTCGTGCCACGGCGTCGTTTGTCAGAAACCAATTGGCGACGTCTATCAGATCCAGAAAGCCATACCAAGTGAATGTATTATTAGGAGGTTACGACAAGAAAACAAACACTCCTAGCTTGAACTGGGTCGACTACTTGGGTACGCAAACAGAGCTTCCATATGGTGCCCACGGATACGCTGCTTTCTACTGTCTGTCTGTCTTTGACCGTCACTATAGACCAGACATGAACGTGGAAGAAGGTAAGGAATTGTTGCGTATGAGTTTAGCTGAGTTGCAAAAGAGAATGCCTATTGAATTCAAGGGTGTTTACGTCAAACAGGTTGATGGCGAGGGCATCAAGGAGATTGAGCTTTAAGTGGCGAGGTGAGGCTATAATAAACATTGGCCAGAGAGGGCGAAAGCGTTTGGCGAGTCCGAAGCTACCTGCCCGTTGAGTTAGAAATAGCGAAACGAATGAATGATAAAAAGAAGGCTGTTGCTGTAGGCGGGATCTGAATTGACATGGTCACCGTTCACTCTACTTTTCATGTAATCTCCGAGCGTCTTGTGGCAATTCGCCATAATAACCTTATCTTAGTAAACTCCGTAATTTCACCCTCGTTCTCTGCATTGCATATGTAGTGGGATGCCACCTTACGGCCGTATCTTATACCCCGGGCCGCCCAGTCGTTCCTCCATTCGGGATGATAACAAAGGATTCGCCACCAAACCTAAAATTTCGTAAAATCAATGTCCAAGTACATTTACTCGTCATTTAATGCTTCTTACAGAAAAACACCTTTTTAATGGAGAACTCCAATACTTTGGTCTCCAGCACCCTCCCACTGTTTGGGTGCGAAATCATCCCCATCGGAAACCCATCGCATATCAAAACCACCAAACCATAACATCCACATCCAAATGAAACAGGAATCGCCTGAGCCTGAACTTTCCCTGCTTCTACCGAAACTTGGTGATATCGTTAAGAAGTTCCTTGAAATTGAGGATGAAGACTATACTATCTCGAAGTTCTTGGTCGGTTTATATGACCAAGCTGATGGAGCTGAGACTCTGAAGAGTGGGTTCCAAGGGTTTAAGAGTGTTGTGGCGCAAAATGGAGGTGACGACTTTCCTCAAGAATTCCTTCGATCGGTATTTCAGGCAATTCAAGCTCTGCGTCCCCAGATAAAACAAGAGCCTGAGGTAAAGCAGGAACCGAGCCAGGATGTTGCTCCCGTGAAACAAGAAGAGAAGACGGAAAATGTGAAGTCTACGAATAAAGACCAGTCAAGCTTTCCGGGATTGGCACTTCCAGACCGGGAAGTGAAAAGAGAACGCATAGACGGTCCAGCTCTGCGTGATTTGCAACCACAGCTGGATGAACCACTTAAAGTGGGAAACATATACAAAGGCCTTATCAGTAACATAACTGCTTTTGGTGCCTTTGTGAGATTGCATGGTACTCATTCTTCGGGCCTTTGTCATGTTTCAAAGCTTGCCTATGATGGAAGAAGAGTGCCCAAGGCTGAAAATGCCGTGAAGATGGGCCAAGAGGTCTTTGTTAAGGTTGAAAACATCCAAAAGGCTGGTCCTAAAGGTCGTGAGAAGATATCTTTGTCCATGGTTGGTATAGATCAACTAACGGGTATTGACAGGCTGAGCGAATTGGAGAACGAGAGAAGAGGACGCTCCCGTCAGAACCAACCACCGGCAAAGAAAAGAAGACTCACATCACCGGAACGTTGGGAAATCCGTCAACTTATAGCATCAGGAGCTGCGCTGGCTGCAGACTATCCTGAATTGAATGGTGCCAACGAGGACCAAGCTGACCAAGAACCTGAAGATGATGAGGCCGTTGATGTCGAACTTAATACGAACGAACCAACATTCTTGAAAGGTCAGACTGACGGCAAGGGAGGAATGGGCGTGAATCCGATGCTTATACTTAAAAATCCAGAGGGTTCTATGAGTAGAGCCGCCATGAATGGTTCCAAGCTAGCCAAGGACTTCAAAGAGGAGAAAGCAGAGAAGCAAAAAGAGCTTGAGAAGGAAATGAGACTTGCCCAAGATTCAAATGATCCATTAGCAGAGATGAGGAAGGAAGAGCTTGTGAAACAGAAAGTCATTTCAGAATGGCGTAAGAGCCAGCTGCAACAACGGTCCGATCTTAAGAAATTACCCAAACTTTCACTCCAACAGCAACGTGAGAGTTTGCCTGTTTTTGCAATGCGTACTCAGCTTATAGAAGCCATAGAACAGAATCAGTTCTTGGTTATTGTTGGTGAAACAGGTTCTGGTAAGACAACCCAGATTGTTCAATATGTCTATGAAGAAGCCCTCAACGTTGTCGGTAACACTGAAAAGATAATTGGATGTACTCAGCCTAGACGTGTCGCCGCTGTTTCGGTTGCTAAGCGTGTGGCCGAGGAAGTTGGATGCAAAGTAGGAGAAGAAGTTGGCTACTACATTCGTTTCGAGGATGTCACTTCTCCAGAAACTAAAATCAAGTATATGACTGATGGTATGCTCCAAAGAGAAGCTTTGCTCGATCCCACCATGTCTAAATACTCGGTAATCATGTTGGATGAAGCTCACGAGCGTACGATAGCCACGGATGTGTTGTTCGCCTTGTTGAAAAAAGCTGCTAAGCTGAACCCGAACCTCAAAGTGATTGTTACTTCAGCTACACTTGACCTGGCTAAGTTTGCTTCTTTCTTTAACGACTGCCCGGTTTTGAAGATCCCTGGTCGTACATATCCCGTGGAAACTCTCTTCTCTAGGGAAGCCGAGCCGGACTACTTGGCAGCTGCACTTGACTGTGTAATGCAAATTCATGTTGCCGAAGCTGAAGGTGATATATTGGTCTTCTTGACGGGTCAGGAAGAAATTGATACAAGCTGTGAAGTGCTTTATCAACGAATCAAGACTTTGGGATCTGCAGTTCCTGAGCTTCTTATCCTTCCAGTATATTCCGCTCTTTCCTCAGACATGCAACTGAAGATCTTCGAGCCTGCTCCTCCTGGTGCACGAAAAGTGGTATTGGCCACAAATATTGCCGAAACATCTATTACAATCGATGGTATTCGGTATGTTGTTGACCCTGGGTATGTCAAGGTCAATGCATATGACCCAAAGCTAGGCATGGATACTTTGGTGGTGTCACCAATCTCTCAAGCTCAGGCAAATCAAAGAGCTGGCCGTGCTGGTCGTACCGGTCCAGGTAAATGCTACAGACTATACACGGAACAAGCGTACAATACAGAGATGCTTCCAAACCTGATTCCGGAGATCCAAAGACAGAATCTTGCGCTTACCATTCTTATGCTCAAGGCTATGGGTATCAATGATCTCCTCAACTTTGAATTTATGGACCCACCTCCAGCACAAACATTAGTGAACGCTTTGCATGATTTGTATAATCTCGATGCACTCGACGAGGAGGGATACTTGACACCGTTTGGCAGGAAGATGTCAGAGTTCCCTATGGAACCTGCTCTTGCAAAGACATTGATTGAATCTACTGAACTAGGATGTGTTGATGAAATCCTTACTATTGTCGCTATGCTTTCTGTACAATCAGTCTTCAACAGGCCCAAAGACAAGCAAGCAGCAGCAGATCAGAAGAAACAACGTTTCCATTCTGTCTACGGAGACCATATCACATTGCTTAACGTCTACAGAGCGTGGGACCTCAATGGCCGTTCACCAGGCTGGTGCAAAGACAACTACATCCACGAGCGAAGCATGAGAAGAGCCTTGGATGTCCGAAAGCAGCTTGGGCAGATCATGAAGCGGTTTCGAATTCCGATAGACAGTTGTGGATCCGATACAATCGCTGTCCGCAAGGCCTTCTGCTCTGGGTTCTTCAGAAACTCGGCCAAGCGAGATCCTCATGAGGGAATTTACAACACCCTAGTCGACCAGACCCCCGTGAGCATGCACCCGCTGCTGGCTCTTTTCGGCAAGTCCTGTGAGTATGTCATTTATCACACGGTCCTTCTCACCACCAAGGAGTACATGCACTGCGTCAGTACCATAGATCCACGCTGGCTTTTGGAATTAGCGCCTCGCTTTTTCAAGAAAAGTGATCCTACTAGTGAATCCAAGAAAAAGGAGAAAATTACACCTCTCTACAACCGTTTTGCTGAAAACCAGGATGCCTGGAGACTCACGTCCCAGATTGAAGCGAAGAAGCGCGCCTTGGAACTGCTTAACCAGTAAATGAGTGTTTCACAGGTGATTTTTTAGCTCCCACGCATAGTGTCTTGTGCGAAATGGTTGCGAAAGTCCCCTCAAGAGAGCAACCAAGCTATGTGGAGAAGATAAGAAAGATGTGGAGAAATCAAGCTCGTGTGTTTCGAAGGAGGTGAAGCCACAGAGAATCAGGTCATCAACACTACCACGAGTCTTTTTTTAAACTTTGGAAAGCCCATGATGTACCACTTTTCGGATTTCCTTTACCAGACGTACGGTGCACGGGTGCCGAGACGCTCTGGCAGCCAGCAGGTTACCTCGCTAGGCTCATAACTCTGATCTTTCTGCCCGCCGCCAAAAACCAAAGAAAAAAAAAAATAACCACCTATCTTTAGAAAACAGACCTTCTGTTGTACAACCATTCCTTACTAATGAAGTCTGCTAGAACAGTCATTTCTGACCGCTTAAGCTTATACTCGGCCGGCCCGGGTTTTGCAGGCTCAGGAGTTAGGCCGCTTCGAAAGAAGTTCGACCCCAATGAACCGATAGCTGCTACCGAGAATGACTCCAACTGTATTCTACCTTGTGAGCCGTTACATGTCGAGGATGGCCATTTGATAGATGCCCTGGGCCGTAAGAGAGTGCTTAAGGGTATAAACGTGGATTCGGCTATGAAGCTCCCCACAAAACCTAACATGCCTTCGTATGAAGGCGACTCGCTGGATCCTGATAACGTTTTCTTTGATGGCGATAATGTCACTTTTGTTGGCAGACCATTTCCTTTAGAAGAAGCTGAGCTTCACTGGAACCGTATCAAAACCTGGGGCTATAACACCATCCGTTACTTGGTAACGTGGGAAGCTATCGAACACGCTGGTCCAGGCAAGTATGATAACGAGTTCGTCACTTACACCATCGAGATGCTTAAAATCATTCATAAGGTCGGTGGATTGTACGTTTTCATGGAATGCCACCAGGACGTCTGGTCACGTTATTCTGGAGGTTCCGGTGCTCCTCTTTGGACTTTCTATGCTGCTGGTCTCAATCCTGCTAACTTCCATGCTACGGAGGCTGCTATCTTGCAGAACCATCCTCGTTTCGACCGTGCCCACGACCAGGAATGCTACCCCAAGATGCTCTGGACGACCAACTATAAGAGGTTGGCTTCGCTTACTATGTTCACCTTGTTCTTTGCTGGTCAAACATATTTCCCCCATTTGAAGATTAACGGCGTGAACATCCAGCAATACCTTCAGAAACATCATTTAAGAGCCCTCGGCCATCTTTGGTATAATGTTATTCATGCTCTTCCCGACATGGTGAAAGACGGTACTCTTTTGGGTTTCGAATCATTGAACGAACCTAACTGTGGTCTTGTTGGCCATGCACATATGGGCTATCATCCCAGCAACCAACACTTACGTTTGGATACCACTCCCACCGTCTACCAATGTTTCCGTTTAGGTATGGGTCTTCCAGCTGAGATCGATGTCTACAAGATTACTGTGTCCGGTCCTCAGAAAGATGGTTCCAGGATGGTAGATCCAAAAGGTAAGCGTGCTTGGCTTTTGCCCGAAGAGGCTCAAAAACTCGATGCCCACTATGGATGGAGACGTTCCGGTTGGAAAGTTGGTGAGTGTATCTACGCTGGCTTGAAGATCTGGAAATGGAATAAGTTTGCTGATTGGGATAAGATCAACACTATGCCATTAGATAAGAGGATTGAATTTAGTTACCTGGAATGCCAGTTGCGCGTCCCTAACTATTTCAACCAAGTGTCGCCTCGTATTTCTTTTAACGTTGACGATGAGAGACTTCCTTCCCAGATCGATATGCATTTCTTCATCAACCACTTTTTTGTGGAATACTACAAGAGGCTTAAGAAGATGATCAGATCAATCAGTCCTGATGTTTTCATGCTCATCCAGCCTCCTGTGTTGGAGCCTCCTCCAAAGCTCATTAATGACGAACACAAACTTATCGATGAAAAGACTATCTACTGTCCTCATTACTATGATGGCTTATCGCTCCTCATGAAAACTTGGAATGACAAATATAATGTTGACACATTGGGAATCATGAGAGGCAGGTACTTGAATCCTGTCTTGGGACTTGTTGTTGGAGAAAGAGCTATTAGGAACTGTATTAAGAAACAATTCTGTGAGATCGCTAATGAGGCTCGTGAAAACTTGGGTAACATTCCCGTGCTCATGTCAGAGACAGGTATGCCTTTCGATATGGACGGCAAAAGAGCTTATGAAGACGGAAGGTACACTTCCCAGACTGCTGCTCTTGACGCATTGGCAAATGCTTTAGAGGGCCTGCGGATGCACCATACATACTGGTGCTACACTAGTGTCAATTGTCACAAATGGGGTGATCGCTGGAACAATGAAGATTTCTCCTTCTGGTCTCCGGAAGACAGAGATTTGGCATTCGATGATGAGGATGACGTTGACACATCGTCTCCATCGAGAAGGAACAGTGTTACGCCTTCTTTGAGAGCCATCAGGGCACTTAAGGAAACTGCCGGTAACCTGTCGGTCATCAAAACTAGGTTAAATTACCACAAAAAGCGTTTGATGCCCAACATGTTCAAGAAACAATTCTGTTCTGATGAAGATCTACTTGATGATGATTACGAACCAAGCATGGATAATTCAACTTTGATTTCCGTTTCCAGTGACAATCTTCGCTACAAACACATGAAGAACTGTTACCCATCTCCTGACGGCCTTCGTGCACCAAGTGCCATTCTTCGTCCATTTTTGATCTCCTCCATGGGTGTCGTCAAGGACACTGAATTTGATATCAAGTCATCCCGTTTCGCGCTCACGTTGACTATAAAAGAGCAATTAGAAGAAGACACTTTAGAAAAATGCCCTACGGTCATATTTGTCCCTAAGTGGCACTATCCGTTTTTGAACTACAATGATATTTATTTAACGTCTGGTCATGTGAAGTATAATGAAAAGCTCGAATACTTAGAGTGGTACCACTTCGACACAGACGATACTGCCAATGGCAGTTCCACTTCATCCTCCGCTGCCCGTGCTGCGTCTGATGATGAGACTATCATCATTAAGAATAATAGCGGTAAGTACGAGGATATCTCCCAGAAGGACGAAAACCTTTTTGGAGACGTATGCACCATTGTTTAAAGCACAATTATAGTATACATATACCCAAAACTAATAATAATAATAATATGAAAAGTTGATTAGAATTCTAGTGGATCCTCCTCTCTGTCTCTCTTAGAACTCTTCAACTCTTCCTTGAGAAGACCATTGACAAAGCTGGAGAAGTAGTCTATGTATGGCTTCAAGCTTGTCTTCTCGTAGTCAGACACTCTAGAGGACGACGTGAGTTGGTCGCCCTCAGAATCCGATAATGGTTGGCTAGAGTCTCTGTTCACTCTCTTTGCTTCCCATGTGTCTATCTCGTCTTGTAATTGTGATAAGTTAGGGGCAGTCATTGGATTGAAGCCGTAATCGTCATCATCCGAGTTGGCACTCAAGTTCCTTGTAGGATCAAAGGGAACACAGATATTTCCTGTTCCTGGGTGAATACAGAATGGAGACTTCAACAAATGGATCAACTGCTTGGACACTTCAATATCCAAACGTGGGTACATGAAGTAGATGATAATCTCTTTTTTAGCATCGTTTAATTGAGAAACTTGGGACTGGTGCTTGAGAATCTTTTGGGCCACCGCATTGATGTCATCCCACTTCGCCTTAGAACTGGAGTAGTTGGAAGACTCTTTCCATTTGGATTTGAGAGCGGTTCGAAGGGCGTTATCTGGAATGAAGCTCAAAAGTTCGTCCACCTTACCCCATGCTTTTTCATCTGAAGAAACTGAAGTCTCCCATGGGTTCTGGTCTTCCAACACAATCTCTTGGAAATGCATTTTGAGGATGTCGAAAGAACGCTCGACATGAGGATGAAATGGTTTCTTCAAAGACAACGAGGTCTTCCCCATCTTGGAGGATCTTGCACCCAACACGTCCAAATATTCAACAATTGACTTTCTTGTAATTTCATCCAACGAACGAGCTTTAGCATCACTTACCCAACAATGGGCACCTCTTCTACCCGAGAAGACCCAAACAAAGTGATCAAAACCAAAGTCCTCAGTCAATGCCTGGGAAAGGACTTGTGAAGCAACCTTGATAAACTTCCAACACTTTGTGCAGATATCGGTTCCCGAACAACAAGTACGAATCTCATCATAATCAGTCAAATCGATATCAAACACGAGTTCTTTGGAAAGAGGTTTCATGGCACTCTTGGGTAGGTTCTTTCTCTCCTTGGGGTTCACTGAGTACACTGCACCAACTTCGAATCTAGTTGGATTGGCTGACACGACCAGCTTCTTAAACTCTTCAGCAGAGGCATAGGAGTTGTATCTTTGGTAAGCACCCGAACGGTACTCGTAGGCGAATTCACGCATCGTGAAATCTTTTGTTGGTTTTGGCAGATGGTTCAACCACTGGAAAATATGACGGAACGGAAGAACGCGTTCATAGTAGAACAGCATATCAGCCGAAGAAGGCTTCGACAGCTTTGGGGCCTCATCGGCAGAAAAAGATGCCAACTTTGGTTCTGAAGAATCAACCATGACGCGACGCGTAAAGAATGAAAAGGTGTATCTGGAAGCAGTAAAGTGTCTGGGTATAAGAAATCAGTCCCTGGTTGGAGCTAAAATAAAATGACTCTTTCAAGACTTCACAGAATCAAAGTTCCCTTTATCGAATTGAGAAAAACGAATGTGGTGAGGAAGTATTGTTATGTTGATGTGAGATTCCCCTGTACTGAGGAAGGTGCGTATACACTTTGGAGATGCAGACGCACAGAGGTTCCACAGTGACATACCTAGTACAGTTATGTATCAGGTACTGAAATGGAATATATTATTCTAATTTGTTAGATAACTGGTAAAATTTTGGCAACTTATTTCTTACCTGGTTTCTCTATCTGGACCATTCATTGTCGACTTTGATGGCTGCATTTGTTGTTTCTGGCGGACCGTGTATTTTTCGCAACCATTCTAAGAAACCCCTTGATGGGGAGAAAACATGAAAAATTTGTAGCTAATTTACTACAGAGCTTGTTCGTCTCGTGATTGTACATTATGCTACACAGTCCATTAGGCCTCAGGACGGAAGATTAAAGAAACACCTTCGTCTCCAGCAGTAACAAAGGCCTTGCCGCCATCAGTGATGGCAAAGTCTAAGACACCCATGTTATGACCAACACCAACAAACAACTCTTCACCAGTACGAGCGTCCCACTTGTACAACTTACCGTTCATACTTGAACCGACAAGGATAGGCAGGTCGCCAACGAATTGAAGTTTCGTGATAGTATCGTCAACCTTAAGCGTTTTTCTCAATCTCCACAGGTTAGAATCGAATAAAAGAATGTCACCAGAGACGAGACCGATTGCTAGAAGTGGAACAGAGCTGTTCTGGCACCATGCAAGAGCTTCAATGGACAAGTCGGCCACATCTTCGACGTTTTCGATAGTCTTAACATGCTGAACAATCTTACCACTCTCTAAGTTAATGATAGCCAACTGACCGTCACGAGCGCCAGCAGCAACAACAACGCCATGCAGCTTCAAGGAAACCCATGGACTCTCAACACCCTTGAAGTCATCGTGTGGCTGCAACTTGTATTGAACAGCACCAGTGAAACCATTCCACATGACAATGGTTCCATCTTCAGATGCAGTGACCAAGAATAACTCGTCAGCCTTCTCGGTGCCCACGAAAACACCTGCATTACATTCTAGCGTGTGGGAGAAACCGGACATGATTTGAACGAGAGACTTAGACTCTTCATCAATTTGGTAGACCCAGACAGAACCGTCAGTAGAGCCAAAGGCAAAGTATGGCAAAGATGGGTGGACAGTGATCCACAAGACTTCCTCAACCTCTTCCAAGTCACCAAACTTGACCCATTTCTGGCCTCCCTTGGCTGCCTTGTGCACCTGGATGAGTCCATTCATGTCACCAGTGACAACGAACTTTCCGTCGCCCGTGAAGCCACCACAGACGACACTCTCTTTATGGCCCAGCAACTCGCCCACGAAACGTGGAGGCTGCGTATGCGTTGTCCATAAGTATGCTGTGTTGTCACCACCTCCAGTTACCACCATTGGCAAGGAAGGATGGGAGAAGACGGTAAAAACGGAATCTTTGTGTTGATCGAAGTAAGTCCACGAGTTGTTAGCAAGATCAATTTCTATAGACTCCTCGTTTTCACCTTCGTGGCCTTCCATGTCCATGTCATGGTCATCATTATCATCTTCTGGAGCAGGGCCATTGTCATCAGCAACCTCTTCAGCAATGTCGTTGAGGTCAACGAACTCTTCCTGATTCTCTTGGTTCTCCTGGAATCCTTGCTCTTCTTCGTGACTCATCGGAATAAATGTAATAAAATTAGTACTGAGGAAAAGTTCCAGAGTAGTTGATGGAGATTTGTAAGCTCATCTCACCCATCGAGATAGCGCTGCTATATGTAGGTGATACAGTATGGATGCAAATGGAAAATTACCAAGTGCATAGACTGATGGCAAAAACTATATAAAGACTTTCTAGGATAATGTTTTCATGATTATTATATGCTATTTATGCTAGAGAGGTTGTTTTTGGGTTATTTCGGTAAAGATATTCCTTGAATGGGGAAATAGTGTAAGCCGCCCATAACCACGCCACTCTCTCTGAGTCTATGTTGTAAGTCAAAATAAATAAAGCCTTTGAAGATAGTAAAACGAAGCGTATCATCCTTACTGTTCAAATTGGGAGCAATGGGTGACACGGGATGCTCTATGAAATGAAAATGACTGTCAACTTGGAAGTTAGTTGCCATATCAAACGTCCAAGCGAGTTCAAGTTCCAGCTAAGACCACTGTGCCCTCCAAAAGATCATTAATACCACGTAGGTGGTCCAGATTCACTGTACTTCTAATATTGAGGTGGAACCTTGGTTACATCCCTCATCGAAGGAATACCTCGACCAGGTCATCAAAACGAGAACTCTGTGGAACCCAGTCCCCCATTCCCTTTTTTAGCAAGCTTCTCTATTTGGTTCGGGCAGCTTGAATCTCAAATAGGGTTTACAAGGCCATACCCGTCATCAACTCTAACTGCTTCTTCAACTCCTGGTTGGCTTTCTTGGTCTGTTCATCTTTTTTCAAATCGTTCTTCAACCTTTCCACATCCAAAGCACCAACCTTCTTTGGGGCCTGCCCTTGCAGTGCTAAAGAACTATGGATCTCTTCGATGTGTTTTGCGTCCTTATTGAGCTTATCAATCTGTGCTTTTGAAATCTTTGATTTTTGCTTGCTCTTCGTTTTTGAAGCACTTTTTGCCACCTTATTGTTTCTGGGCTTCGATTTTAATGTTTTTCCAGCCATCTTATATTGAGTTAAGAAGAAAGGTTGTTGGATGGTGATGGATCGTTGGTGCCGTTCTTTGTAGTCGCATCACGTGCCGCGATGGGCATCAACTTCTCCAAAAATCTGTATCTCCAAATCCTCCAACAACACCAAATGCCTTCTACACACAACAAAGACAAGCCCTGGGATACTCCAGACATTGACAAGTGGAAGATCGATGAGTTCACCGAGGCAGACAATGCGCTGGGTTTGCCATTTGCCGAAGAATCCTCCTTCATGACCCTCTTCCCTAAATACAGAGAAAACTATCTTCGGTCGATCTGGCCAGACTTGACCCAGGCTTTGGAAAAGCATCAAATTGCTTGTCAACTTGATCTTGTTGATGGTGCTATGACTGTCAGCACGACAAGAAAAACTTTTGACCCAGCTATCATTTTGAAGGCCAGAGACCTTATAAAGCTTTTGGCCCGTTCTGTTCCATACCCACAAGCTGTGAAAATCTTGCAAGACGACATCGCATGCGATGTTATCAAGATCGGTAACTTTGTGCTGAATAAGGAAAGATTTGTTAAGAGAAGACAGCGTTTGGTTGGACCAAATGGTAACACACTTAAGGCATTGGAACTTTTAACGAAATGTTATATCTTGGTGCAGGGTAACACCGTCAGTGCTATGGGACCTTTCAAGGGCTTGAAGGACGTTCGTAGAGTCGTCGAAGATTGCATGAAGAATGTTCATCCTATTTATCACATCAAGGAGCTCATGATCAAGCAAGAGCTAGCTAAGAACCCTGAATTGGCCAACGAGGATTGGTCTCGTTTCTTGCCTATGTTCAAGAAGCGTAATGTTGCAAGAAAGAAGGCTGAGAACACCGACAAGAAGAAGAAGGTTTACACTCCATTCCCACCAGCACAGACTCCAAGAAAGGTTGATTTGCAGATCGAGAGTGGTGAGTACTTCTTGGGTAAGAAGGAGAAGTACTTGCGTGACCTTCAAGAGAAGCGTGCTAAGCAAGAGGAAGTTACTGAGCAAAGAAGAGTTGAGAGAAACCAGGTCTTCGAAGCTCCTGAAGAGGCTGAGTATGAGAACAAGTTGGTTGGCGAGAAGCGTAAGAGAAATGACGATGACGATTCAGAAGAGAAAAAGCTGAAGAAGGAAAAGAAAGACAAGAAAGAAAAGAAGGAAAAGAAGGAGAAGAAAGAAAAGAAGGAAAAAAAGGAGAAGAAAGATAAGAAAGAAAAGAAGGAGAAGAAGTCGAAACACGATGACGACGAGTAACTGCATTAACAGATCATTTAGTATAATATCAAACAAAAGTTAGAAGAGCACAGTAGAGCCCATGAAACGTCTCTACTAAAAGCTTTTTAGAGTCGCTACGCTCGCTCATACCGTTTTCGCAAGGGCATTCCAGTGCCTATGTTTTTCGCAGCCACGGCTATGAGCCACACATACCAGAGCTGCAGAGTTGGCGAATATAGGCACGAGCAACAATGGAACTTTTTATGTTCATAACATCTCAACTATTCGTCTTTTTTGAGTTTTAAGTATCAAAAACCCTCTCAATTTCATTTCCCTGATTTGTCCACAAATAAGTCGCCTTGGGTCGCATGCATAAGCACAGTACTGTTCGCTCGCCTGTTTTGTCTCATACTTCGCTTTTTTCGTTCCTTTCCTTCCCGTTTACAATCAACCTCTGCGGGCCATGCAGGCAATAGTAAACAAACAGTCTGAAGTGGTCCATCATTGATTCGATTTTTGATAAATATCCAATTTGGCGCTTTAGAACGAAATCCACAGTTTTTATTGACCATTGGGTACTTGGGAACTTTGAGGAATCTGTTTGTTCAATAGTATTGTTTGAATTCTTGCTACATACCGTGAGAACTTTCCTTACATTAGAGATATTATCTTCCACTACAGATCTCGAAACCACCCTCATTCGCCATTTCAAAAATAGGGTCCAACTTGAATTTCCTAGGAATCTCCCTGCTTGGTCATAATGTCTCGCCTTGATGATCTTTTACGAATGGCTGATGCCATTTCAACCCATTCAGACTCCATAGCCTTGTGCATGGATGAATCAAATACACTTATTCTGCGGATCATTCTGTTGAACTCCCAGATCACTTCTGCAGATTCCGAAATTGACTCCATGACGGAGCTTTTGAACAAGAACAATGTCTGCATCAACGAGTTTGAAAAGCTCCATGAACGGTCCTTCTTTTTGGACTCCAACTTGCATTTGAACGAGAGTTGCACGAATGAAACAAGCTTCCTTAACCTCACCAAGGAATACAATTACATGCTTGATACATTCAGACATCATAACCAACGTTACTTGAATATAGCAGAGGAACCCATGAAGCAGGAGCCAGCGCCCAAGAAAGAACTTAAGAACATGCTTTCAATATCCAATCTCAACTTGAGACCTCTTCGTTGCAGAAACCTGAAAGTAGAGAAGCAAAAGTCCCGCTATAGACTATCAGCAGCATACACGTTGAACCCCCTTCTGGAAAATGAGCATGAAACCCATAGAAACATTTCTAAGCTGTCAGCTGAAACATATGATAACACAGACTCTATCATGGACAGTCATAACGAGTCTACTGGGATTTCTTCATCTCCAGATCACCATGACTTCAACTACCATGATATGTCTACAGTATCTGAAAGTCCCACCTTCAAACGCTTGGACCCAATTGATATGAGTAATTTGGATCTTGATATGGACAGTTTATCACGTTGCTCGGGTCTTTCAGATCTGCCTAATTCGCCCAAATTCGACCTTGACAACTTCCAGGAGTTTTTGCGCCCTTCTAGAGTTGATCTCAGTACGGCGTTTCCTTCAGCTCCACTTAAGAAATCGAGCTCGCATGACCTGATATTCTCCGAGAGTAAGAGCTGCTCGAAGCCTTCCTTCAAGTTCCACAACCCGGCAGCTACGATCATCAACAAGGGCAATGTGAGTCAACCTACGGTAGAGACCATATTCAGTAGTACTGTTGAGGAAAAACCACAGCCTGCGCAGTCGAAATCATTCAAGGACCATTCTACAAACATTTTGCATCAGCTCAAACCCTCAAACGGCTCTCCTGTCAAGAAGAGTGCACCAGTTACGCCAAAGAAAAGTAACATCACAATCTTTAATCTTTTGAACCTGCCCTTGGGTTCCCCCAGAGGTTTTGCCCCACAAAAACATGAAGAGGCCCCGCCACAGAGAAGAGGTAGCATTGACCAATTTGGTAAATCATTAACTTCCAGTTTCCGTCACCTTATGTATAGTTCTTCCTCGCCGTCGCAGGCACCGCCGTCATCTGCGCCTTATCATGAATCACCGCCTGAGGGAATAAAGAAGCTAAGAAAAGGATTAAGAGACCCAATTACAATCCCCAATGAGATCAAATCTAGAAGGCTACCGCCCAGTAGCTCAGAAAAAGGTTTCAGAAGTGGAAGCCATTCTTCTTTAACTATTGGCAATAACAAGGCAAAAATAATACAGGGTGGTGGATTAACTAGAGGTCCTGTCAACAGGCCTGCTAACCAACAACAACTGTTTAAACAAGTTCTCAGTGAAAGTCTTCTATATTAAATTTAAGCTATTAATTTGTTGATTGGGTTAATCAAATGCAGAATTCGAGTTGAAGATCTTACTGGAAGAGTTCTTTTGCTTCACTTCCTTAATGCCTTGTTCGATCATCATCGCCTTGTTGCTTTTCATGGTTGATTTCGTCTTAGAATTAGTTTTGCTGGCTTTAGACATGTATGAGATGGATGCCTTTGCATCGCCGGCCATCTTGTACTGCTTGTTTACAGTCACTCCTGAGAAGTAGTTGCTGGAAACTTGCACTCCTCGTTTCTCGTTGAATGACCTGAACAGACTCACAACGGAGGGCTTTTTGAAAACCTGAGACATTTCGTCATCACTATCATTAGCTTCATTGCCATCTTCGTCTTCGTCTGTGGCGATCTCATCGATCAGTCTCTTTGGAGCCCGGCTCTCATCATCAACGAGTTCAGGAGTGGCCAGCTTGAACAAGTTCATCATACTTCTGTCTTTGAGTATGCGTATATCCTCGACCTCGTCGTCTGAATGGATACCATGCTGAAGACGAGACACTTCTTGAATACTGTTGTAATCATCTTCATCATTTCTTGTAAGAAAGGAGAGCTTCTTTTGGACGAAAGATTCTTCGAGATGTAGAATTCTTTTCCTAGGTTGTGACTCCTCTTCATCTTCCTCAGTAGCCTGACTGTTACCTTTCTCGGTATCAGCTTGGGTAGACGGCTGAGTTTCTTCCTCATCTGAATCTTCATCTAGAGCAACAGACAAAGCTTCGTCTTGAATAGATTCGAAAAAAGCTTTTGCTCGATCATTCTTCGCCAACTTCTGAAGCTTTTGGTTCTCCATAAGTCTCTGCTTTTGTTCGTCGAGCTTTTGACGTCTGTAAGCCATCAACAACTCGTCTTCCTCATCACTCAATTCAATATCAAAGCCATTTCCACGAGCCCGCTTCGTGAGTCTGTGGTTCTTTATATCATCCATTAATTTCTCCAAATCTTTTTTATCTTTGATGTGGTATTCTTCCATGAACTTCTTCCTGATCTCTTCATCATTCAAATCAAGATTGAGTGTATTATCGATCATTCTTTCATCCTCAGAATTTGCTTGGTCACTGTCCTCCTGATCAAGACCACCAATCCCCTTCCACTCATCTTCAGATTCCTCGGCTTCTCCCTCAACGATGCCTTTAATTCCTTTTCTTTCCATTTCTTTTCTCTTGCGACGTGCCTTAAGCTCTTTCCGGCAAATTTTGGCTTCATAAAAGGCTAGACGCTTTTTAAGTTCTTCTTCATTTTCCTTCGGGTCCTCTTCGTTTTCCTCCTCGCTTTCAGCAACTGGCTTGAGTTGACTTTGAACCTGATTGCGGCCTCTGGAAACAGCGGCAGGGTAATCCTCCTCTGTATCAGAGTACAAGTCATCGTTCTGAGTGGATGCGACCATCTGGGTAGGAGACACATCTGCTTGAGTAGGCAAATTGCTAACAGATTCTAACATCAGCTGGGTAGGAGGAATATCCTGAAACGATGGTACTTCTATGCTTTTATCAAGCGAATCATCTTGAAGGAAAGAAGCCTCTCCAGTGGCTTGCGAGTTGGTGTTACCGGGCGCAAGATTTTGGAAGAGCTTGTAAGGTCCCAGACCCTTCTCTGTATCATCCAAAATATCGTGAAACTGTTGACCTGGTTGAGAATGGGGAGTATTATCGCTCTTGACATGCATGATCTCTTCATCCTCTTCTTCGGACTCGGGATTAGAACCACTGCCTTGTCCACCAAACATATAACTGTCATCAAACCTTCTCTCGCGCTCTTCAGTTGCCTGTTTTGAGGTCATGGGAGCAGCACCACTGTCATCTTCGGCTTCGTCGTCCGAAAGAATGACTCTCTTTCTTCTGTTGATAACATCGTTGTGATCAGCAGGCTCCTCGTTATCCACATCCAGCCCATAGTCCGACTCGTCAAGATCCACATCGCTGTCAGGTACATCCTCTCCCTCTTCCAGTCCCTCTCTGTAGTCTCCGTCATCTTCATCCTCGCTTCCTTCGGGAGCTTTGCCTGTCAAAAGAGCTTTAGCAGCCCTCTCCTTTAGT
Organism: Candidozyma haemuli; assembly: GCF_002926055.2. NCBI lineage: Eukaryota > Fungi > Ascomycota > Pichiomycetes > Serinales > Metschnikowiaceae > Candidozyma > Candidozyma haemuli. Next base: position 1,573,771 of record NW_020289911.1, on the reverse strand, counting down.
TTTTCTTTCTTTCTGATACGGCGGACACGCTCTATTTCACGCTCTAATAAGGTACCCATCTCTTCTTCTTCCTTTTCAATCTCTTCAATCAACTCTGCGTCACCATTTTCACGCCTGAGTTCATTAAGTTGCTTAGCATTGGCTTTCTTGAGTTCTTGAAAGAGTTTGTTTGAGTTTTTAGTACCATGCAAATGCTGAAACTGAGAAAATATGGCTTTCTTCGTGCTTTCAAGCTTCTTCTTGGCAAACTTCTGCTTGATCGTGAGCTTTTGGGCTTTGGTGAGTTCGGGGATCGCTTTTGCCTTCTCCTCGGTAGTTTCATCAGCGGAATCATCGAGATCTATCGAAGGGTTTTCTTCATTTTGCCGCGTTGGAGAAGAAAGGATTTGGCGTTTGAGATTCATAGCATATGTTTCCATTGGGTTGGTGTTCTTGATTTTCATAACAGGCAGTCGTGGCGGAGGCGGATTCAGAATAAAATCAAGCACGTTAGTTGTTTCGACGTCAAAATCGTCATCAGAATCCGAAAGATCAACTTTCCCAGCCGTACTCACCTTCACTGGTGATGTAGTTGGACTCAGCTTAGGCATCTGATGATCGCTGAGGACCTTAGCAGTCTCGTCTTCAGACTCGGATTCAAAGGCTGCTACCAACCTCTGAACGGGGTCAATGGCACGCTTCACGAAGGATGGTTTGATAGATCTCAATCTCTTTTCTTCACTAAGGCCCTTTTGGATTTGTTCCATCTCAGCCTTGGTGGTTACAGTCTTCTGGATAGAAGAATCCTTAGTGGTATCAGCATCGTCAGCGGCTAGGTCATTTTCTTCGTCTGTGAGAGATGATTTTGTGATCTCTGCCTCGAGCTCCTCTGCTTGATTATCGTGTTCAATAGGCTTAGGAATGACCTGAGTCGATGCCAGTGGATTCAAGACCTCCACGTCCTCTATCCCCAACTGAGGGAGTTTAATAGCTTGAGTGACTGGTTGAATCTTCTGAGTCTTTTGGATCTTTTGGGTTGGCTGGGAGAAAAGCAATGACTGGCCGAAATCAGGTAATTCTCCAACTTCTTGGGTAGCAGAGTCCCCTTGGGATTGCGGTTCTCTTGGAATGACTTGAGTAGCATCGTCAACGGTAAATGGTTCAGGCTGGGGAAGCTCCTGAGTATCCCCTGGGCCTTGAAGACGTTTCTTGACCTTTTCAAGAATGCTTAAGTCGAGCTCAGTCATCTTGATGCTATAAAGAAGGTCGCAATTGGGGTTGAAATGCTCAAGATGTGCTAAGGAACTGAGACACGAAAAGCGCGTTGTAGTCGCGTAAACACACCATATACTAAGGAGCAGCCTCACATAGTGAGAAGAGCAACACGATGGGACCGAAAGGAAACTGGGCGTGAAAAGAAAAAAGGAAAAAGGAAATGGTAATAATTATATGTTCTTGAAGTCTGATGGAGTTTGTTTAGGCTTTAGGTATTATTGGTGAAGGTATTTTGTAGCTTGTGCCTTTCTCATTGCCATAGTTAAACGTATTTGGCTGCGAAAAACGCTTGGGAAGATGAACCAAGCTGAGGTAGAGCTATTAATATGACTTGAATTATGATCCAATTGATCTTTTTAGAACGAAATATCTGGACTGACCCTCTTCATTTTTATTGAATTTTATTAATTTGCTTTTTAAGAGGTAAAGTTCATAGATGTTGGTGACCTATACTCAGATTAACCAGTATGGTGCAAAATGTACGAACCGACAATCTGGATGAATTCTTATAAAACTTGTAGTTTATAATCTACGTTCAAAATCCAAGGGAATGTCGCCTGATACTAAGGGTTAACCAAATACCTTGCCAGTTTCACGGACCGAGCCCTCTCTCTTGCCTGGAATGATTTACTCGACATTCGACACTTATCAAAAGACGCTTCCTGATACCCGCCTACGTAATGCAAAGAGATTTGGAAGGAAAGAGCCATCTTAAGAAATAAAGGATATCGGTAATAACTAAGGCTTTCAGTGGCTACTTGTCGTGGGTCACCAGGTAGGTTCCGAATGTTCCAATTCTGCCACCTGCTTAGCGATATGATACCTCAAGTGATTAGAGGGAACCCCGGTACCAATCCTTTCCCGATCTATGGCTGGATAACAAAAATCCTTGTCTATCAAAATCAATGGCTGCAAATGAAGAGAACAGATGAATGAAGACGTTGTGCATACCATCCGACAAGCTGTCAATATACAATGGCTAGAAAAGTTGAGGCGCCAGAAAATGAGCCACTGCTGCACTCTCAATTTGCAATTTAGCAGTAGTGAGGTTGGTTTTTTTACGAGATGCCCGGGGCCTCCCGAGCGAACTCTAATAGAGCCCAGGGTGAGGCAAAAACAATGGGAAATAGAAAGCAAAGAAAAAGACAAAAAAGAAGACAGATAGCAAAAAGAAATACCACGAAAGATAACAGAATCCACGGTTGATCTTCGCCTTGAATTTTTCAAAAAGCACGTCTTACATTACTTTGGTGCCGCTCTTCCCTAAGGCGTGGCAGCCACATGGCAACATTCTTCCTCCCGAGCGATGCCGAGATTCTCAACGTGCTAAGAAGTTGGGAAATTCCAAATCAAGCAGAGTTCAATCGTACGCATGCAGGTCGTAAACAGCTCGTTTAGCATAGATACGTTCTTGGTCCAGCGATTCAAGAAGTAGTATGGTCAATCGTTCCAGGAGAGTAGTCTTTAAGCAGCGGGATGCCATTGGCTGGGCACAATTTGGGAAACAAAGACATTGGCTTGCAGAGTTTTCGGTAGATGCCAAGTCGTATAGACCGATGCTGACAGCACCCGTACATTCGATGACACCCGTACACCATTTCCAAAGTCAACGAATAATGACTCTAATGAAAATCTAAATCTAATTATGGGATTCTGGGGTGCTTCCATTTTTCATGGTACCTAAAGAATCTTCATTTTCTAAGCGAGTGGTGCTCTTCCTTGACATCTAGTTTTCGAGTATAGGTCACGTGCACTTGCGACCACGGGTTATTAGCCATATGAGAAAGAGTCTTCCTCTCTATATGCCGGCTGTGCGTGAAATATTGAGGACGTGAATTTTTTCAACGTTGCAGAAGCCATCGACTGTGGCTCCAGCATATAAATAGTGAGACAGACCCCCCAGGAAAAAAAAAAAAAAAGTAACCCTCCTTACAATCCCTCAATCGTAGCTATGCCCGAGAAGTTCCTTTTTACCTCCGAGTCCGTCGGCGAAGGCCACCCAGACAAGATCTGTGACCAGGTCTCCGACGCCATTTTGGACGCCTGTCTTGCCGTGGACCCTCTTTCTAAGGTTGCCTGTGAAACTGCTGCCAAAACCGGTTTGATCATGGTTTTCGGTGAAATCACCACCAAGGCTCAGTTGGACTACCAGAAGATTATCAGAGACACCATCAAGCACATTGGTTACGACAACTCTGAGAAGGGCTTCGACTACAAGACCTGTAACGTCCTTGTGGCTATTGAGCAGCAGTCTCCAGACATTGCTCAGGGTTTGCACTACGAAAAGGCTCTTGAGGAATTGGGCGCTGGTGACCAGGGTATTATGTTCGGTTACGCTTCCGACGAGACCCCTGAGAAGTTGCCTTTGACCGTTCTCTTGTCCCACAAGTTGAACAAGGCTCTTGCTGACGCCAGAAGATCTGGTGAGCTCGCTTGGTTGAGACCTGACACTAAGACCCAGGTCACTGTCGAGTACGAGAAGGATGGTGGTGCCGTCAAGCCTTTGAGAGTTGACACTGTCGTTATCTCCACTCAGCACGCTGATGAGGTTACCACTGAGGACTTGAGAAAGGAGATCTTGGAGAAGATTGTCAAGAGAACCATCCCATCTGAATTGTTGGACGACAAGACCGTTTACCACATTCAGCCATCTGGAAGATTCGTCATTGGTGGTCCACAGGGTGATGCCGGTTTGACCGGTCGTAAGATCATTGTTGACACTTACGGTGGTTGGGGTGCTCACGGTGGTGGTGCCTTCTCCGGTAAGGATTTCTCCAAGGTCGACCGTTCTGCTGCTTACGCTGCCCGTTGGGTTGCCAAGTCCTTGGTCAACGCTGGTTTGGCTAGAAGAGCTCTTGTCCAGTTCTCTTACGCCATTGGTGTCGCTGAGCCATTGTCCATTCACGTTGACACTTACGGTACCTCCAAGTACTCTTCTGAGCAGTTGGTTGAGATCATCGGCCAGAACTTCGACTTGAGACCTGGTGTGATTGTGAAGGAGTTGGACTTGGCTAGACCAATCTACTTCAACACTGCCTCTTACGGCCACTTCACTGACCAGTCCAACCCTTGGGAACAGCCAAAGGAGTTGAAGTACTGAGCAAGACAGAACTAGATCATATCCAAAAGACTACAAGTGGTTCGCATATGCATAATCACAGACTTAAAAGTTAATGCGACGACTCGCTTATGACCATTGCCCTTCGCTCAACACCGAGGGCTGATTCACATTTATTTCAACCAGATTATCCATCATTTGGTACACTTCACATACTTACTTTTTTTTATATTACATTTTGGGATAGAGTTTTTGCATTAATGGGTCCTCAACGGACAACTAAGTTAATAGAGGAATACAAACGTCTTAGTTTGCCAGTACATATGAACAATTATCGAATTTAAGCAGTTCTTGTTCCGTAGAGAGTAAGATCTTTGGCGTTTCCCACTTCCCCGATTTGGTACACCGAGTGAGGCGTGATCCAGAGATATTACGCATTCGGTCTGTGATCAAGAGTATTACTCTACCACTGCAAAGCCGTTTTTATTCATTTGACGAAACTGTCCAAGAGTCTGATCTTCGTCTTTCATATGATTGACCTTTAGTTTGTATGGGTCTGTGCTTCCGTTGGGTGGTGATACCGTGAACGATTAGTGGCTATAGTTATCATTTCCAAGAGAATTCAGAGTGGCTGTAACTAGATCATAACAAAGAAAATATCTTTAAAAAATATTAGTTTGGCGAGTAGAAAGCCGTGTCGCTTCTTGGTTCTTAAGCATGGAAACTCCAAGGACTGGTGAGGGCCTGACGAGGGCCTAATGGTGAGGTTTTACAAAGAGAAAGTATAGCACCAAGAACTACCATTTATTACGTTTTAATCAGGAACTTGCTTTATCTTCCTCGTTTCTATACCTATTCTAACATGTCTGACGAAAGAGACCATCTCAGCAAATGCTACAATAACGCAAACCATTATCTCATTATCGCCCCATCAGACGAGGCGTCTTATCCACCAGATAACCTTGAAGAGCCCATCCAAAGCTTTGTCACCGTGCCACAAGAGACGCTTCGAGGCATGTTTGAATCTCCTCTTGTCTGCCCTCCAGGGCGAGAAGGTCTCGAGCAGTACAGTGCTTTCTTAGATTATGTGTATGGTGCTTTCCGGACAAAAGTAAGGTCGTCGAGTGCATCATCGGTCGATACTGATGACAACGACGATAAGGAAGAGCTTCATACGATCGATCCTAGTTTAATCATGAGAGTGCCCGAACCTGTGAAGCCTACAGTCAAAATCAAATTGCTGGATACGATCAAAAAACCCGAGGAAAGGCAACCAAGAAAGCGGTCAATTAGTAAAGTGGGGGTTGATAAACCCAGAAAGACTACTCTCTTTAAAATGGAGAGGCCATCTGCATTGCATAAGAAATTGTGCACGCCAAAGACAAAGGTATAGGGCGATGATAGAGAAATGCTAACATCACATTTGATAAATACGTCCGACTGCCCTAGGGGTGTCATGAACAGCGTAAACGGCATTCTTTCAAATATAAATAAAGTCCTTATTGATACTTCAACCATGAAAGAGAAGCAGCAGCGATTCCTAGCGCCAGACCGAAAAACACGTCAAAGAAGTGGTGTCTATAGTCCTGGACCCTACTTAAGGCAATATAGGTAGCCAACATCGTAGGAGCAGCAACCAACAAAAATGACGCGTATTTGATCTCCTTCTTCTGAGCTCTGGCCCATTGCCAGGCCCATAGCAGCAAATAAAAGAGTCCTGAAAAGCCAATAGATGAATGGCCCAGCGGAGTCAGCTTCATTCCATCTATAATAGAAGATGGACCACGGGGAGCTGTACAGACATTAATCAACACATACAGATCGATTGGAGTTCCCTTCAGCGGCGTGCAGCGGTCTAAGAAATCAGGGCGTGGGTTCCCAATCCAGTTCTTGAGTAGATCTGTGATACAGCCATTGACAGCAAGCGACACCCAAAGTCCCAAGAGATGATATTTTGCTCCTTTAGTATCACTCGATGTTTTCAACAGAAAGAACGCTATTATTAGCGTGGGGACGATGGCTGAAAGGAAGTAGAGCTCGTTATCAGTTACTCTCTCATGCTCAGCAAAGGGATGTTGAAGCCGAGAGTCAGAAAGAAGGAATTGACGGTAAAAAGGCTGCGCTGGTTCAAGCCAAAGGAAGAAAACAGCAAGAAGGACACCCACGGTGATCCAGTCAGGGTGGACTCTAGGCATTGGAAGGAAGCTCGTATTGGGTTGATCTTGTTCAGACATATTTCGCAGCTACGGTGTACACCAAAACAGGCCCCGTAGGAAACAACCTAAATGGGATAAATAAACCGAGTATGAGTCACGGCGTGATAATTATTGAAAGATAAGTGCTGGTTTTTTGTCAGAGAATGGGACTTTTTCTTGGATGTATCGATGGTTTTTAAGACACCTGTTGGACTTTTGCAACCACTACGCGTGGTTGCGTGGGGGCTTTTTCTCTAACTATAGCTGTATGATGAATAAAAGTTTAGTGTGATAAGTCATGGCTTTCTGATACCTCTGTTTTGAATTCTGGCTTCAATTCATGGTTACGAAAGGAGCTCTTCGGTTACTTGTGAATGACCCTTGACTGTGGTGGCCCTCGTGGGCTAGAGGCGGGACACAACAATGGACACCCTGATGTAACCATGGCTTGACTTCATATTCGTCCAAAGGTCAGACAAGCAGGATTGGAAGGTAATATGACAAAAAATTGTCTAAGGTTTTCTTGAAGTGTAGATGAGTAACTTCTGTCCAACAGGTCATGGCCTCCCAAGGTGACCAGTATGTCTAGACGTAAACCCAACCAAAGAGCAACTTAAACAACAAAAGGAATGTTACATTAGTGGACATCATATTGGGAGAACGATTGTTTATTCTAAACCTTTGTTTCATTCAGATCAATGGAGCCAGCCCTTGTGCTCAAAGATCATGAGTTCTGAGACACTTGTCGGTTGTCTCCGATGGTTGGTTCAACTAGCAACATCAAGAATGAATTCTGATAATTCTAAATTGATCGACTTCCTAGAATTCATATTAGCTTCATACTTGCGCGAGACAGAACTCGGTCATTGCTTCTTCTTAGCTAGCTGTGCAGCTCCATCCCTAGACATATATGTCAATATGACTTGCATCAATACAATTTGCCGATGTGACATGAACAACACTTTGTACATTTATACCCCTTATTGCTTTGCGCTTCGGGAAAGCTTTCAGGACCCCGTGGCTACGTTCTGGAGATTAACTTGACTTTCTGTGTCATCTATTAAACATGCTATGAAATTTGTATCGTAAGAATTGAAAAGGGAGCCCGAAAAAACCTTGCAATTAGCGTTTCAAGTCAGAGTCGGAAGAATCGGCTTGCTCTGTAACGTATCTGTCGGCGCCCAACTTGGTGGTGTCAACTTCACCGTGGTACTTCTCACAGATCTCCTCCAAGGTCATTCTCTTGGTCTCTGGGATCAAGAGAGTGGTGAAGCAACCAAGCAACATGAAAAGAGCAAAGATCTCAATAACATGTGGAAGGAAACAGTTTCTGTCGTTGGCAGCACAGCCGTGGTTCACCAAAGTACCAAGACATGTCTGGGCAACAATGGCACCAACCTTACCAGCAGCAGCGGACAAACCGTGAGCAGAAGATCTGTATCTAGTTGGGAAACATTCACCTGGAACGATGAAAGTAGTTGTGTTAGGACCGAAGTTCTCGAAGAACTGACACAAGACGTACAAAGCCAACTTACCGTTCTGGCCAAGTTTGTCATCAGCGAAACCAAGAATACAGAAGAAGACAGTCAAAAGAATGAAACCCATGAGCTGGATTGGCTTTCTTCCGATAGTGTCGACCGTAGCAGCGGCAACCCAGTAACCTGGCAAAGAACCAGCACAGACCAAAATCAAGTTACCAACGGCGGTGTTCCAGTAGTTAGTGTAGATGTTCTTGTCAGAAGCATATCCAATAGCGTCCAAGATAACAGCAGTGTTAAGACCCAAACCGTAGTAAGCAATGTCCAACATGAACCAAGAACCAGCAGTACCGATCAAGTATTTACCGTGCTTCCACTGGCCAAAGTGTCTCCAAAAGTCCTTGAAAGAAGCCTTTGGTGGAGTAATTTCCTGAGCAGCAGCATCGAGAACAGCCTCAATGTCAGCCTGCTTGTCCAAGTGAGCAATGTCCTCAACATCAAGAGAGTAACGAGGAGACTCGGCGATGGTCAATCTGTAGTACAAAGCAATACAGCCAGGAACACAACCGAAACCAATCAAAACTCTCCACATCTGGTCACAAGCCTTGATACACACACCAGTACATTGGTGTTGTTCATATGGCTGCAAGTCGCTCTTGTAACCAGCGACAAGACAAAGGGCAACAATACCAGCGAGAATCTGACCCAAACCCTGGTTAGAGAAAACAGCAGCCATGATAGCACCTCTCCATTTTGTAGTAGAGAACTCAGAAGAGATGATGGACGACAATGGATAGTCACCACCAATACCAATACCCATGACAATTCTCAAAAAGGCGAAAATAGCAGGGAAACTGATAGCAGGAGAAGAGCCAATAACACACTGAATGATAGTAGCACAAATCATGACAATCAACTCCAAACCGTAAATCCTCTTTCTACCGACGAAATCGGCCATCATACCGAAACCAACCTGGCCAATAACGGTACCGACAGAAGTAGAAACCTTCAAAAGGGTGGTAGTAGAATCAGGCATTGTACCGCCCCAGTAGACATTCGTCAACATGGTGATACCCAAGTTGATAGCGAAAATATCATAAGAATCCGTCATGAAACCAACACCTGCAATCATGATCATCTTGACCTGAGTCCAACCGAAACCAGCATTGTCGATTTCCTCAAGAGCCAATCTTCTTCTTTCCAAAGGGTCCTCAACATGAGCAAACTTTTCCAAGTAGTCCTTGAAGGCGGTTTTACCACCGCTCTGCTTGGAGAGAGATTGTTGAGTAGCAATTTTCTCAGACATGAAGAAGTAAAGAGTCTAGCGTTTCAAGAGGAAAAAAAGTGAAACTACAAGAGGCAGCTTGCCATGCTTTATACCTTGGGGGAATCGCCATGCGTCGTTTGGCTGCGCACTCGACTGATTAATTACCTATGTTCTGCAGAATCAATGCATGATATGCATCCCAGCCCGCAGGTTTATACTTTTTCCATAGCACATGGCCTTGGGGCTTTGGAAAGAAGGATACGAGAGTTTTTGGAAAGAAATAATATAATCACCATAATCTACAAGTGTGGTTTGATATATCGACAAATTTTCACGGGTTCAAGTTGCCTGGGGCTGGTTTTAGCGTAAGGCTAACGCACGCGCTAGAGACGCCCCGATGGGCCCGCGTGGGCTATAAAGAAAGGAGAAAATGGATATCGCCAGACCAAAAGAGAAACAAAAAGTGCCGTCCCACTGCAAAGTTAGGTTCCCGTAGAAACCGTGGGCAACTTACTTTTCCCACTTAAGGGGTGCTTTTGTGGAGAAGTTGACAGAAGATGGTTATGTACGAATGTATACTGATTGTTTTGCAGCCATTAGGAACCGTTAACCGTCAAAGCTGTCAAGACCTGTAGAAAAGTGTCAAAAAGGCTTCGGTGGTTTTCTTGTCCTTGATGCTCCTTGTTTGATCCTTGAAAAGTTGCTTGGCATTCGATTTAGTCCCATTTTCCCAGATGTTTCTTGGGTAGTGTGAGTTCTTACCTGGTTTAGACTTGGCGCGAGTACTGGTCTTTAATTATCACTCCCACGTGGTGGGATTTGCTTCTGTGCGTCTTTGGTGCGGCGCAGAGCCACCACGTTTCCTGGTTTGCGCACGCCCACTCTAATAGACCCTGGCAGGAGGTCAAAAATATAATACCAAGACATTTTGCCATTTACAGTAGAATTTTTGGATGAATGAGAGATTGTACTTCTAGAAAATCGCAAAATTCCATTGATGTTTTCCATGGTTTTTGTATTGTTGTATAGAATTTTGCTGGCTGCGGATAAGGCCCACGTTGGGGTCTGTTGTCACCCCGTGCATTGAGCCTGGACATGTGTGCAGCTTAATTTTGCAGCCATACACCAGCAGGAGCACTGGTGCCAACTGAAAAACCGCCCGTTTGACGCCAAACCGCTAATGTCGGCATATTCACTCTCTCATGAGACGATCCTTTTCAAACATTAGAAGCCTCTCGCGTAAGTCGGCAACTTCTCTGGCCTGTGCCTTGATTTTAAGATCCTTGTCGCTGTTCTCCTGATGCAAGAACTCAACCTTGCTCTCGTACTGGTTGATCATGTTCTGGAAGTTGAAATTCTCGTCGTTGTAGCGCTTCATCTGGACCGTTTTGCTTTCATTGTCAAACTCGAGTGTCCGAATTTGCTTTTCCAATTTCTCTTCTCGTAATTCGCCCTCGGCAAGCTCGTGCTTCAAACGGTCCACTTGCGTGTTGAGTTTACCGACGTTTTGTTCCAAGTACTTGAGCTGCTCATTAGAATAAAGCTTATCTTCAAGTTCACCAATCTTCCGTTTGAGCTCTTCGTTGGCCTTCTTGACACTCTCATTCTCTTGTGTCATAACCAAGATCTCTGTCTTGGCCTCCTTGTACTGTCCATCACTGTTATCCCAGCGGTCCTTCACCGTTCGAAGCTCTTCCTTCAAATTGCTTTTTTCCTGCTCCACTTCACCAAGATGCTCTCTCACAAGCTCCAAGTTCCCACGTGTATCTCTAAGGGTATCTTCCAACGATGCGACTTCCTCTTCTAGCCGGGCCTTTGTCTCCTCGAGCAGGCCATTCAATCCATATAATTTCTCCATCTCCTTAGCATTGTCTTCGAGGAGTTGTTTAAACGTGCTCATCTGCTTTGTGTGGTTATCGATCTTCCTTTCGAAAGCCAATTTCTCGTTCTTGAAGTTTTCGTTTTCAACTTTTAAGTCTTCGTTTGCCCTCGAGATTTGATCATTTTCCTCAGAGACTTCTTCGTTTTCTGCCATCACTTCCTTCTTGATCCTGGCCAATTCGTCATTTTGAAGCTTTAGTCTTTGATTATCCTTGATCAACTCAGTTTCCTTCTCCACCTTGAACTTGATATCCTGACGCAAGATACGAATCTCCTCCTTGTGTTCCCCAATCTTGTGTTTCTTTTCACCATAGTTGTCGTTCAAATACTGCAACTGATCCTCCAATTGTTTGATAGAAGACTCCAATTGACGTTCACGATGAAGCTGTTTCTTCAGAGACTCTTCAAGCTCGTTTTTGGCTTGTCTCAACTGCTTGATCACTCGCTCGCTTGCTCGAACCTCTTCTCGTAAGAGCTTCAACTCTGTTGATTTTTGCTCGAGTTCCTTGCGGGCCTGTTCTTCGTGTCTCTTGCTGATACCAACAGCTGACTCAGCGAGCTCGAGCTTATCATAGTATTCTTCGCTTCGGCTTTTATATTTTAATAGAGATTGCTGAAGCTCCTCGTGGCGTTTGTTCAAAGAATTGTTTTGAACGTTAAGTTTGGCAATGTCCAGTTCGTAGTCCAGGATAGCAGTTCTCACACCACTTCTCTTCACTTCGTACAATTCATCCTCACTTTCCCGAAGCAAGGACTTGAGACGGAGAATCTCGCTCTTGGATTTGCTTAGTTCATCTCTAGTAGTCCTCAAAGTTCCAACAATATCCTTATAAATCTTAGCAAAGTCACCGCTATTTGTAAGACTGCTGATTGTTCCAATACTGCTGCTAGGAGTTAAAGAAGGGCTCGTCTCGGAATGCATCAGCGGGGAGGAATGTGAAGAATGGTTTGAGTTGTTGCTCATCAGCATTGCTTGTCCAACCTGCTTCTCTAATTCAACAATACGTCTCTGTGACTCCTTGTATTTCGTCTCCACGTCTGACGCATTATTGATACCCCTCGACATCTGAAGCTTGTTTAGCTTCTTCTGAAGTTCAATGGCATAATTTTCTGCCCTGGTAACATTGGCTTCTTCTTGTTGTAAACGCATCCTCAAATTCTTAATCTCGTCGATAGTCCTTGAGCTATTTGAGAATCCCAACTTCAAGTCTTCTCCCATTGCCATAGACCTTCGAAGCTCGCTACGCTTCAGAGGACTTTCGAAAGTATCGTTAACCTTCTCACGTAAAGCCTTAACTTCTTCATTGAGCTTTTGGTTCTCAAACTTCTCCTTTCGTATCATAGCATTTGACTCATTCAACTTGAGCTTCACTTGCGCAAACTCGTCTGCAAGGGACGGGTCGATTGATTTGCCATTAGAAGGCGGCAAATTCTCCTTGTCCTGAAGCTTCGAATTTAACAGTTTGATCTTCTCCTTAAGTCGAACAATTTCATCAGAGTAGTCAGCCTTAGCTCTTAACAAATACTGTGATTCGTGGCGCATACTTTCAAGCGAGTCAGCGTGCGTCCTAGCTTTTTGATGTTGCCTAGCTAGCTCATCCTTGGCATTTTCGAGTTCCGCTTGGATCTTGCTGTTCTTCTTCTTCTCTGCCTCCAAGTTCTGCCTCCAGGTATCAAGACCGTCGAGCTCGCTCTCCAAGTCACGGACCTTCTTGGATAATTCATTCTTCTCACTGATGTGGGATTTGATCTCGCTCCGCTGTTTGATGAGTTCCTCCTGTAAATCTCCTATCTTTCTTTGAGACTCGTCGTATTTGACCTGCAAATTGCTCAATTCTTCCGTATGCTTGCTAGTAAGAGTGCTCCGCTTCATATCGTAAGCGCTTTCAACCAGTGTGAGCTTCTTTTCAAGTGAGGTTTTCATTGCCTCTAAATCAGACACCTTCCTCTCATGGGTAGCACGGCTAGTTCTGAGCTCATCGAGTTCGGAAATCAGTCGCTCCTGACTCGATTGGAACTTCTCCTTTTCAGAAGTAAGCTTAAGGATATCAGCTTCAAGGGACTCTACCCTCTTTCTCAAACTATTAGACACTTCATCGTTTTCTCTCAACTTGGTCTTGGCTTCCTCTGATTCTTCCAACTTCTTCTTCAAGTCAATAGCTCTATCTTTCTCTTCGTCCAATTGTGACTTCAAACTGATGACTTTCTGCTCCAGATCCTCGAGTTTCTTTTTGATCGAATCCAACTCCAGTGTTATCTCTGCTCTTTCAGTTGCAAGCTTACTGCTCGTTGCCATCACTTCTTTAAGTTGTCTGCTTGTCTCGTTCAATTTGTCGTTTCTTGATGATTCTTCGGATTGAAGCTTCTTTAACAAGTCACCCTTCTCGGAAATAACAAGGTTGTTCTTGATTATCTCGTCCTCAAGGCCCGTGAGTTGCAGCTTAAGTCTTTCGTTCTCTGATTCAAGAGTAGTTCTCGCACTCTCCGTGTCTTTCAACTTAGCATTCATCTGCTTCAAGCTCTCGTTCATCTCCTTCGAATCAAGAACCTTGACAGAATCTTCGAGAAGGGGCTTTAAATTGATGAACAACTTGAGCCAAGGACTTTTGCTCTCGTTGACAAGTTCATCAAGCTTTTGGAAATTCCTTGCAACAACCTGGGAAGCTTGAATAGACGCAATTTGGCTCCTAAAGCTCTTTCTTGCCGTCTGCCCTCTAAAAGCACTTTGGAAGTTGGTGATGATCTTCTTAAGTCGTAAATCGCGTAGTTCCTCAAGTTTTCCTAAAATGCCATTCTTGAAAAATATCTTCGTAATACCAAGCTTGTAGACTTCTGGATCGAGCTTGATGTCTTTGAGGATGAGCTCACTGTTCGTCTTCATGTTCTTCGTGAAAACAATCTCATTGTCATTCAAGATAGAGTATCGTCCAAAGAATTCTTCGAACGTCATTTTGTTCGGGTATCCAGCTCTGGCAATTCTAATTCCCTCTAAAACACCATTGCATCTAAGCTGGTTGAGAACGAGTTCCTTGTCAAATTTGTTAGGACGCTTAGAATGATTGGGTAATATGCATCTGACGAAATGAGGCTCTGTGCTATTGAGCTGATCCATGAGCACGCCGAGCTGCTCTTTGTGTTTCTGGGAGACAGTTTTGAGCTTAGATCCTTTCTTCTTGGGTGACATACTTCCAGAGGGACTGCTCTCATTGAGGTTTTGAAATAAACGTTGAATAAACTCATTGGATGAATCTGGAAGAAGCTGGATAATGTTTTCACTAACTGGATCGGTATTCTTTTGAATCCAATTCTCCACGTTATAGTCCACTAGTCCCGCGTAATGATCTATCACAAATCCATTTCGGACCTTGTTTGCCTTAAAGCTCTTCGACTTGCCATCTGCCCACAGTTCCAAAAGCTTATTAATGAAGGTCTCATCACTTGCTTTAGGCATAATGCATTGATCGTCCAAGATTTCTAAAATACCCATAGGTTGCTTGGTTTCAATGAGGTCAATTGTTGGCTGCAAATCAAGCCCAAAATCAATGAATTCCCACTGGATATCTTCACGCAAATATTCGCTCTGTTCAAGAATGAACGAATGGTGATTGAAGAATTGTTGCAACTTTTCATTGGTGTAATTGATACACAATTGCTCAAAGGAGTTAGCCTCAAAAATCTCAAAACCAGCGATATCCAAAACTCCAATAAACCTGTCAGTATTATAATCGCCTAAGCTTTCATTGATACGAAGAATGATGAATTGGAAGACTTTCTCGTAAAGATGCTTCGCGAACGCATCGATGGTTTGCTTAACTTCGGCGGCTTTACGCAGTTTCTGGACGAATTCTCTGCCTGCCTTCACTTTAGGCCGAAGGAGATTGGATGATAAGTCGCTTGAATTAACTCCAAGCATCTTAGCAATAAGTTCGATATTTGAGTCCTTTGAGAAACTTGCCTGTTCTGATTTCCATGAGGAGAACTCTATGTTACCGAGATGCAAAATGATGGAAAGAGCCATAAAGATACTTTCAATTTCAGATTGTTCAAAACCCATTACATTGAAAGCCTCATTCAATAAACCATATTCGCGGGAATCATCCACATTGGGTATCGTTGCAACCGACAGGCTGATGTAGTTGTAGTTCTTGATCGATGGCTCCAAAGAGTACTTGGATTTGAGATTTTCAGGCGATTCGCCTCGAAGAAGTTGATAGAATGCATGATAGTTCCTTTCATCAAGGGACTGGTGCAGCACTCTCAGCTTCTCCAAGAGATAGTAGTCGATAGTAGCACCTGATATAATACCTGCTGTATCGAAAAAGATCTTGATGAATTTACCGAATCTGGAGGAGTTATTATTCTTGATCGTCTTTGCATTACCGAAGCTCTCTAGAATGGGATTGGCTCGTAGAATCTTGTTGTGAATATCATTGGCATGGTCGGACAGATCATCAGTCGATATCAGTGAAAGATACTGGATGACTTTCTTGGTGTTTTCAGTCTTACCAGCACCACTCTCACCAGTAACCAAGATCAGTTGATCTTTTCCATTTTCCAACAAGTTCCTGTAAGTGCTCTCTGCAATGGCAAAGATATGTGGGGGCAAACGATCATCCTGTTTTCCTGACTTCTCTTGCAGCTTGTGGAACTTGTTCAATACACTTTGTTCATAAATGGGAAGTTTCTTATAAGGGTTGATAGCGACCAAAAATAAACCAGAGTAGGTATAAATCAAGTCATCATTGTAGCGAAGAAAAAGATTGTAAATAACAGAGGGCTCATTCAAATGAGTCAACTCGGCCATGTCTTCACATTTGTTGAATTTAGGAGGATTGCAGTTCTCCAACACCTTCAGTGGAAGCTCCTTGACGGTCTCTGCACCGTTTCTCTTCACCGTCACTTTGCAAAGATCATTCTTTAGGTATTCTGTGATGTAGCCACGAACAAAAAGCTCGTCCTTATCCGGAACCCACACCCAATTTTTGGTGCTAAAGTCGTCAGACATGGTATGGGAAAGAGACTTGATGCGTTGTAGGTTGAGTTGGAGAAATGTCAATAGTAAACAAACGATGCACGGTCACGTGAGCTGTTTTCAAGTTTTTGGTCCACGAGGATGAATCATTCGAAATCAAAGAGTACTAAAGATCAGAAGGCTTTCTAAGGGTATATTTAATTTCAGAGAAGCTGAAAAGTATCTTCAAAGTCGTCGTTGGCATTGGGTTTAAGGGTTTCTCCATTCTCGTATGTTGCCAATGTCTGCAGGATACAACAGATTGGGTTTTGAGAAATGTTCCATTTTCGGACTATTAGAAGCGTCTAGTCAGGACAAGACCGTCAACAACCAGTTTACGACAAAGTGAGCCTTAGACGAGACAAATTTCTTATAAATATTATACAAAGACATTAGTGCACTTAAGAGTTTTATATGAAACTGGTTATTTTTTCAAGGAGGCTGTACAAGTAAAATTTGCGCCAAAGTGCAGCTATTTACAGTACGAGGCAGTAGATCACAGAACCTGGAGAAGAGCGAAAAGAAAGAATAATCGTCGATTAGAGTTTGAATATAGTTTAATTGGTTGAAGAAGGTTCGTATTATTCTTTCATTGGCTAGGTTGATAGATAGAAAGGGATGTTCAAATGGCTGCAAATTAATGGGTGTAGATAATATCAGATATTTAAAGACTAATGAAGCAAACTCAGGGCAGAGATAGTGCTGGTTAGGCTGTGGATGCGTATAACTCAGACATCCAATTAAACTCGTAGCTTGGGCGGCAGTCATGCTTAAGCTCATGCCCTGCTAAAGTTCATGAACACGGCCAAGCCAACCTTGGGGTTAAAACTGTATCAGAGGAAGTTTTATTTAGATACGCCAAAGTGTACTCCTTTGAGTTTAGCCTTAGTGACCGAACCGTGAATTTCCAGGGATGAGATATTATGTAGAAGGCCGTGGATGTTGTTATTTTGATGAGAAACTCCTTTGGCCAGGGACACATCACAAAACACGAAACTGATCCTGAACGGCCCAACATTGTGATATTGTGAAAAAGAGGTAAGATGTTTTTCGAGAGCAGGTAAAGATTTGGGGACTTTCTATTTCAAGTAGGATTAAGGCACCTCCTTTGGGGCGGTTTTAGGCGCTGAGTCTCACAAAAAGAAAATTCACTAAGACGGGTCTACAACTCCGGGGAGTCTTTACGCTTCTTGCTATCATTAGATGTATTATGACTTTTCTGTTACCAATTGGCAACATATAATGCATGGCTTTGGGCCTTTGGGTATTTGGGAATTTGTGCTGTGTTACATAAGCGCTGACAAAGTAACGCGCATTCAAAAAATAATGGCTGCGAAAATCAGATCGCGTCAGCCAAGAAAGCACTGACTCTTTTCTAATGGCCCTTGGGCACAAGCGGCGACGACCACGCAGGGTCAGACGACGGCATAGGCGAGTAGGCCAGGGTGAACTGGCCCAGTGTGCCATGCATGATTGGTGTAGAATAGGCGGATGAGGAGGCGTGGTGCGAGAAAACCAGTGACTGCGACGCAGAAGGTGGAGTCAACGGAAGAGGTGCCTGGTTTGAAGGAGCCACGAAAACTGATGGTGGCTTCAAGTCGTCCTGGCTGATCTGTAACAAAACGTCAGCCACACGAGCCACCTCAGAAGCAGCCAATGTGTTTGGCTCGTCGGCCAAAATGGCAGGCAGATGCTCAATCACAGCCTTAACGAGGAGCGCATGCTTGTTGGTGTAGTTGTGGAGCACAGGGATGACTCCAAGCGCGTCGTACTTACGCTGTAACACCTCCAGAAGGGAGGTGGTCTGTAGAATGAGCACCAAAGCAATCTTACGCAACTGGTTGAGCGAAGTAGCATCAAGACCCAGCAAAAACGCACCTTGCACCAGTGGAGCCTGATTCTCCTCCGAAAGACCCGCCAGCGAGTCCAGGGGAGGCGCCTGGGCGAGTAAAACTCGTAAGTTGGCGGCGGCAGCATCCACACCAAGCATGGAGCATGCGAGAAGGTTGGCAGCAATAGCCACAAGCGACACGGGAACGGTCAAAAAGTAACGGTCG
This sequence comes from Candidozyma haemuli, assembly GCF_002926055.2. Classification (NCBI taxonomy): domain Eukaryota; kingdom Fungi; phylum Ascomycota; class Pichiomycetes; order Serinales; family Metschnikowiaceae; genus Candidozyma; species Candidozyma haemuli. The sequence goes on along the minus strand of NW_020289911.1, from coordinate 1,555,570 downwards.
TAAAGGGCCAACTCGCAAAAGAAGCGGCCTACGGCAGTCACGGCCGAAACCTTCAGCTGCAGTGGATCATTCAGCAGAACAGAAGGACGCTTGTACTTACAAGGGGTGGAATGAGCGTTGACACCGCTTTCCACAATGGCCAACTGAAGGCATTCTTCCAACAGCGGGTGAGAGATGGACCACTCCAAGGTGGCCAAGATGTGCATTTCCATCTGGACAAACATCTCCTCGTCGTAGGCATGGCGACACATGATGGCCAACTCACGGAGTGTAGGGACACGCAGTTTCTTGTCCTCGTACTTGCCGGCAATCCAAAGAGCCGTGCAGCCGACCAACTGGTAGTGACGCTTAAAGACGATTCTTTTGGCGCAGTAGCGGTCGATGATGTTGATACAGAGGAAAAGCGTTGCCGGTTGCAAGCGGAAGCTCTGGTGAAGCTCGACCAAGAAATCAAGAAGGTATGGTCTCATGTACCACTGGACTTCAGGCTGAAGGTCGATCATCTGGGGGTTTACCGCCAGTTGAGCCTCAAGAACAGAAAGCCATTGCTTGTTATCTGACTTGTACTCAGACATGAGCTTCTTATTGGCTTGAGTCTCGAGCACCTCGAGGGTGTAAGGGTACTGTCTGGGTTTCGCCAGGGGCGGGCCGTATTTCATTTGGAAGATAAAAGCAGGAGACGACGACGACGGATGGGTCTATGATAATGATGAAAAAGGTGGAATGCTAAGAATCTATGAGTGTCTCAGAGTCTTTGGGGAACAAAAAGGAAAAAAAAAAAATTTAATGTCTATCTGGGCAGGAAGCCAATATGGGTCAGTGTTTCAGATCTGGGCTAGACACAAATAATATTTTCAGGACAAGATGGGGAACTGGCCTGGCTGCTAATGGCAAAAACTGTTTAAGCGAATGAAAGTGAATGTATGGAGTGAGACAGCCAGAGCAGAAGAAACGAAGCTAAAGACTTGGGAACCAACTGCAAAGGAGAGGAAAAGCTGCCTGTTTTATCAAGCAGCCACACGGTGAAAGGAGTCCAGGCAGCGTACGCGAAATCCACGGTTGGCTTGACTTTTCGCAGCCATTCAGGCAGGTCTGTCCTTCCTCTCGGCGTCGTGAATCGCTACCGAAACACGACTAGCCCGCGACGCGAGGCTGCCAGGCACGAGAACCGCAAAAAGAAGAGGCCATGAAAAGAGAGAAAGACGGGGGGAAGCAAAGAAAAAAATTGGTGGAGAAAGCATTGAGACCGTCATAAAAAACAATTATAAATTTTTCTTCTTTAATATTTATGGTGTACCCCCAAATTGATGGACCCCTTTCCGGGGCTTTCTGCTTCACGCTAAACGCTAAATGTTCCTGTCCTGGTTTAGTCTGGCGCGACCGCACACCGTTTTGGGTTCCTCAGGCGACGTTTTCGGCCGGCGCGCTGTAGCGTTGAATGGCGCTTTTGTAGCGGGATCCACCTGAGCCTTGCCGAGGCTGGACCTTGTTAGACCGTGCTTCCGTGATTTGTGGAGGAACCTTGGAGGGACGGCGGTACGGCGGGATGAATGGAGGAAGGAAGTGGAGCAATGGTCCTGTGAAAGCACCCTGTTTTTGTATGTCTTTCGTGGTTGATTGTGTGTCTCAGGGATGGACTGTGTTTGGCCTCAGGTGCCTCTCCTAGTGCCTGCCCAGGCTACAGGTACTGGCCTGGCCTGGCCTGGCCTGGGCGAATAAGGTGTCACAAGGGTCTCGAGAGTTTGTTGTTTTATTTTTGTGGTTATTGTTTTATTGACTTTTTCTTAGCAATTGAGTTTCTCTTTGCTTCCCTCTTGCTGACCATCTGTTTATCATGGCGCATGGTCTTAACACTGCTTTGCAACCAGGGCTTAGGTCAAGCCTCCCATTGTATCTGCTTAGATTGTCCCTTTGGGGTTCGTGGCATCCTTCTTGGTACATTCTTGATTTTTAGTAAGACACCTCCAGATCTGGCTTTCTTCCTTCCACATCTGTCACCTCTACTTTGCATTTCCCACTACTCACCTACTTCATTCCCGCTGTTGATCTATTAGTATATACATTAGTACGCTCCACGTCCACGCCCGGCGGCTGCCTGCTCAGACTCCAGGTTTTTGATTGTTTCGTCCACAGAAAGCAACAATGTGGCCGCTTCCGTGGCCGATTGAAGGGCATTGATCTTCACAAGGGATGGCTCCCAGATGAAACTTTCCATGTTGTTACCCACGGACTCCTTGTGGAAGTCAATACCGTACCATTTCTCTCCTTTGGCATGCGAGCTTCTCAACACGTTCAAGAGCTCAATGGCGTCCAAACCGGCATTCTCGCATAACTGTCTTGGAATCACCTCCAAGGCGCGGGCAAATGCTCCAATGATCAACTGTTGCTTTCCTGCCACTGTCTTGGAATGTTCTCTCAAGTACTTCGAGATCTCCATCTCAATGGCTCCTCCACCTGCCACAACTGTACGATGCTTCACAGCACGCTTGACAATCATGATAGCGTCATGCAATGATCTCTCAACCTCAGCAATCACCTGCTCGGCTCCTCCTCTCAAAACTAATGTACATGTTCTAGCCTCTGGACATCCACGGAATAAGTTGTATCTGTCTCCACCAATTTGCACCTCCTCGAACTCGGCACACGTGCCGACGGCCTTTTCGTTGATGCCACTAACAGTAGATTGAACTGATCCACCAACAGCCTTGATGACACGGTCCATGTCTTCGCTGCTCACACGACCAGCGCAAAAGATGTCTCTGTCTGCAAAGTACTGTGTGGCCAAATCACCAATAGGCAACTTGGAAAGAACAATGTTGGCGCCAGAGTCCTTAATAGCCTCCAACTTGTCAAAAATAATTTGCCATTCAGCGTCAACAATGGCCTGGTAATCCTTCACTTGTCCAACTCTCACCTCAGCATTGTCCTTTTCGGCCTTCAACTCCAACTCGACATTAAGGTTGAGGATTTTTGGGTTGGTGAATCTCTTTGGCTGCTGTTCAAAACCAGCATAGGAGAAAGTCTTCTTGAAAGCCACACCATCAACGAAAAGCGAGTCTTCCATACCTCCACCAGGAACCTTCTTGATACCGATCATCTTCTCGTCCAAGTTATCGTCCAAGGTCAAGACAGCGTCGACGACCATTTTCGTGAAGAAGTCAGAGTTCTTCGAGATCAACTTAGATGACATCGCCGTCTTGGCACATCTCTCCAAGAGTTCTCTGAACTGTGTTGTGTCTTCCTTCTTAATCTCGACCTGGATCTCTTCGATCTTCTTCACGGCCAACTCACAGGCCTTTCTTAAGCCTTTGGTAATGAGATGCAGCGAAATGCCATCTTCGATGAAAGTTTTGGTCTCCTTCAAGAATTCACCCGCCAAGACAGTAACAGAAGTAGTACCATCACCGACTTCAGCATCCTGAGCTCTTGAAATATCCACAAGCATTTTAGCAGCTGGATGAACGATGTCCAATAACTTCAAAATAGTAGCACCGTCATTAGAAATAGTGGTCTTACCGTTGGAAGACTTGATCAAGATATCTGATCCAAATGGACCTAATGTAGGTTTGAGGGTCTCCTGGATAGCCAAACAAGCGTTGATGTTATTCAAAATCTGACCTTTGCCCTGCAGAGCATCGGTACCTTCTTTAAGCACGACAATTGTCGGGGTCTGGTTAGAGAAGGACATGGCTGGTTTGTCGACTATACGCTGTACTGTAACGTTTTTTCGATACTAGCGAAGCTTTTCAGGATCCGGTGCGCGCACTACAAGACGTGGTTAGACTGGACCAAATGGCTATAGAACAAGGGATTTTAAGGCACCAAGGTATAAATCTTATTCTTAAAGCAATGTTACTGAATGATGGTCTCAGAATTTGTTCGAGGCTCGGCTATCCCCGTGTTTAGTGATATGAACCATGGATTCACTGTGTCTAAGACGTGGCATCGTACCTCAAGACGGACATCACCCTTCGAAATCCAGACTGGGCGAGTTAATACTGGGCTTTTATAGTCATTTATGAAGTTAACTGACTGGTCTCTTGCATTGCTTCGAGTAGTATCAAAGATATCGAAATATGGTCACGTGATTGAATTTGCAAAATTGTCCCAAAGGACGTACTTCGAGGGAAGCCATCAAAACAACTGTTCATTTTCCAGAAAACTTTCCTGGCTTGGCTTATCCAAGCAAGCTTTACTTCAAATCACCCGCTAGAGTACAGTTGATAATATGGTATTGTGTTTGTAATATGCAGTATTATCCAACTTCTCACAGTAGTGAAAAAAAATCTAATGTACTCGATTGAAGAACTCAAAGAGCCTCTGGGAAAGATAACATAGAATGTTCTCAGCGTCCCTCAAAAGCGCAACTCGCGGATGTGTCCGTGTGAACGCACAGAGAACCGCTGCAGAAGCAGCCAAGCTTTCTAACAAAAGAGTTATGAAGACCATCAGAATGGGTAAGGCTAGACCTGCCATCTTCCACCAGTTCGAGACCTTTGTGGAACTCTCTGATGGTTCCGTCGTTAAGAGACGTTCTCAAGCTCCAAAGGATGAAGTTAGAATGATTACAGATCAAAGATCCAGTCCGATGTGGAATCCTACAAGAGACGACTTAGACGACTCTGATCCTAATGCTGTTGGTAAGATCGATAAATTTAAGAAGAGATTTGGTGGATTCGACGGAACTGAAGAGGCATCTGCTGAACTCAGTATCCATGAGAGACGTAAGCAGGCTGCCAAACAGAAAGATGATTTGTTCGAGCTCTTGGGTGAGGGTGCAAGCGAGGTTAACAAGGGTGGTAAGGTCCAGCCCAAATATCGTAAGAAATAGTCTACACTACTTGTATATAATTAACGGGGACAAGAAAACGATATACCTGTAGTACTTGTCATGAAATGCTTATTAGCTTCTATATTGGATGCGGGTGCTTGTCTAAGCTTTTTCGGGGATTAAATAGTGTGCAAAAATATCGCTAACTGATACACCCAAGGATCTGAGCTCCTTGAGGCACCAGCTGATATTTACCTGATCTTCCTCCTTGATGGCCTGTCTGTATATGACATTCAAACATGAGATCCGGTTGTAGTCATCAATAGATATGAGGTCATTAAACAGCTCGGGCAAACCTTGTCTTTTAAAGTTGAATTCAGCATCTTTCTTTGAGGAATCAGTGTAAGCTTTTGAAAGATAAAGTGTTCTGCTTATACTGTTCGAGACTTTGCTTGAAAGGTATCTCATAACAGCTTTTGTAAATACGTGCAAGGCTGGATCTGACTTCTTAAGTTTCCTCATTTGGCGACAAAAGAGCTTCAAAAAGTCCGCTCTTTGCTCCAGATCGCCATACTGTAGCACGTATTCCAAAACACGTATGAGCCCAAGTTTTGACACTGTAATGTTATTTGCAGCACACATGCTGATGCTTTTTTCGAACTTGTCATGCTTGAGGAGCTTCACAATAAGTGCTTCAAAATCCAGAGCACTCAATCCTGAAGAAGTCTTAAAAATGGCCTGAAGCAATTTGTCGGACGCAGCCTCATTATTATGGTACAAGAAAGAGACGAAGAGGGAAGAGAGTGCTTTTCTCGACAATGGAGCAGCAAGCTGTTTGGAAAGAGATGTGAACTCTTTTTCTTTACCTTCTGCTCTTCCCAATACGCTTAGCGTTATTTCGATAAGTCTCTTGTCGGTCTTCATCTCGAATGGAACACTTTCTAGGAAAATAGATGCTCTGTTGAGATCTTCTTCCATTAGTCTCTTAAGTAGCTTATCTAGCAAATCGATCTCCTTGAGTGCTGTTTCTTGAGAGATATTAAGAAGGTCATTCCATATGTCGGCAGCTCGAAGCAAATGGCCTTTGTTGATATTTGCTCCTATAAGCTTGACCATTACCGAGGGAAGATCCTTTTCGTGTTTCAAAGGGCCTTTGATGGTGTCGTAAAGATTGTTAGCATAAAAAGGAACGTGTGGCTCAGAGAGCATGCAAATGAGGGCGTTTAAAAGCACTTTTGGTGAGAGCTTCTCGTGCCCGTATACTATTAGAAGTTTCTTTATCGTGAAAGTGGTTAATGCGGGGTCTAGCGTTGAAACCCGTGAGACATTGAGAATTAGGCTGTCTATAGTAGTCATGTCCAAGGAAACCCCCATCTCTAGAAATTGAGCGGCAAATGAAGCAGCCATTAAGGGTTCGCCGGAGATGGAAACTTCTGACACAAATGCAGATGCTAGTAGACCATAGTTAGCGGGATTTAAGGATTCATCGAGGTTAATCTTAGACACCTTCTGGGCAGTATCTCTATGGAGAAGGTTCGCATCTTCCATTCGATTTATAGCATCACAAAAAACGTCGAGCTTCCTCTGAGCTAGAAGATCAAACAAGTCCTGGTATATCATCGCTTTCATTGACGTCGAATCCTTAAACTTGAGCAACAAGAGCTCGATAATGTCTCTGTTGACTCCGGGGTACAGTAGAAGGTCGGCGAGAAACAGTGTTTGTTTCTGCTGTTGGTAGAACTCGTAACACTTATTGCAGCTTTTCATGAACAGTCGATCACTTCTAAAGATGTCATAAGCCACAGAAAGCCGTTGGAATATAGATACAGCTTCTTGCGATGTATCCGATGGACTGATGCTACTCGCCGTTGAGATCGCGGAATGGCTAGAATAGCGTCTTATCAGGATATAATATGTGCTTCTTAGGCACGGAAGCCGTAGTCGGGCCGGCATTTTGATTGCGGTTCAGTTTTCGATGGTATGTTGAATAAGAGTAAGGCTTGATGGGGATGATGAGAATCTGAAAGATTCCTGCAGTCGATTGAAGATGGCCCACTAAGTAAGAGAATAGTCAAATGGAGATCTCAGTCACGGAAGAAGAAGAAGGAAAAAAAAATAAAAAGAAAGAGAAAGAAAGATTGAAAAAATGCAAGAGGCCAATTAGCTCCAGATGTTGCTTTTTGTTTTAGTTCTCTTGACTATTCCTCTTCTTTCAAGGTGCTGTGGTTGGCTGACTACAAGTTGGCTGCGAAAAAGGGTATAGTACATAAATCGAAAAATAAGAATATACATCAGTCAAGAAAGCGAAAGGTGACCCAAACAAAAGTGTATCAGACAAATGTCATGATGGAAATAGTGAATGTGGAAGCTCATTAGAGCAAAAGAAGACCGGCAATAAGTGCACCCAATGGGGCAACAGTAAGACCAGCGGCACCGGCAGTGTACTCAGAAACGCTTGGTGCTGGTTTACCTTGGTCAGAAGTCGAGGCACTTTGGGTAGGACCTGGGACATAAGTATCATGTTTGTCCTCTGGCTCCCCCTCTGGCTTGCCCTCTGGACCCTTGGGTGGCTTGCCTTCAGGACCCTTAGGTGGTTGGCCATTACCGGTTGGTTGAGGATGCTTGTACGTCTCGGTTGTGTAGAGCGTGGTAGTAGGCTGCTCTGGATTACCTGGTTGTCCTGGCTTACCTGGTTGTCCTGGCTTACCTGGCTGTTCTGGATTACCTGGCTGTTCTGGATTACCTGGCTGTTCTGGATTACCTGGCTGTTCTGGATTACCTGGCTGTCCTGGCTCTCCTGGCTGTCCTGGCTCTCCTGGTTGTCCTGGCTCTCCTGGTTGTCCTGGCTCTCCTGGTTGTCCTGGCTCTCCTGGTTGTCCTGGCTCTCCTGGTTGTCCTGGCTCTCCTGGTTGGCCTGGCTCTCCTGGTTGGCCTGGCTCTCCGGGCTGTCCTGGCTCTCCTGGTTTACCTGGTTCGTCAGTTGGTTTAGGCTTAGGTTCTTCATCGGTTGGCTCAGGGGTTGGCTTCGGCTTCTCATCAGTTGGCTTAGGGCTTGGCTCTGAGTTGTCATCAGTTGGCTTGGGGTTTGGCTCTGAATTGTCATCAGTTGGCTTGGGGTTTGGCTCTGAGTTATCATCGGTGGTGCTCTCGCTTGGTGGAATGGAGGACTCTGCTGGTGGCTCAGAAGATTCGGCTGGTGGCTCAGAAGATTCGGCTGGTGGCTCAGAAGATTCGGCTGGTGGCTCAGAAGTCTCACTAGTCTCACTAGTCTTAGAAGTCTCACTGGTGTTACTAGTCTCAGAAGTCTCAGAAGTAGTCTCACTAGTGTTGCTAGTCTCAGAAGTCTCAGAAGTCTCGGTAGTCTCAGAAGTCTTGGTAGTCTCAGAAGTCTCGGTAGTCTCAGAAGTCTCAGAAGTCTCGGTAGTCTCAGAAGTCTCGGTAGTCTCAGAAGTCTCGGTAGTCTCAGAAGTCTCAGAAGTCTCGGTAGTCTCAGAAGTCTCGGTAGTCTCGGTAGTCTCAGAAGTCTCAGAAGTCTCAGAAGTCTCAGAAGTCTCAGAAGTCTCAGAAGTCTCAGAAGTCTCACTAGTCAGTGTTTCGGAAGTGGTCTCGGGCGTAGTTTCGGGTCCTGGATTGGTCTCGGATGAAGAACTTGTGCTCTCAGTAGTGATATCATCACTAGATGTAGCCTCACTCGAACTCAGAGACGTGGTTGTAGTTTCAGTTTCACACTCACATACCCAACATTGATTGTGAATCAGGGGCTTCAAGTGTCTGACTCTGTTGAAAACACCCAGTCTCTTAGCAAACGAGGAAGGAATATTCCTTTTCAAAAGACCATTGATGTAAGTATCAGCATCACCAACCTCGGTTGCTCCTTCACCAAGACCTCTCTCAACAGCGTAGCTGTAAGAGTCTCTGGCAAATACAGAAGAATAAGCGTGAGCAGCCTTTCCCTTAGCGTCCAAGTGGACGTTAACCTTAAAGTTGCCTGGAAGACAGCAAACGACATCTTTGTCTGTGTGGCCATGCTTGTGGTCCCAGTGTCTCTTCTGTTGCATTCTCAGAGCTCTTACCTTCACTTTGGCAGCCCACTTGGTCCATGGAACACCTTCCATCTTGTTGTCTCTTCCAATCAACTCGATGTCCTCAACACCGGTGCCGGTGATGCCCAAACTGCGGACTTGTTCATTGCCAATAACCTTGGCTAATTCCTCGTCATCTGCTGTCTTAAAGTTGATGGTCAACTCGAACAAATCCTTTCCGACTTTCCTAACGTTGCTGACGGCAACACCAGCGCCAATAAACTCTGGTCCATCTTCCGAACGACGGTGAACTGGCTCGGCCATAACTATCAGAGTGTCAGCACATTCAGGGTCAGTCGAAGGCAACGTGGTGGTACCAACAACCTGAGTTTTCTTATGTCTGGCGAACAAATACTGGCCACCTTCTGCGGAGGCCACACTGGCAAGAAGAAGAAGACTGTATTTCATAGTGAGCTTCGGATGTTTCTTGATAAAAAAAAAGACTGAAGACTGGTAAACAGCCAGTCTTTATATACCCCGAAAAATAGTGGAATTCACCTGCTTCTCGCCCATAGCACCCTCCGGTAGCTCTTATTTTCTGGTTCTCGATTTCCAAATGGCTGCAATTCTCCTGTAGGTACTCGGTAGGAGCGCAATTGTATGAAGGTTGAATAAAGTCTCGAGGCCTATTTGATGCACTCCCACGTATGTCTTGCATCAAAATGCTAGACGAAACCTAGACGAGAGACAAAACTCTATAGACCCTGCAGCATGGCCTAAAGCTTATAATTGCAAAAGTGTAAACTGCTTACCTGAAACTCGGAGATAGACGGTTCTTGTTTGCTCCGTGGGCTGACTTCTTTACCCCTTGACTTGTTTCATAATGAAATTGAAAGGAATTGGCTTTGCTATACCTTCTTTGACATGGTGGTGATCCTGTACACGTTCAACAGATTTACGGCTTATTGCAGTAGCTCGCTTGCGTCAAGACTTTCCTCAGATTTCATTGTCAGCTACCACATCTTTAGGAAAAAATTATATATAGCTAAATCCGAAAAGTCTCGCCAATTGTTCAGATTATATCCGTTTACCCGTGCAACATACGATCTTTTGGATAGAGCTGCAAGAACCGTTATTTAATTTTAGCCAAACAATAAACCACCCCAGGGTCTTTTTCCGAAAGAAAGATACCCCCTCAAAAAGGAAATTCATTTTCCAGTAAAAAGTCTCACATGGATACTTCCACCAAAGAGTCCATTGATCTGGAAAGATGGCTTGGTTTCTCGTCTACCAAAGTAGGACTAACGTACGAAGTAGTTGACCGTGTCTCTTCACGAAATATGCAAATGAAACTGCAAAGCCAGAGAGAAAGAAAAAAAAAAAAAAAAAAAAAAAAAACACAAGCGCTGTTTCAGAATTAGAGAAACCCAATTACCCTTTTCGGTTTGACCAGAGATTTCCCGAGGCTAATGAAGTTGTTGCGCTGCGAATTCAAGGATCGCCCAGTTCGCTTGCTCAATGATCAGCGGCCAATTCACTTGGCAACAGTGGAAAACATAAGCTTGCCCTTGCAGAATCTTCTATTGACATTACCCCTAAGACAGGCGTCTCGTAAGCTGAGCCTAGCCTCCGAACCTTCTTTAAGCGTTTGCAGGCTTCGCGCCTTCAAAGCCATCTGAGAGAAGAATCTATTGCGCAGCGAAAAGTGTGCGCAGTCGGATCGTCAAACCGAGTTACAAAAAGCGCTACTTTCAGGTCCTCAAATGTCTCTTTCGAAAAATTACCGCTCTCGTCAAGAGATGGTTTCATAATGAAATCTTTGTTGGGGTCCTGTTTTATGGAAACTTGCTTTCCAAGACAGGATTTTTCTTAGCAAATTAGGCAAAGAACGTTGCACAAAGCTCCCGCAGAACTCGACATGCATAATCGAGGAAGGTGCGTTTAGCGAGGTTGGGATGATCACCAGAGGGGTGACTCGAACAAAACGGGGATTTTCCTAGATTTGAAAGGTTGACGAGCCACACAAAACGCTTTGCAGCAAAAAATTGTTTCGACTGGAAATGTTAGGCTCAAATTTTCAATTTACACTTACGGTGTGGCGATTGTATATTTTCTTCGCGTGGGGCTTCAACAATAGAATCATTAGTGTGTCAGAATCGAAGCATAATACAATTGCTTACTTAAGTAGTCACATGTGACCGGCCAATTTGCTTACGGCATTGCCAATGTCTTGGATAGAATTGAATATGCGCCTTCTTTTGGAGGGCTGGCTATCGACTTTAGACACGGGAGAGTAACGTAACCTTAAAGTTAACCGCTCCAAGTCTAATACAATAAGCCCGTTTTTATCAACTTAGATCTTGCCCGTATAAAGCCCTGTCTTTGCCGAACCATTCTTCTCCTTCCAGTTTAAAGTTGGTCTTGGCCCTATAATTCGCGAGAGATACATTATTGTTGCATCTCGACCTTAAATGGTAACTTGACCATGCATGGCTAGCGGGTGAAACGAGACTTAGCCGTTTACGAAGACTGGCCCCGCCTAAACTATAGTACAGTCAATCAAGCTTAGCCCGTACATTACTTTCTGGACATGTTTCTTGATCAAGGGCCAATCCTCTCTCCGCTGAACAAATTCGTAGATCTCTTCTTGGCTAAAGATGCCGTTAAACTTCGTCAAATCACTGATGAGTTGCCCAATTGCTTTTGCGTCCTCTCCGCCAATCAAATATATAGAGCCAACCTTTTTGAGGGCCTGGAACAACGGAAATATCATGCGCTTGTTACTCTTCACATGTGTTAAAATGAAGTCGTAATACAAGTTGAGGTCCGAAATAAGCGTCACCGCCCCGCCCACAGAGATGGTGCTCCGTTTCAAACATTTTACAATTACCTGGAAGAACCGTTCTGCAACTTCCTGTTGGAAGACCTCCACGATGGGCTTGTCAGCACAATCAACAAGGAGGTCAATGTTATCATCAAGTATTTGTACCGCGTGTTGTGCAGCTTTAGTGGGGCCCTCGATCATATGTGCTTTGCTTGGGGGAGGATTGTAATCAGAGTCTTTGAGTCCAGAAAGAAACACGGATTCAATCTCTTTAAAGAGCACATCTATGCCGATATGTAAGCCATCGGCCACGTACTTATCGACAAGGGCTTCAGCAGATTTCTTACTCTGAAGCGAAGGATTAAGAATCGAATTCTCGTGCTTTACCAACTTTCTTTGCATAATCTCTTCCTTGTAGAATATATCTATCATTTGGACAATCATGTCTGCCATGTTAATGGCTTCGAAGAAGATAACAAGTGGTTCGATAGCTGTCCTCTTCTTATTGTCTGCAAGTGATACATCTCTTGGGTTGTAGTCCTTTAGATACTTCAAGGCCCGCTCAAACCCTTCCCTAAGGTGTTCATTAGAGATGCTTTCAATCACGCTGATAAACTCTTCTTGCATGGCACCGTAGATATCAAAACGCAATGCCGCCACAGTGTAATTTTCAAACAGCAGAAGTCTAGCAAGAGAAACTTTTGTATCATTCAAGACAGTCAATGTTAGCTCGGGGCTAAAAACCCTCCTCAAAGATTTGATATTCTCGGCCAAGATTTTCGCCTGGGCCTGGATTTTTGAATAATTGAGCTTCTCGTCAGTGTCGCCCTCCTTTTGTTCTTCTTGATCTTTACCCGTTATTGTGAACACCTTTTTAAAACTCAGCAAGAAGTCGCTTTTTGACTCAGCCTTAACATGTTTGAGAATACTTTGGGTGGTTTCCTTCTCTCTTTGTGCGACGGTATCCCTCCATTCAGCAATTTTTTCGGAGCACCGTTGTTTAAACACGGCTTTTTCTTCGTTTAGATATTCCGCTGCTATTGACTCATAAGAAACGTCAATAAGCAGCCGGGTCAATCGTCTGTAGCTTTCGCCAACATTTTTGCTAGGATTAAGTTGTTCAAGAAATCCATCTGTAAGTCTAACATACAACAGAGTGACCATATCAAAGTATAGTCCACGGTCTTTTGAAGCAGAGACAAGGAGAAGAATAACATCCTGTAGCTGATTTGAAATTAGTTCTTCGCTCACCTTGTACATCATTGGAATTGTTTCCGGGAAAATGAGATCGATAATCCTCGATTCTTCATTAAAAACGGAAGCAAGTTCCTGGATAAAAGAGTCGAGTTTGTCCTCGTTAAGAGCCCACTTCGTTTCAGGCTTGGAATCCTCGTCGCTCTCATCATCTGAAGGTGCTTGAGTGACACCGTTGGTGGCCTCTGTGAAATATTCCTTTACATCAAAAGCTTCCAGGTTAAGGAACTTTGTAGTTTCATTATCGAAGCATACCTTCTGAAGAAAGAAGTCTATAAGTGTTTGTTCATTCTTGAGCTCGACGAGGATCTTCACAAAATCGCTTGTTCTCTCGAAGTCTTGAATATCGTAGTGAATTTCTAACTCTCGTAGTAATGCATTTTCAAAGATTTCCATGAGTTCAGTGATCTTTTCACCCACCATGCTACCCACGGTTTCATCTGGGTTTATCGCATTATACTTTAGAAGATTGCTCAACATTTTAGCTTGGTCTTGTGGAGTATTGAAACTCTTGAAGAGCTTGAGTCGCTCATATGGAAGGTTCAGTTGCAAATCGGCATAATACTTTTGTAGACTTCTTCGTATGCGTAGAACCTGAAACTTTGCTATCTTTGGGATCTTGTAGACTCGATCTAGACACGTCAACGGGTTATCGAGCCATTCAAACTTCGAGCCTGCCAATTCCTCTCTAGTGGCATCAGTAGCGTTTTGCCATACGCTCATCTTTTTTAGTTTCAGGATCCATAATTGTGGATCATTCACTGCTCTATATGTGTTCTTGGAAGTTCTGGAGAACTGAAGCAAATCGGGTACATCAAGGAACCACGTGATGGTTTTAGCTACTGGTAAGGGGATCACCAGCAGATTGTATACATCGATGTCAGCATTCCAGATGACTTGGGCCATTTCCCTTTAGCTGTTCGATGAAGTGTTGATAATGAAGCTTGTTGATAGACGTGCCATGCAGTCTTTCTGCATCCGGCATTACTTGTCCTTCCCGGGAAAGTTAAGAAAACGGGCTATACTGAATGCAAAGACCCTCGCTTCGCAAAATAAAATGTCTGTGACCACTTCTTGAAAATAATTAAGGTGGCTGAAACAAAAGTGGATGTGAGGTCTTGACTAACTCAATGCCTGTGTGAGCAATAGCGATCATCATCGGTGCATCCACTTCTTGAGGCCGATAACTTAAAAAAAAAAATAAATAAATAAATAAAAAAAATAGAAGAAAATAATTAGAACCCAGTAATAATCTCTTAAGTTTGTATTCACTGACATGTTATGGCGGTTGGATAGTCTCAGAAGGACATCAGAGGGAGTGTTATTTCGCAGCCATTGTCACAACTGTCCCATGAAGTCTGGAAGACCTGCTTCTTTTTACCAATCTGAACTGGTTTCAAAAGACGCTTTATAAAAAAATAACTTTATATTGTTATCTTCCACTCTTACCATTATTCTTCACACCTAGAGGCTAGCTCAACTACTACCAGTCTTTCTTCTCTTCCCCATACTGTCGCTATACAACATCGCGAAAAATGAAGCTCATCAAGACGCACCCTAAGTTTCCACCAAGACCGTTTTCGGACTAATTAACTAATCAATAACTGCATAACGCTGTTCGAGCATGCTACTGGCACTTCGGCTGGGTCGAAGGGCGCTATGGAGCTGTGGAAGCCGACATCACATCCCTCGTCTTCCGTATCCCAGCATATCAATCAATCTGCTACGACACCAGCACAAGAAAACCAGCCAGAATAATCCACCGACAAATCCAGCAGAAGATCCACAAACTTTGGGAGGAATGCTTCTACGGTTTATTCGCAAGGAAACGCAATTTCTATCCGACAGCATGAATATAGAAGAAGCTATAGATTCCCAGCACGAAGTGGCTACAGATAAAATAGATCCAGCCTTACGAAATGCCCTCATTGCGGAGCCCGATGTTCATCAACAGTTTGCTTCACTACTTCGACTGCTGAAGTTTTCCGTTCATCCTGATGTCCTTCTTCATTATTACCTGCTCTTATCAACTGTGGAAGAAAGTGAGAAAACTCAGCTTCTCAAATGGCTTGTATTTTACCGTCAATGGCACCTGTTCTGGCAAATTGCTATTACTGACGCTACTTCTTTGAGCGACGTGGAGGACCTTGTGGATCTAATACATGCTGAGCTTGAAATAAACCATAATTTGACCTTCGGCGTATGGGAAGTGGTTCGAGCTGCAATTCATGAAACAACTACAGCCAGTCTTTTGACGTCTGTTATAGAGACTGTTGAGTACAAATTTGGTCTCTCCAAGTCACAACTCATTAGCTTTATATCTTTTATAAGGGAGCTTGATAATGTGGAAACAGATGACGAGCTAAACCTTCTTGAGGAAAGTCAATTACAAACGATGTCAGACAGTTTCATCTGCAAAGCATTTTTTTACAGACTCGTCTAAGAGTTTCTGATCCCACAGATGCGATCGAAAGTATTAAGGATGAAAAAGCGGCCCTAAAATCGCCGGGATGGTATTCTTTTCTCACATCCCTGTTTGCAGATAATCTTCATTACTTGACGTCTATTCCACAAAAAAAGAATCCGTCACTGGAGCAGATTTCCAGAACGACACTTATGTCTCACTTTTTGCATTATCGTCTGGCGAAGATGAATGAGTCTGATTTCTTCTCTCTCATCCAAACAGCTACTTCGCAAGACGCCCATCGCATTTTTCTCATTGCATACAAAAACAGCCAGCGTGGATTGATCCAGAATAATCGACTAATTGATCATGTTGTTCAATTGGCAATAGGTAGCGGCAACAATAAGCTCATTCTGGAATGTGTTAGAAAGTTTTACATCTTTATGTCGCTAGACTCCTGGCAGCAGCTTTTCCAAACCGTTCTTAGAGACGATCCAGGTGTCATTGAATTGTTTGAGCATAAACGGCCGAGCGAATTTCAAGCAGTATCTAAGAGCGCTTTGTATAAGGGCTTTTCATCCCAGGATACAGTTGCCCTTGTTTCTCACTGCAACAACAATCGCTTTACTATTCGCTCTGCTTTAAAATCACTTCATCTTGATAAAAAGGAAGCTCAAGAAGTCTTAGATGGCCTTCGTGGAACGAAGTTGACGGCTTACAATCTTATAGAAACGCTCCGCTTCGCTTTCCGTCATCATATTGTCGATGAAACCTCCTGCCAGATTATTGATCGAATACTTCATAAAACTTGGAATGGTGATGTCCTCTTGAAACGAGGGCAACGAATCAATTATCAAGTAAGGGATGATTTTAGGTTTTTTTATGCTATGGCCACCCCGGATGAACGAGTTAAGCTCACGGAAACCCTCCAAACTTTAGGACATGCAATTTCGTTGCTCGAAACGGAGGAAATAGCATCTTTTATGAATAACTTGAACGACTACTTCTTTGCATCAAATCAGTTTACATTCATCAACTCCACTACTGGCAAGACTTACATATTGGACCGTCTTATCAAAAAGACTATGCAATTTGTTTTTAAACACCATGCCAAAATACAACCAAAAGACGGTGTGAAGCAAATCAGAGACATTTTGCGCTCTTTAAGATTCGATTCTTCCCCTGGGCAAGCGTCGCTTTTTGAATTCATTGTCCACGAGAATCCTGCAATGGCATTTGAGATTTTGAACAACTACAAGACAAAAAAATCTGTTCTTGTAAACCCAATCATGGAAGGTATAGCCCGTGGAGTGCTTCGAGCGAAGACGCTTACACCATACCAACGAGTAATGGCTTTTGAAAAATTCCGCCAAAGCGCGAAGGAGTTGGGGTTTAAGTACCAAATGAGCGCAAGGTTGACTGTACTACTAGGTAACCTGATCCTAAAACTTGAGAACATTTCAAGGAACCCTAAGTCGAATCTCTTGCAGCCTGTTATTCAATACGGAATAACCAAGGGAGTGCCACACGCGATCATAAAAAAGTGGAGCAAAGCTTTACCTTGAAGGCAGTACATAAAAGAACAAGTCTGACACTGCATAAAGTAGAAACTTCTCTCACTTCACCAAATATTTCACAACGTCAATTACTATCTACGGATGTCGAGTAAATCATACGGCGTGACGGGGCCGGTGTCATTAGCAAACCCTACACAGCGTGAAATAAGTCTAAATGATTCGCTCATTGGTGAACTCAAAGCTCGTGGCTCTTTCGAGAGCGAGCAGGCAACTAGAAAGAGGGTCGAAGTACTTGCTCTAATGCAATCTATGGTCCAAGACTTCGTTTTTAAAGTCTCAAAGAAGAGAAATATGAGTGATGGAATGGCTAAAGATGCGGGTGGGAAGATTTTTACGTTCGGTTCTTATCGACTTGGGGTCTATGGGCCTGGATCAGACATCGATACCCTAGTTGTGGTTCCGAAACACGTACTACGCGAGGATTTCTTTACTGTCTTCGAAGAAATTATAAGGGCAAGACCCGAGCTAGAAGAAATAACTTCTGTCCCGGATGCCTATGTTCCTATCATCAAACTTGAGTTTGATGGCATATCGATTGATTTGATTTTTGCTCGCCTTAATGTCTCTCGGGTTCCTTCAGATATGACCTTAGATGATAAAAATCTACTCAGAAATATAGAAGAAAGGGATTTGAGGTCCCTTAATGGTACCCGTGTAACAGATGAAATATTGACTCTTGTGCCCAAACCTACAGTGTTTAAACATGCCTTGAGATGCATTAAAATGTGGGCTCAGCAACGGGCTGTCTATGCAAATGTGTTCGGTTTTCCCGGTGGTGTTGCCTGGGCCATGCTAGTGGCGAGGATATGCCAACTATACCCCAACGCAGTAAGCGCTGTTATCATTCAAAAATTTTTTAGCATCTACACCAAGTGGAATTGGCCTCAGCCCGTATTACTCAAACCGATTGAAGATGGTCCCCTACAAGTCCGTGTGTGGAATCCTCGGATTTATCCACATGACAGGCAACATAGAATGCCTGTTATCACTCCAGCTTATCCGTCAATGTGTGCCACGCACAATATAACCAACTCCACCCAGAAGGTTATACTCAAAGAAATTGCAAGAGGAACTGAGATAATGGATCAAATTTTCTCGGGAGAAAAGAATTGGTCTGCTTTGCTCCAGAGGCATACATTCTTTCATGACTATAAATTTTATTTATGCGTTGTTGGGGCTACGATTGGCAATGATGAAGACCACCATAAATGGAGCGGCCTTATTGAAAGTAAATTACGTATCCTTGTTCAAAAACTCGAAGTTTCTGATGGCATTGCGCTTGCCCATCCGTACGTGAAATCGTTTACATCATCGTACTACATGGGAGACTCAAAGACTGAAGATATATTGGCTGCATTTGGGTGTCTTCTGGGAGATGCCGTTCTTAGTGGCCTTCAGAAACCTGTCGAAGATGCTAAAAATGTTGACAATGATTCTAGCATTTCAGAGCAAAAAGTAATTCACCTCACGAAATTATTCATTGGATTAGACATCAGTCTTGTTAGAGAAGTGGGCGGGGTGAAGAAGCTCGACATACAATATCCATGTTCTGAATTCTATAATCTTTGCAAGAGCTCTACGCTGTTTGAAGAGGGCAAGAACTTCATTCAGATCAAGAATGTCAAATTGCACGATTTACCAAATGATGTATATGAAGACGGAGAGGAACGGCCTGTTAAAACCGGTAAGAAGCGAAAAAAGGATGGCAAAGCGGAGCAATTGAAAAGGCCAAAGGGTATAACGCCCACAGCAGCGGCATAGCTAGCTAGCTTCAAGGCTCTGATCATGCGTCTTGGGTCATGTTAAGTACACATCTTCTATACCATTAATGAAAGCATTAGTCTGAGTCTTACATGTAGTTCTCGAACCTGTCTGTTGTTTCGTCTTGTTGAGTGTCTTTTCTAGCCAAGGTATGAACTCGTCAGTACCCCCTGTTTCGTTATAAACTGACGCGTATGTGCTCCAGATATGTTTATTGACATCTTCACTCCAAGCTTTCGCGAGTAATGAAGAAAGCTTCTTCTGGGACGCTGAATCTTTTGCAGCCCTGGAATAAAATATCCGAAAAGCAAGAAAGCCATTTAGCCTTCTTCCACAAGTCGTTTTACGACGTTTTGATCTGTTAGATGGCTTGAACAAGTCAATGTCGCTAATGTGCGCGTTGCATTCTGCTAAGCTTCGTCTGACGGACTCAGAGGCTTTGGGCAAAGGCGGTATCTGTATGATGATACTCGAGAGGCCAATGCAAGATACTTTTTTTCCCATCATCTAGTTGGTTTATGTATTTATTCATGTTCCTCAGGCAGCCTTAAGTATTTTCTTAACGGGCAAGAATATGCATATTTCCTTCGTTTTCGCGTTTCACCTTAACTCAAGTGTAGATGCCCTGCGTAATCAACTGAAATTGATCGTAGAGTCTTGTATACATGCTCCCTAAACTCTTTCCGATGAGCGAGATTTCGACAAATTCGTCCACTTCTTCGTCTTTCAATTGTAGTTGTAACCTATTCTTGAGAAGAACGCTTGTATTGTCTCCATTGTTGAAGCAAGGAAGATTGGAGTCTTTCTGCATAATTTCAACCATATTGATTATCCGGTCGCTTTCCTTTCTAAGTGCTTTGAAACACTCTTTGCACAATGCTTTGAATTCTCCAAAAAGATCGCTTTCAAGACCACCCAATAGTTCAATATACTCCATTGTGAGCTTAAATGGAGCAGCTTCGAAGCCAAGACTTCCCGGGGAGTTCGACAAGAGAAAGCCAAAGTCGATGTGGATAATATGCCCTTCATCATCAAGCATTATATTTCCGTTGTGCCTATCTTTTATTTGTAAGACATAACAAATGATTGAATAGGACGCTAAACTCTTTGCAAAATTCGCCTGTGCGCACCTGTAAGCCGCAGAAGCAGGATCTCCAAATAGCTTCTCAAAATAGTCTTTCAATGAGAATATTCTGCCTCTGGCATTACTGCCCGCAGCTATGGAGATCTCGGTCAACGATTTCTTTATAGAATGAATCGAAATAGCGTTTGTAATGGTTTCAACAAGACCGGTATTCGCACTGGTAATCAAAATTTTCATTCGCTTGGTCCACAGAGGAATTTGTTTGGAGGACCAAACGTTGGAAATCATGGTAATGAGTTGGCATGCGAAAGCCTCCTGAGGAAGATCCGACCCATTTTTCGCAATGACAGAGCATAAGTCCCAGTTTGGTAGCTTTCCATATATGCTGGACTTCCTAATTCTTTGCTTTTTGGCATGCCAGTCTTCCGCCAATTTGAAGTCGTTTTCGAGTTTTCTTTCTCCAGCATTCGGATCATTTCCCTTCAAATGGTTGAATTTCTCATAGTCAATCGACTCGAACTGATCTTGCAATGCGATCATTGATTCAATGATACGATTCTTTATTGCAGAAGATTGCTCAGATGTTGCTTGCCCCGATGCTTCTAATTGTTGTAACATCACAGCAGCGATACGCATCTGATCTGCTCTATTCTTTGAGGCGACATCAAGGGGGTTTGACGAGCTGGCTGATATTTTTTCAAGAACATCCATATGAGACACACCCGTTCTTAGTGTATCATCGTAATCAATTTGCCGCGAAGTCTTCAAATCAGACAAGTCCGCTTCAACACTTTGAGATGTATCTTTGATGGACTCGAACGCTTGACTAGTCACGACTGATTTTCTGGTGGAAGATCCGCTTCTTTGTGTGGATGAAGATCCTTTCAGAAGCAAGACTTTATTGGACGTAGACGATGGATTGAAGTCAATCTCATCACTTAAGAACTCCACGAACATCAAGAAAGGCACTCTTTCCGCTGAGTTTAGAACACAAGCCTCATTAACACTAAGCTTGAGAAGTTTGTGGTATTTCTTATTGCGAGTGCTTGTGTAGGGAAGAAGTTGGGGGATGTCAACCTCCGCTGGAAGTAGAGTATCATTGATGATCGAAAGCTCAGCACGAAGGGCTGACAATCTGGCTTCCTTGGGTAGTTGAGATAACCTTAAGGAGATGTTCTGTAATGCCAAGATGAATTCTGTCACGTTTTTTGAGTAATTCAGCTTCAATAACTTGACAGGGTCGATGTCAGTGCCTGATGAGAGCGGCGTCAGATTAAGCGGAGATGGTGCCTTTGTGCTTTCCTTGAACGGGAAGAAATCCACGCTTGGCAGGCTTAAATCTCCGTAATCTTTTGTTGATGAAGACGAACTCAAGTCAGGCATGGAGTGAGAAAATTGCTGACGCTTCTCCGATTGCATCGAGAGACGAGGTGATTTGATGACCGACTCCGCAGAAAGCTTTTCTTCCATGTACTTGAGAAGCGTAACGCTTTCTGAATCACGAGGAGCAGCTTTAGCATTGAAAGAGTGATGTCTCCTAAGCGGTTTGCTCGTTGGCAATTGGTCCACATCGTCATCACTAGTATTAAATTCAGAATCATCGGACGCAAAGCTGGAGCTTGAATACTTCTTCTGGCGAGCAGAAGATTCCGAATGACGCTCAGGCTTCGTATTTTGTCGAGCTCGTGGCTCCCTGCCTTCGTCATCCGATTGGGCCGATCTTTGTTCCCCTGAAAGTTTTTGGTTTTTAAGAGTCAAGTTCTTTGTGAGCACCTTTTGGAAATTTGCAAGCTTGAAAACGAATGACCTCTGCTGTTTGCCCTGGACTGAGAGAATGGGTTTGGTATAGTTATGGATTTTTGGAAGGCCAAAAGAAGCAGCTAAGGCCCCACAAAGCACGAGTGATGGATGTAAGTTCTCACGGAACTTTGGCACTATCAGAGCCTCGTATGGATTGAAAATCACGTCTTGAAGTTTGTTAATCAATCCTCTCACTACTTGAAAGGAATAGGAGTTGGGTTCGTCTTTCAATTCAAAAACGTAAGCCTGTAGATGCCAAAACACAATTAGGCTGAAATGTGTATACTTCATGCAATATTCCAAGAGGAAATCTTCAAGAGCCATCGAGTTCGTCTCGAAAGAAACAAAAAGCTGGAGAAGTTGGGGTATCAAAAACTCCAAATCGTCATATTTATAAAGACGGAGTTTCTTCGTGAGGTAGAAGTGCACGCCAATCTCTCCAGAGTAACGACGCAAGTAGTCAACACACTGGAATACGTCGAAGTCTGGCGAGTTAATCTCTTGGTATAGCTTTTCTGAGTCTTCCACCATGCTGGTGATCTTTGGCGGTACAAGGTTTCGCTTTTCTGGTTGTTCACTTTTATGTACGTATGCAGTACATTTGACGTACGTAGGTCGCAACAGTACCCATGCACCCAGGCACAGGATGCAGCGTAAGGGCAAAAGGACTTGCATTTATTAAAAATGAATATAATTCGAAATAAAACTTAACGAACACTCTATTCTACTCTGACTGCGTTATAGAATCAAGCTCTATCTTGCGGTACAATTCTGAACAACTCGTTCAATTTAAACTTCATTTCTTCAGGCGAGTCATTGCTGACATCAACCAGACAATTGACGATGAAGGGAATCTCACCATCCACCTTACGGAAAATCTTCGGTTCGAATTGTTCCCCAGTTTCAGCTCTCTCTCTTGCCTTGACTCTTTGTTCCTCCTCGATCTTGAACTTCTCATCCGTGGCCGTCCTGTGGTCATTCTCTCCGAGCGCCTTGATAGTACTGTCCCATAATTTACGAGACTCGTGAGGAAGTTGTTCGTCCATCGGCTTCACTTGGAGTGGGTAAGTCTGAGTCTGCTTGGTGTCGAGGAACAACTCCTTGGCACCCTTGCCTTCTTGGATCTCCATTGAGCCATTCCACTTTCCAGTAATTGTGTAAAGAGTCTTCAGGGATTTTAAGTCCTTTACAGTTCCTTCAATAACGTCATAGTCACCAGAGATGAAACCCTTCGTCTTGAACTCAATGTCAGCCTCTAAACCTAATTTCTCGCATCTAATCACCATATGGTCGCCAAGTTCCATTTTGAGCTTTCCAAAAAGGATGCCACGACAGTAGACGTTCGGCTGATTCATAGTATACACTTCATCATCATGCTCGCCGAGTGTTAAGCGAGCGACACCTTCCATCATTGCTGCCAGGGAATTACCCAAAAATTTGGATCTAGGGATAACTACACCATCAGCACGAATCTTCTTCTCGGGAACCATATAGAAATAAGACGACTCGGGTGGATGATGACACGTTTGCTCAGCAACGTAGTATCCGGTCGACTGGTCTGGAAGGTCATCCCAAAAACAAGAGAAAACCTCCCCCAAAACAGGGTTAAGGGGCTTCTTTACCGCTTTTGGGGCGATATGCCATCCTGACAAGTACCACTTAACGATAAGAAGGAACCGTTCAACATCATTCGATGTGGAATTTGCTTCAAAAAGGATTTGGGGTGTGTGAAACGCATTAGTGATGCGCTCCAACATGGATCTCCTCTCTAAGATGAAAGTAGGCAAGGTAATTCTAGTCAAGTCGCAACCAGGGCGCAATTGAGATATGATACCCATAAGAATCGATTGATTCTCAGATCCAATGTCATCTCCCTCCTCTGGAGCCGAAGAGCTATCAGAGCCCCCAATTTTATTCTTCAAGCGATGCAATACCATGGTGATGAAAGATATGTAGTAGGAGACTCGAGTTGCTCAGCAGGCAAACGATAAGACACATAACCGCACATCACATGCATGATTTTTTAGGCAAAGCACGAGCGCAAGAGAAGGCGGAGATTTAGAATGAGAAGCAGGGCCTGTTCCCAACTCGGTAAAAGAACGAATTTCCTTCATTTACCCCAAGAATAATCTTTTGGAACCCGTAGCGATCTCCTATGAGAACTTCTTGCCCGGCATGAGGCTCTACCCCTGTATCTACTATGTACCTTAATTATATATGCGAACCTGAAACACACGTCGCTCATATAAAGAGCCAGAATCCGGCTAAAAATATTGGCCAGTATGAGCGAAATTGATGAATCAGCCGCTGTGGTGGAGCTTACAAAAGTTCATGACGAACTCAAGGTGTTGGCCTTGACTTTGAGCTCAGTGAGAGTTATTGACCCTCACGAATTGAGCAAGGAGTTGAATGACCATATTTCCAAAATACGACCTTTCCTAGAACGTTCTCAAGAATTATTCGACAAGCAACCTGAATTGCTAGAAGATATAAACCATCTCGCGCATACATGTCTCAAGATGGCGGTTTTAAGAGAAGGCCTTGAAAAGAAGTAAAAGGAGGTCCGGATCTCTTCACGATACTTTCTTCGTGACATTCTACTTTGAAATGAAGCTCCAGCAGGATAAAAATTTGCTATGAAGCTACGAGAACCATTTCCTTATGGTTGACTTCTGGTTGCTGTAGTCGCGGGGTTGAGAAGGTGCTGGTGAATTCCAGGCTCCGAGACCGAAGTAACGCAAAACAAATTCAACGTCACCGATCTCTGCTCTGTCTCCTTGAATTGCGACTGACGGTGGACTTTGCTTGGAACCATTGCCGTTACCTGTAAAGACCTTCTGAGCGACCTTGCGCACGTCGTCTATTGTGAGCGCTTCGATTTTCTTTACCATCTCATCTACAGAGGTTATTTTATCCTGGCACTGAACTTGGCGGCCAATGTCTTCCAAAGCTGCCAATTTGCTCTCAACATTCATCAAAAGTGAAGATATGAGCTGGTTTTTAGCCCTGCGGAACTCTTGAGAGGTTATGCCGCCCTTACTAATGTCTGTCTCAAGCACCTTGGCAAACTCGTGGGCAGCAACCTGCGCCATATACTCCTCGTGGCCCAAGTAGCATGAAATAGTTATTCCAAAAAGACCCAGATCAGTGTAGGCATGATTGAAACTCAGGCAATTCTCGACAAATGGATGTTGATTCAACACCCGAAAAAGTCTCAGGAACATACCCTTTCCAGGACCACCAGCTGAGAAGGATGAACCACCCCCAAAAAGTTTCTGAAGAGTAGCTAATGCGTATAATTCATCGCTTAGCAATCCAGCGGTCTCAAATGCTATTTGCATGTGTACTAGTTTAGGTAAGTTGCTGTAAAGTGGCTCTTGATAGGGCAAGGAAACTTCACCACCTCTATAAACAGCAGGTTCATGAACAATTGGGATTCCCAGGTTTTTCCAATCTCCTAATCGCAGCTCAACCATGTTCAAAGCTTCTTGATGTGGTACGCCAACCATGGCAACAACAGTATTTTCGGGGGTATAGAACTGTTCGTGGAAGGAAGCGATACCCTCTGGACTTAGCCTACTTAAAGAGTCTGCCAGTCCGTGCAAAGGCCTTCCCAATGTACTCTCTTGATAAGCGGCTGCGTGTAGAACTTCCGGAAGGAATAAGTCATGTTTGTGGACAAGCTCACTTAATTCATAGGCGACCGTATCACCAGCCTCTGCTATCTCCAGTGTGGTAAGCTTTGGCTCACGAATTGTCTCAGCAATGCAGTCAAACATCTTATTGACGTCTTTGTTGAATACCAGGGACTGGTACATGATAGATTCTCTCTGGGCACCACACATAAAGTTGCCACCCAAGCGAGCCAAGTCATCCATCATCTGAATACCACTGCGATTCAGAGTACTCTTAAACGCTAAACGGTCCATGATATGAGAATGGCCCGAGGTTTCATCATTTTCGTACCTCAGTCCGGCGTCTATATATGCTCCAAGAGCAGAGAAGTGCCCCGGAGTAGAATCAGTGACCACCCTGAGACCATTAGCAAGTTTGGTGATCTCTATAGGGGATGATGAACTCAGTAATGTCCTTCTCGTGATTCTTGCGCATCTCGATAGCATTATAAGGAATATGGCAAATTGATGTTAATGTCGATTGAATGTTAAGTGATGGGGTCGTGCAAAGGCAAGAGGGACCTTCAAGAAAGGCAACGTAGAAGATTACGAAGTAAATATTTATTCACTGAAAAGACGTTGATAAAATGTCCCTATACAAATCCTCATTGGATAACTCTCTTTATTGGGATTGATTTGTCAGTGTCAGTGGTCTTCGGCCTGGCTGATTACGCGAAGTGGGTGCGAAAATCAACCGAATGAAAGTTGCGATGCCAACAAGAGCAAATCAATTACCTATCGGAGAAAAACATGATCCTTAGAACAAACTCTTTAGTAAAGCCAAATTCTCTCGGCTGGATGATCAGCTTTATTTAAACTTAGGTAAAGGGCATGATTTTTAATTTACCTTTGCAGAATCATAGTTTAGCTAGAAAACTCAAATTGTGCTAAAAAACTGCG
The DNA here is from genome assembly GCF_002926055.2 of Candidozyma haemuli. Taxonomy (NCBI): domain Eukaryota; kingdom Fungi; phylum Ascomycota; class Pichiomycetes; order Serinales; family Metschnikowiaceae; genus Candidozyma; species Candidozyma haemuli. Next base: position 1,529,499 of record NW_020289911.1, on the reverse strand, counting down.
CATACGCACCCAAATTGTGAAAGAACAGTTATCCTCATGTAATTCTACTTGCAATATTTCCCTCCTAAAGCAGTGTATCGTACTGACATTAAAGATCCAGAAGAGCATATTTAGATCAGAAAAGGTAATTGAAAAAAAAAAAAGTTAACTTTCTCTTAGAGTCAACGCACATCCGTAGAATTCCTTGCCCTCTTCTTGAAGTATAGTATATGTGCAACCACCTTATCGCTCCAAGACTCAAGGAAATTTGAAGGTATAGGTCGCATTAACATATGGCATGAGGGAAGCCCCATGGCTCCCGTCCACCCCGTCCATCCCCTCTGGAGGAGGAATCTGCTCGCGACTAGCATCGAAGCAGCGTCTTTTATCGAAGGTAAATCCTTAGCCATCTAAGATTCTAATGTACATTTACTTGCTTTGTCAATCTTTCCCTGTTTTAGGTGCCGCAGAATGCCTGTCTCTCGTAAAGTGTGGTGTTGCTGATCGACACGAGTCTAGGAATTTGCTACAACTATCTGATAATACTGATCAAAGAGGCTAATAAACTCATTTAAAGAAGTCAAAGACTTTCAATGTTGCGAGTACAGCCACAGAACAGCATGGGAAGCCTCGGAACCATTTCCCATTCGGAACTGTTCCTGAATGATCTCGTGTATGTAAGGTTCCTTATATTGCACAGGATATGCGTCAAGAATCTGTTGAGAGATTATAATAGCCGTTATAATCGTACAAAGTCGAGATATGGGTTGAAATGAACCATTCTAAAATTATACGGCGTTTAAAAAGCAAAGACAGATATTTTAAGATTAATTTCGAAGTTTGAGCAGCCAGGGAAGATGTTATTTGGATGTTATAACCTGCAGGTCTGGCTGCAAAATCTGGGGTATAAAAGAAGCGCATTTGTGATTTCCCCAGGTTTCTTCTTCCTACTACCTTCTTTTCGTTCAACAACCTCCCGGCCACGATGAGATTTGATCAGCAAGTTCCGACTTTTATTTGCCGACCCTTATCGTCGCCGAGCGACCACTCGGGGCCTCAGCCCCTCCAATTTAGAAACGGCGTTCCTTTGAAGCAGTTTCCACCCAACCATTTCCCACAGAAGTCTGCCAACTTCTCTCACAACCCCTCCACCTTGGAGATGACCACCTTCCCACCTGTCGCCCTCCCAGGCGCTGATGATACCCCTTCTTCCCCTAAGAAGAAGAGCTTTTGGCGTCGTCTCTTCTCCAGGAGACGCAGCCGCAAATATGATGATGCTACCAAACCAGATGATAACCACCACGAGAAAGCCTCTTTCACTTCCAAGAGACATACTCCGATCACCACAAGGCTGGCCCATGCCGCCGACAAGCACGTCGTCGTTCTCAAGGACGCCTTGGGTTTGAACACCCGCGTTGACGACGAAACACCAAAGCCATATGGCACCCCGGAAGGCACAACCTATGAAGCCTTCCAGCGCATGAATGGCAACCTTTTCCCTTCACTTGAACAACCTTCGTTCGTGATGAAGCCCATTGATTCGACGACTAACGCCTTGGAGTTTAAACAAGGTAACCTTAGCGCCACTTTCAGACTCAAGTCTTTCCGCTTGCAGAAGTCAAGCGATGGTTCTCTCTCTTGGAGGCCTTCTGCCGAGGTGCCCCGGGAGTCTCCCTCCTCTCGGATTGAGCTCGACAAGATTACCGCTGCTGCTTTTGAAGAGAGACCCGTCGCCCTTCCTGATCTTCGCTCGCTGGAGACTTATGCTCTGGTCGGCTGTAGCCCCGTTCCTAAGTGGGCTGCCGACATCGCCGAGCTTCGTAAGAACATCCCTGATGCAGAGAATCTTACCATCTTCCAGGCGCTTCGTTTTGCCCAAAAGGCAGAGAAGAATCCTGTTCTTGCCGAGCTCATCAAGGAAGTCGCCTACAATGAGTTCATCAACTACGACACTGAGAACGTTAAAGCCTTGAAGGCTGACGGCGCCTTTGCTCGCTCACCTCGTGAGTCTTTCGCCGGTCATTTTGAGGAATTGACTGCCAAGTACGTGTCGTCCTCGTCGCCTTCCAGCACCGGGGTCCCCTCCTTTAGACCCCGTGCCGCCCTGGTCCACACCTTCGTCCTGCCTTCCCACAGCGACAAGGCTGTTGATGGCCAAGCCCAGGCTAAACGTTCTAAGCGTCGTCGCCTTTCCTTAGCCCTTGGTCGTCTTTCTCGTCGTTGGTCCTCTCGTGCTAAGCTCTTTAGGGAGCACTGGCGTGAGGACCGAGTCCACAGGGACTCTGCGAAAGAGACTAAGAGAAGCATCAAGGTAGAGAAGCGCAACATTGCTTTGTTGGACAAGGAAAAGCAGTTGTTGCAGTTGCAGTCTCAAGTTCTGAAGGCCTCCCACCAGAAGGCACAAGAAGAGAAGGACCACCAGCAGGCTGAGTACCACAGACAACTCGCCGCTAAGCAGGCCGCTCAGAGAAGAAAGTTGGAGTTGTTGGAGAACAAGGCTGTCGCCACCGAGGCTGGTAGAAAAGTTGCTGCCGCCTTGAAGCGTAATAAGGTCTTGCTCGACAACGAGGTTAAGTACCAGTTCGAGAAGGTTTCTCCCCAAACCTCTTCAAAGACCTCCTCCTCCAAACGTTCTAAGAAGAGCACGTCGACGCTGATGACTACTCCTACAGTCAGTCCTTCTGTTTCCCGTCCAGGCAACTCCTCTTCTAAGGTATCACCAAAGCAAGGCCTTGCTGGTAAGGACCCCAATGGTTACCTCGATGACAGAGAAATGGAGGAGAACCCTTGGAACATTGGTGGAGACGTTGAGCTTCGCAGCGTTATTGCAAAGGAGAGACCGCTTCTTGGAATCAAGCCCAAGAAGACCGTCGTCGGGTCTCGAGTCGTCTCCGTTGCCTCTTCTGTTCATTCTGAGGAATCGGAATTGAAACCTTTTGTTCCTGTTCCTTACAGGCCTACCACTGATGCCTACTATCATGGCTTTGCCATTCCTCGTGTCGACGCCCCTCCTCCTCCAAGACCTACGGGTGCTCCCTTCTGGGAGAGGAACGAGTGGGTGAAGAACCGCATGGCCATGAAGGGTAAGATGACCAGATACATCGCTACACCTGAAGAGGTGTTGCAGGTCAAGGCCAAACTCAGGTCTATTCCATTTGCCATGGACTGGTAATACGTGCACTTTTCTTGTGATCATTTAGTCTCGTTTTGACTTTCTCGTTGGTTTATCATCATCATCATCATCATCATCATCATCATCATCATCATCATCATCATCATCATCATCATCATCATCATTATCATTATTATTGTTGAGCTACATCCGTTTGGGAGTATCTTTCTGGCAGGTTAGATAATCCGCTCCTTTGTATGCCAAGGTATTATTTAAAAAGCCCTATCACGTAGCACGTAGAACTGCAAGTGACATAGGTCACCGATGGAACATGGTGCAATAGTAGCTAAAGCAAGCACTAGTAATAGATCTACTTTTCTAGATATCGTGGAATCGTGCCTCAGGATGGTAGTATACTGGACACAGCCAATAGGGCCTTCTAATGTCATCCCAAACACTCCCATTTTCCTCATTTCCTTTAGCCATTGTCTCCTTGGGAACAGTAACTTCCTTGAATTGTAACTTCATACCGTAGTTACCGAGATCGATCTCGACCAACTTCTTGTACACTTCGTAAATGACCTGTCTGTCGGCTCCAAGCCCGTTAAAGAAAGAGAAGACACCACTTGGCTTGAGGAGGCCAACAACAAAGTCAAAAAGTTCGAGCATATCTTCGTAATGTTCAGAGAAAGTGTCATAATAGATTCCGTCGAAGTAAACTTGGCCGGAACTAAGAACGTTGTTTAGCAGATCTTGCCAGCGGCCTTCAAGAATTACCACATTGGGCTTAGAGTACCAACCATCTTCCTTCATCTTGGCGAGAACGTCGGGATGAGCCTCGCAGATGTAATGTTTTGTAGGGGTTTTGGCACTTATCATTGTATCAATAATACCCATCCCGAACCCTATATTGAGGATGTTCACATTTTCTGGATCATCAGCAGTGGCAAAGAGGGACTCGCTACCAATTTTCATTAAATCAGTTTCCCACGACATCATGACGCCATCTTTTCCATTCTCAGTGACCAAAGCATCGTTCTTGTATTCTAGTTTGGATTCGAGATACGCCTTTTGGTTGAAAGATGGATCTTGCGATTCTTCAATTACTTCATCTGTGGCGTTTTCTAGGACATCATTGTTTCCAGACTTGCCGTCATTCTTACCGGCCTCCTCTTCAACCGACACACTACTTTCCCCCTCGCCGACGAGGTCAGGAATCTCATCATCACTGAGGACCTCCATGTCGAACTCACTCACCTTTCTCAATAAAAGTTCCGCACGGACACCGGCATCAACAATTTGATCATACAACGGAGTGTCCTTCAATTCTCTCTTTATCAAGATACATCCAGGAGTGTCGTTGTTCACGTCAGTAAGACACCATCCGGCTCCATACTCAAAAAGCGTTCTTACCATATCGTTGACGATATCCATTTCAGCCTCTGAGAGGTCTTTTGGAACGTGAGTCGCTATAAGATGAAGCGGAGTAGTGGTCGAAGTAGCTCCACCTTCTTCGATGCCATTAGTGAAGTTATATGCTTCCTCAATTGTATAGGTGGCCGGGATTCCGGCCTTCAAATAGTACTTCAATTCATCCAAAGACTTTGAAGTGATTGGACGGAAAGGAAATTTGCACAAATCATGAAGATCAGACATTATGGTGAATATTAAAGCGATGAATCTGGGGCATCGAGTTGGTGATGAGATCACGTGCCATCTTTTCGAAAATGTACTACCATTGATCAAAGCTTCACGGGGCCATGAGGAGATGAAGGTGGAGCGAAAGATTTTTTAAATCTTTCAGTCTCTCCCTTCATTCTCCCTTTTTTTCTATATGACCAAGAAAGAAGACGTCAGTTGCTCAGAGAGTCGTGGGGGATTCTCATGAAAGCGTCTATACGACATCTTACATCAGTTCTTTGACATGGCTTGACATAAAACGATAATGAGGCAATTTACTTAATAAAGAAAAGAAGAGAAGCAAATAATAAAAGGAAATGAACGGAAAGAGTTTCCAAAGCAACCTTTTATCTTTTTATGCCATCATAGGCAGCAAAACTGTTGTCTTCCAGGTGAAAGAAGAGCCAATACAACGCAAGACCTCGCAGCAGAGCTACAAGTGTTGAATGCCCCTATAGGGCCAATTGGGCCGCGTTAACGACCTCTCAGACTTCATTGGCCCAAGTGTGTAACTACTGCCATGCACCCCGCCAATGCTGCATGACACGCCCGTAAACGCCTTTTTATCAAACGTTAAATCCTTCATTCAGTTACAGTTCTTTCAGGTTTCAGCCAATGCTGATTTGCCTCATTAGTGAATGTAATGCATGTTAGGAGCACAATAGCGAGACGCCCAGGCCGTATAGGCGTTCCACTGAATCCTGATCACCACACAAGCCTACACCACATAAGCCAATTTGATATGCCCGTGTTCATGTCTTACCAATCTTCATCCCCCCTTAATACAAAATTTTATAAAAATGACCATCCGAGCCACCATTAGCTGAAGTCTGTATTGCCTGAATTCATTTCTCAAATAATGCTTGCCAGTGCGTCGTATTTTACGAAGGATGGCATTCTACTCTTTTTTTTTTTTTTTTTTTTCCTTATTTTTCAACAATTTTCTACCTGTCAACTGCAGGCAGCTGTTCCCTGACATAATTTCTCTGGATTCAATAGAACACGAATTTTGCTTTGTCCCTAACCTGCCTGCGTTTCATCGGTTTTACAAGCTTTTGCAATGACAGGCTAAGAACGGTATGAAGATATGAAACTAAACAATGTGATTCTCAATTCATAAGAGGAGAATATAGAGAAGTAATGGACGAAAATACGCCTGGCTTTCTTCATGAGCTTGACCCCTTTCATTATCTGATTGGATCAGTGGTACGCCCCTAATAGCCGCATATCGGCCAAAGTGGGTGAAAATCAAATGCAAGTTGTAACAGGAAGCACAAGAATGAGACGAGTGCTGCAACTACCTCCTTTGCACAGTAAAACGCCCAGATTTTCAGAGCCTGCCTAGATTTCAATTTTTGGTCGCCTCACAATACTACATTTTGGCAGCTGTCAACGCGGCCAAGAAAATATGCCCCACCTGTCAAATTCAGGGCCCGGAAAATCGCAGCCAACACTATATCACAGATGGGAACGCAAAAAAAAACCTGGGTAAGCGATTCGTTGTAGCATGGATAACATGAAGTATGGTATGAAATCTCGTCAACACCTCTTGTGCCTGGCTGCGAGCGTACTTACGAAGCCTCGTTGACGCCCGCTTGGAACCGCACCCATTGGCTACTTTGCTAACAATAGCCGCTCCGACGCATTTATGCATAAAGATGGTCAGAGATAAACCGTACCTAATTGGGCGGATGGCACTTACTCGTGAAAACGCCTCGGCTTCAAACGCCATCATGGAGAAACTATGCTGATTTACGAGGTCTCTGTAAAGTACAAATATAAAAAGCCAGGCGTCTGTTCCAGACAAACCTCATCAACATGCTCTTGTTTTTCCTCCCGCTCCTTCTTGGAGTTTCAGCAAAAATTCTGAACATGGAGTTCTATGGCGAAGGAGGTATCTCATTTTTAGCTTGTGCTTATTTGAACTCTCATTACCTATTCTGTGAAGAGCCTTCCGACTACGCTTGCTATTGCACCAACGACAATGCCCAGGCATCAGTGATGGGCTGCTTAGCAACTTATGGGTCTTCTTCGGATGCTGAAAACTACTTCATCAAATATTGTGACAAATGGTATGACCTGGAACTCTCTTCAGATATGCTTGAAGAGTCGTATCAGCTTTATTTGGACAAAGCCGCTGACCCACTAGTTGCGAACCCAAAGTTCAACATGACGGCTGATAATATGACAACACCACTTCTAGTGAACACAAGTGCTGCTGAATTGTACCGCGAGTCTTACAAGGTTTTTTTGGGTAACTACGATCACTCAGTCTATTACGGCATAGGAGCTATCAGCTACTGGTTCTTCGTTTTCATTCTAGCTGCTATTGCCAACTGGGGTGTCGTCTTATTTCCGGGATTGAGGGACTTCTTCAACGGTAGAGTCTCTAAAGCATGGAGGAAAAATGTGACAGTGCCAGCCTTATGGTCTCGTAAGAGACTGACTCAACAGGACTTTTTGGGTGGAATTCTTAGTTTCCTCATTCCTTCTAGATTAGAGTCACTCCTCCTTGTGATATTCTTCTGGTTGGTATTTGCTTTGTTGGTTGTTGAGATTCGTTACATTCCCAATGATCCGCTTTTTCATACAAGGAAAGAGGCAATTACTCGGTTTGTTGCCGACAGAACAGGCATTATTGCTACTATTACTGTCCCGTTACTCATTCTCTTTGGAGGAAGGAACAATATATTGCAATGGTTTACCAGATGGGACTTCGCTACATTTATTGTTTATCATCGCTGGATTGCAAGACTAATGGTTGCAATGGCGTTTGTTCATTCCGTATGCTTCTCGGCTCTCTACGTTATGGACGGTATCTATTTTGAGGAGATGGCGGAAACATATGTCACTTGGGGTATTGTGGCTACAGCATGCGGAGCCATTATATGCTTTCAAGGCCTACTTTTCCTTAGAAGAGCATATTACGAGACTTTCTTGGTAATACATATCATCCTCGCCGTCATTTTTGTTGTTGGGCTTTGGCAACACATTTCTGTGTTAAACTACCCACAGCTTGTCTATCCAATTTTTGCCGTGTGGGGAGTGGATCGCTTAGTCAGAGTGATAAGAATCTTATGGTTTGGTTTTCCGCTTGCAAAAGTTGAGCTTATTGCGGAAGACGCCATAAAAGTAACAGTTCCAAAACCAAGAAATTGGAAGTCTATACCCGGTGGCCACGCATGGTTGCATTTTTTACTGGGTTGGTACTTTTGGCAATCTCACCCTTTTACTTTTGTTGAAATTACAAAGGACTATGGAACTGATATCGTGTTTTATTGCAAGGTAAAGAATGGGGTTACTAAAAAGATTGGAAGAAAATTGGCAAACGTCCCAGGAAGAGCAATCTATATGAAGGTTGCAGTCGAAGGCCCTTATGGTGAAACCAGCCCTGTCAATCGTCATTCTAATGTCACATATTTTGCCGGAGGTAATGGTATTCCTGGTATCTTTGCTGAAACTCTCACCTTGGGCAAGCAGGCTGCAACGAGATCAACGAACAATCAAAAGATAAAACTTGTTTGGATAATGAGGGAAATGAAGTCTTTAGCTTGGTTTGCCGAAGAGTTAGAGATGTTATGCCGTTTACCGGTCGAAGCTACCATCTATATAACAAGACCAGAGATGCGAGAAGGAATAGAAGATCTAGAATGCGTTTTTCAAAAAATGACTGAAGACAAGGTATTGGCAAACAATTCTTCGAATGACTCAGAACATTCAGCAGAGAAAGCAGACGAGAAAGAGTTGAAGGGGGAAGTTGACACAACATGTGTTGAGACTCTCGAGAGAGCTAGGAATATGCTCCCTCATGTAACAATTTTGGAAGGTAGACCGGATCTTTCCAGTTTGGTCAAGCTGGATATTGAGGAATCATCCGGTTCAGCAGCGTTTGTGACGTGTGGACATCCAGCAATGGTTGATGACTTGAGGTATTGCGTCTTGAAGGCAATGGACAATACAAACAAGAGAGTTGACTTTTACGACCAGCTACAGGTTTGGGCGTAAAATGTTCTTTACCCATGGACCGAACTAATATGCTCTGCCTGATAGCTATCTTTAATAAATAACATAGGGGCTATACACTATTGTTCCTAACCTTTTCTACTAATATTTTTGTTCTCCTGTAGCTCCAGCCCTTGAATCCTCAACCTTATCGGCGGAGTTGAGAGGAAAAAGGCACTGATCAGGAGAGGTATGATTCCATATGAGGATTGAAAGTGGAGCCAGATAGTTCATGACTACTTTAATGTCCGATTGAATTGATAAAATTGCTGTGGTATCCTCGGTCAGTCAAGACTGATACGTTGCCCGACCCCTGTAGTTCCATTTCGGGGAAATTTCGGCGAATTCAGCTTTCAAAATTGATTCGGAAAAGTGTCATTTTGATATTTTTGAAGTATTTTTTTCGCTGAAGCAGAGGCATACATGGAGCCAAATAGTCGATAAAAAACCAGCTTCTAGGACCATTTCAGAAGAAGACAAGCTCTACTAATAACAAGTTGAACAGACGCTTCATGAGTGTCAAGATTGAATGCTAAGAAGTGCCCTTAAGAAAAGTTGATGTCTCAGTCTTAAAAAGCAAGATGGAGTGGCGAGACAAGTAAGTGTCATTGCGTGGGCTCCTAGCTTCTAGAAAATAAGATCGAATAGAGGTTGCCGCAGATCTCACATTTCGTGATGTCAGACGTAGAAGGACACAGAAAGAAAGTAAAATGGGTCAATAACGGCGCGTCAAAAGCAACGATCATCACCATTGCAGAAGCGTAAATGGCATCCTTAACGGCGAGCCGAGGACCCTACATGCCTCATGCAGAGTAAAGAGTGGCGGATGTAGATTCTTGCTGCTTCACTGGCATTTACGGGGAAAGGAAGATGGTCTGTTTTTGATACATCTAGTTCAGAAATGCCAAATCTAATTTTCTGAGCCATATAGCCTTATATAGATATAAAAAGTCCAACTAAGTAGTATTACTTGCCTTTTGCAGATGCTTCAAGGCTTTTGTGACACTTTGTTTTTTTTTGTTTTCTTTCTTGTGCTGGTATTGTCGTTCCTGGAAAAATGTTTGCTCGCGGACTTAAATCGTATGATCCAGTGGAGTGATGCAGCTTGAGTTCAGGACGATGTAGGACAAAACCGCGCGGATAAGCGAGGTAAAGTTTGAATTGGTAGTAAGAGTCCAGAAGTATGGCCTAAAAAAATGAACAGGGAATGACAATGAAAAGATCTTAGTTACATTATATCTAACAAGGATAATCAGGATTTGAATGTTGGCGCCAAAGTCATCGAGGAACACAGTGATAACCATAATTGCTCGTTTTGCATCAGTTTCTGCCGCAGCACTGGCACTTCCTGACCCAAGCAGAATAAACGACCAGAAAAACCCTCGATATGACCTGCGACCGCCAAACCTGACAGTATAACTATGCACGTTTGTTTAGAAGAAGAGAAATATTTTGTAGACACTTTTCCTACTTGCTTCTTTTAAAGACATCTCCTGCCCTTGACCCATATTCCGCCTGCAGTACAGATAGCCTGAACCAAGCACCTCCAGGAAAGAAAAAGTAACATCTGAGAAAACCACCCCACCATTGATGATCCCCCAGAACGACCGTCGCAAGACGTCTCGCCTATATAATAACCAGCTACCGTCTCTATTTGATGGTCCTGCTGAACCCCCGCCACAACAAGACTTAGACCCTTCCGCTATATCGGCTCCTACCCAACCCGAATCTTTCAGTCCCATCTTTGAAGAAGCACCCTCCCAGAATCCGAACGACCCTAATTCTATGGACTTTTCGTACCCACGCATGCAAAATCCGCCCATATTGGACGAGCATCCTCTAGATTACGACCGGGACCGTCTTCCATATGAGCCGTTTGCTGTAAGCCCAGCAATGGGTAATGACTTCTCCTCGCTAAACCCCATGGGCTACGCTCACATTGACCCCAACTCGAACAACCATTCGGCAGGATCGACCTCTGGTTCAGCTCTGACTCTGGGCCCACCTTCGGCACCGGCCCTGACCGAGGGCCTGGTCAGACTACCTCCCCACCACCATCCACAGCAGCCGCATCTTAATGGCTCCATGGGCCGCGGGATCAACGGCATGGCATCGTTTAACAACCCTCAATTCCTCTCGGGTAATTACACGGGACTCAAGAAGTGGGATGATGAGGACTCACAGACCTCTCTCCAAAACACTTACAATGAGAACGCTCAAGCAGGAGGACACGCCAACACCAAGCCCCAGCAGCCTGTACGTGCAAAGTCTGCTCACAATTTGATTGAACAGCGATACAGAAATAAGATTAATGACCGCTTCACAGCTCTTCAGATGCTGGTACCTACCCTTCGTGTCATTGCAAAGAAATCACACAAGAATAGATCGGGCTCAGTTGGCTCGCGTGAAGAGGATGACGAAGAGGAGGATGACATTTGCACTCCACTGCTTGAGCATGCCGAAGACCTTGAAGGCTTGGAACCCGCCAGAAAGCTCAATAAGGGCACTATTCTAGCCAAGTCGATCGAGTACATCAAGTTTCTCGAGCGTAAGAACGAAAGAATAAAGATGGAGCACCGTGAATTGATCGAAAGAGCCAGAATGATGGGTATCCAAATCGATGAAAGTTTGTTGGATGGCCGTTAATATGCTTCCTGAGGTTGTGATAACATATGTATGTTTCCCTGTACAATGGCAGACGAGTTATAGGAAAGCTAACCGTTTATTGTACATCGAGCCAGCTATCTTAGAGCGATGCAGTATTTTCCCGTCGTTTGTTTCGTCATTACTTTACTTCTCTTCCACACTGTCTACGCAAATTTGCAACCATTCTTACGCGCATGCGATAAAGCATGCTTTCGAAGTACACTAGTAAGCTCACGGATAGGTAATTTATAAATATTTGATTATTGAATGTCATGTAAGATGACTCTAATTTGTCCGACCGTTGCCCCTCATGCTGCTTTGGCGAATAGCAGATGTGCAATTATAAGTTCAGACACATCTCCTGACCTGCCTATCGCGGGCTTCTTATGTCTGCTGACTACTATACGATAAGATATAAAACCGGCTACGACTGTATGGACTCGAAGTATTATGAGAAATTCACTCACTCAAGCATATTTTCCATCTTCTATCCATTTCTTTTCCTGGCCGTTGTTTACTATCATTGCTTTTATCAATTGCACATTCGCTGAACTGAAGACCCTAATAAAATGGTCTCATAAAACCCGCACCCTATTTTCATCTCATGCCATATTATTCGCGTCCCAGGCATCGCACCCGTACACCTTCGTATAGTCCCGTCTTAAGTCCTCATTATATAATGGCATCGTCTTGGCCAAGTACATTAGTTCCTCACTCATTCGCTTCCTAGTTCATCCTAAACATGGCCTTGAAAGACTATCTCGTTGATCTTTTTGATCATTTTCAGGCCTTGCCCACACCGGTGAAGCTTGTGGTGCTTCTTGCGGCCCCTATTGTTTATAATGTTCTTTGGCAGCTTCTTTACTCTCTCAGAAAGGATAGAGCGCCCCTTGTCTTCCACTGGATCCCATGGTTTGGCTCTGCTGTTGCATACGGTATGCAGCCTTATGAGTTCTTCGAAAACTGCCGTGAAAAGTACGGCGATGTTTTTGCTTTTATGTTATTGGGTAAGGTAATGACCGTCTACTTGGGCCCTAAAGGCCACGAATTTGTGCTCAACGCTAAGCTCGCTGACGTTTCTGCCGAGGCCGCTTACTCGCATTTGACTACTCCTGTGTTCGGAAAAGGTGTCATCTATGACTGTCCTAATTCACGTTTGATGGAGCAGAAGAAGTTCGCAAAAACTGCCTTAACCAAGGAGGCTTTCCAGAGATACGTGCCCAGAATTCAAGAGGAAGTCTTAGACTACTTCAAAGCTTGTTCTGAGTATAAGATGACTGAACGTAACAACGGTGTTGCTAATGTTATGAAGACCCAACCTGAGATGACCATTTTGACTGCTTCTAAATCCTTGATGGGAGATGATATGAGAGCTAGATTTGATGCTTCCTTCGCTCAATTATATTCTGATTTGGATAAAGGGTTCACACCCGTGAACTTTGTATTCCCACATTTGCCTTTGCCTGCTTACTGGAAGAGAGATGCTGCTCAACAAAAAATCTCTGCCACCTACATGTCTTTGATCAATGACAGGAGGAAAAATGGTGATATTATTCCTGACAGAGACTTGATCGATTCTTTATTAACCAATTCTACCTATAAAGATGGCGTTAAGATGACTGATCAGGAAGTTGCAAACTTGTTGATCGGTGTTTTGATGGGTGGCCAACATACCTCCGCCTCTACCTCTGCATGGTTTTTGTTGCATTTGGCAGAACAACCAAAGTTACAGGAAGAGCTTTATAATGAGGTTCTTTCAGTTTTGGCCTCCAAAGGTGGTAGCTTAAAGGACTTGGCTTACGACGATTTGCAGAAGATGCCTTTGATTAACCAAACTATCAAAGAAACGTTGCGTATGCACATGCCCTTGCACTCCATTTTCAGAAAGGTCATGAACTCTCTAGTGGTCCCAAACTCTACTTATGTCGTTCCAAAGGGTCACTACGTAATGGTTTCACCTGGTTATGCTCAAACATCGGAGAAGTGGTTCCCCAAGGCAAACGAATTTGACCCTCATAGATGGGACGAAGAATTGCTGGGTAACATTGACTCTGATGCTGTTGACTACGGTTTTGGAAAAGTTACAAAGGGTGTTTCATCTCCTTACTTGCCTTTCGGTGGTGGGAGACATCGTTGTATTGGCGAACAATTCGCATATGTCCAACTCGGAACTATCTTGGCCACCTACGTTTACAACATCAAATGGAAGTTCAAGAACAACGGAACTCTTCCTCCTGTGGACTATCAGTCTATGGTGACTTTACCAATGGAGCCCGCAGAAATCGAATGGGAGAAGAGGGAGACATGCGTGTACTAAATAGGACTAATCTTGACCTGGTAAGAACATACTGACGTAGAAAATGTATATTGGCCTCATGATGGAAGTGGTGCACGGGTCTTCTTGTGACTCAAGCTGAGACTCAGTATTTAGAATTTTTCACTTTAGAGAAGTCACATCACAACCATGTCAAAGTTTGCCTTAAAGGTCCCGGCGTCCAGTGCCAATATTGGCCCCGGTTTTGATGTCTTGGGAATAGGTCTTAACCTCTTTTTGGAGATCCAAGTCACAATTGATGCATCGGTAGATACATCGTCAGACAAGTATCAAGCGAAATTGAGTTACGAAGGGGACGCCGCTCATGATGTGCCTCTCCAAAGCGAGAAAAACTTGATTACCCAGACCGCTTTGTACATCTTACGTTGCAATAACATCGAAAGGTTTCCGCAAGGCACATGCATTCACGTTATTAATCCGATTCCGCTTGGTAGAGGTTTAGGCTCTTCTGGCGCGGCTATTGTTGGCGGTATTATGTTGGGAAACGCTATTGGAAACCTCGGTTTGTCCAAGGAAAGGATGCTTGATTACTGCTTGCTAATAGAAAGACACCCTGATAATATTGCAGCCGCCATGCTTGGTGGTTTCGTTGGTTCGTATTTAAACCAGCTATCTGACGCAGACACAGATGCAAAATCAGTTCCTCTTGAAAACATCTTGCCTAAGGCTAGCACTCCAGCTAGCTCTTATGAAAACAGACCACCACCAAATGATATTGGTCAATACATCAAGTACAACTGGAATAAGAAGATTCGTTGTGTTACCATCATACCTTTGTTTGAAGTTAAGACTGATGATGCTCGTGCGGTGCTTCCAGCTCTGTATACTAAAGAAGACATAGTGTTTAACTTGCAAAGACTAGCAGTTTTGACTACTGCTTTGACTCTTCCCGTGCCGGATCACAAGCTCATATACGAAGCCATGCGAGACAAAATCCATCAGCCTTATCGTGCACAGCTTATACCCGGGCTTGAACAGGTTTTGAATGAACTTACACCAGACTCAAGCCCAGGGCTTTGTGGAATCTGTCTTTCAGGAGCTGGGCCAACTATCTTGTGTTTGGCGACGGAAAATTTTGAAAACATCGCTAAACGAGTCATTGGTATTTTCGAAAATAATGGTGTTGAATGTAAATGGGAGTTACTTGATTTGGCGTATGAAGGTGCTGTCATAGACTACAATTAGGTCTCTTAGAAAAGAACCATGCCATAGATAAACAGCCTCAGGATATCGGCTGCGAACACTGATTGTCATATTGCTGGGCTCATAGGAGCCGATGCAACGAATAGAATCATGATATAGCAAAGGGAGTAAATATAAATATATTTCCGGTAACTTCCTGTTGATTCTTTAGGGGGAATTAAACAACCCGATTGCATCTTGTAACTGTCTTGAGTTACGCACTACTTCGTAGAAACCAATTGTGCAATAACATATTTCGAAAGACACCAGCAACTACTCAATTGCAAAATGACGTCCACCGCTGGTGACTTACTGTCTCAAATCCTCAAGCAAGATGCATTGCAATACTCTTCAACACGCCCCGTTTACTTGAGCAACGTTGAAGTGACTGGTGGTGATTATCTCCTGAGGCAGTTTTTTTCCAAGTTATTGTACCCGTTGGTCGACAAAAGTGACTACACCTTAGGTCAATTATTGCATTCTGTGGATAAAAGCCAGGACAACTTACTTAAGACCAATGTGTTCAGATCTGTGAAGCCATCATTGCATGTTGATTACTTGCATCCGGTTCCAGAAGCATCAACAAACTACAATAGAGAAAAACTGATTCCGACGAAAGTCATCTTCGACTTAGAAGGAGAACCTTCTGTTGGAGGTAATGCTGCGTTGGGATTCAACACAGAAGACAATTTAGAAGTGGATTTGGGGTACTTGAATAACAATTTTAACCGTAATGCTGAGTTGATTAATGTTGGCGTTAATTATAGACCATATAAGCCTTCAGAGCATCTTATCTCATCCTTGAAGTTTGCCTCAAACTTACGTGATCCAACATACAAATTTGTTCTTGATTTATATCACTCGCAATGCAATAACCAGTCATGGCAACTAAATTCAGTCAAGAAATCTGGGGGAACTATTGGAGTTTCATATGGAAATCGCAGTGATCTGCTCTCTGCTTTCTCTGGTTTGGCCTTGACAAAGAGAACCGCGTACGATATTGATGATGGAGCTGCAGATTCTGTCAAGTATTTCGCTGGTAACTTCATCAAGCTGTCCATTATAAACCGTTTGGCCTATAGAAATGTCTCGTATTACGATCAGTTACATCAGGTGTATCCCGAGAATGGCTTCGCTGCTCTTTTGTCGAACGAAATTAGCTCAGATCAAGAGCAAGAGGAAGGTGCACTGGGTCTGACATTTTTTGTCAAACTGGCTCTTTCGCTTAATTTGTACAAATCCTTCTTCAAGAACTCTGTCACTGCTCACGTTTTTAATGAGGCAGGAAATATTTACATTTCGGGTTCGGAAAGCTCGGATGTGCTTCACTTATCAGATAAGTTTTACTTGGGAGGATACAAATCATTCAAAGGCTTTGCAAGAAATAGTGTGAACACCGAAGGAGGCCTGCAATTCTACAGGACAGGCTTCACTGTTTACAGTAGACTTCCTGAGTTTGTTCAGCGCAAGAGGACGGAGGGCAGCCCTCTTCGTTTCTATGCAACAGGACTTGTTGGAAATGTTGGCGACGATGTCTTGAAGAGTAGCACAGGGGCGGCATTGAGCGGCGGTGTTGGTCTCAAATACTTCAACGAATGGGTGGATTTTGATATCGGGTATTTTACGTCTCGGAGATACCGTTCGTCAGATGCTGCTGGTGTGAGGGATGGATTCCAAATGGAAGTATCGATCGGTGGAACCAACAGGCGATAAGCTCCATTTAGTCTGAAGAGCTAGATAGCAAGGACTACTGGTCACTGGCGTGAGCTGACATTGTGGCCTTGCAAGATACGGGAATGAGTGGAACCGCGGCGCACCCTGTGTATTGACTGGTATGGCTCAAACATAAAACTGCAGTACAAGCATAATATACTGATTAGTTTCCTAGATATGATTAAAGAGAACGAAATAATTTCAAAAGTTCTCCTATCTATAGAACACTTCAAAGGTAACATAGACCTGTTTCGTACTGCCATCCTAAAAAATGAATACAATCCCACCAGGAAGTATTTCTCCCGGCTTTTACTTTGGAAAGCTTGTGTGATTACTGAATCATTAAAGTTCAGAGAATGGGAAAGCAAGTTGTCACTGTCTCGCATTATATATCACAGGCTTCGACAAGAGAAAGATATGGCTGTGCCATGGCACCTTCTAGAGGAGGACAATGAGTTTTACTTACTTCCGCAAAGAAGTATGAAAAATGTCCGCTCCCACCATGTCAGACCAACACCTACTCAACTTCACCGAATTGAAAATGTTACCAATGATCCTTTGGCAATGCCTGAAAATGACTTGGAATCTTTAGATCCCGCACCTTTATCGCATTCTCTGCTTGATCGAGATGCCGAACTTCTCGTATCCATCGTGATGGACGTCCAGAGACTTTTTCCAGGTGAAAAGTTCTTCCACGACATGTCGGATAATTCTATAACCCATAAGAGGCAGATAATTACGGTTCTTTTTGTTTGGTCAAAATGCAACCCTCACGTCGGATACAAGCAAGGCATTCATGAGGTTTTAGGGCTCATTTTCCTCAACTTCAAGAAGGAACTGGTTCAGCTTCCAAATACAAATACAATGTCACCAGACGAGCGTCAGATTCTACTGCTCTTTGATGAAAAATATCTTGAGCACGATTTATTTGCTACATTTAATAAGTTCACAGTGACCAGCGGTGTTGTTCTGCAATTTTACTCCAGTGAAACGGCGCTTATGTCCTCAATCAACGTTTTCAACGTATATCTCATGAAAGTTGACCAGCTCATACACTACAACTTAATCACGAAGCTTAGACTAGAGTCTCAGCTCTGGATTATCCGATACTTGAGGCTTCTTCTATTACGTGAGCTAGGGAATGACTTAGAGGTTCCTTCATTATTGTGGGATAAGTTAGCTGCAATCGATACACACGCTGGTCTGAGCCCCATTCCTGACACAATAACCTTCCTAGTTGTTGTTTTATTGGTGCACATAAAATCTGAATTGGTTTTATGTGATTTTTCAGAAGCGTTGTCCTTGCTTCTTCACTACCCTATCGAGGCAAAGCTAAGGCAAAATCCGGCGTTCATGGATCTGGTTCTTCAGGATGCCTTACGCTTGACTGAATACAAAAAGAATGATATGAAACTCTACGAGTACGGCCGCAAGATGAATAAGAAGTACAACAACAATATCAAGGTCACGTTAGGCTACACCCTGTCACCTAGTGGCTCTGTGAGCCCGTCAATACTCAGTCGGTCGAACTCCCCATCACCTACACCTTCATCTCCCACAAACAGTAAATGTCCGCCGGATCCTAAGGCGGAAAGAATGGCTTTTGAAAAATATAGACTAGAGATGAGGTTAAAAAAACGGGCCCAAGAGATGATGAAAGGTACACAATGAAAGTAAATGTGGTGCACGGGTCTAGTATAAGTGTTGATAATAGTTGAGTAGGGCTCACCAAACCATCTCTCTATAACATGGGCAAACGGAAGGCCGCGGCAAAGCCGCAAAAGAAGATCAAGGTGAAGCTTGACACAACATTTCGCTGTTTGTTCTGCAATCATGAGAAGTCTGTCATCTGCACTTTGGATAAGAAGAATGGGGTGGGCGACTTGGCTTGTAAAATCTGTGGTCAGAGCTTCCAAACTGCCATCAATTCATTGTCGCAACCCGTTGATATCTACTCCGACTGGATTGATGCTTGCGAAGACTTGGCCGAAGAGGCAGAAATTAAGGGCGCAAATTTGGAAAACGACGAGGATGCTTACAGCGACGACGAGGATGCTCCTGCTAGGTCAACCCGAGACCCTGTCCTTTCTGATGATGACTACTAAGGCAAGGTAACAAAGCAATTCGAGAAAGACGAAAGAAAACTCTGCTTAATTATTAGGTACAGGGAACGCCAAGTTGAATGGCTTATATAGGTTAAATTTACGGGTGGATCAATGGCATCAAAGTGAATGATGAACTTTGTCAATTTTGCGAAGGCCGAAACTTACTCAAAATACTGTCAAATGCTTCGCGTATCGTATTGCCGTCTTCTTTCGCCCTCACTTCTATTTCGTCATCGGTCGGTTCCACGTATTTCTTCAGATACTTCCAGTCATCACCGAGTCCGTTGTCTCTCTTCAAAGTCTCCAACCGCCTGTGAAACTCAGCAAGAAGATTTTTTGTATCATATCCTGGCGCCTGGTTGAAGACGCTTCTTAAGCTTACCCCCCTCGTCTTCATTTTATGGAGAAATTTGATTACTTGATCAAGTTCTGAAAGATCCACGTTGAGGATTTTTTCACGAAGTTCCTCGCCAGAAAGACAATCAAGATCATCCAATAGGTGTGTATCGTCATTAATCTTCAGTAATTTCAAAATAGAGCCCTCTTCCTTGTTCAACGTGTTTAAACTTGTTAAGGAATGAGAGCGCGAATAAGGCAACGGTGTAGTTGAATCCATCAAATCCCTTGTCTCCGGATCTTCGTTACCGTTATCTTGAATGCTAGTGACGTTGTGGGCTTTGCGGGCTTTTTTCTCGTCCTCAACGAGCTGGAATCCCATCATATTGGTTGAATTGAAATGTTCATCGGGTACTAAAGATTCGTCAATTAGCTTGAGTCCACGAACCAAGGAAGAGTCAATGAACAAAAGTCTGATTAACGTCTCTTTCCCATCTAAGTTAAGTTCATTGCGCCACTGCATTTGAAGCAACTCTCGAATGGTAGCTTGCAAGTTTCTTCTATCTGCCTGAGCTCTTTCCAGGAAAGCAATTACTTCGGCTGAATTGACATCAAGCTTCCCTTGCGCCTTCTTTGACAAGATCTGAGAGAGCTGCTCTGTTAACGACATCTCCGCAGGCTCCACAACCAGTTTATCAGCAATGTTTTCAGGTATTCCAAGGCACGCTCCATATTTCTCATTGTGTAAAGCCCGATACGTTCTTTGAACAAGTCCGGGAGAAGATGGTAATCGCATTCAAGTGTGATCAAGGTTTTAGAATTCTTTATTCCTTCCACTAAAGCAGTGCCGGCCACAACATCAAGTTCATTACCGAGGACGGATAGGTAACCGAGTCGTTTACAGAACGGAATCGTTTGTGAAAGGGTTACTAGGCATTGTGAAGAAAGGCCATTATTCTCCAAGTGAAGCCGTGCCAAGTTCTTGAAAAGTGGTATTTTCGAAGTAAAGTAGCTGAAGATCGACTCCTGGTGCTTGGAAGGTAGGCTGAAGTCTGTGTGCGTAGTTTCGACAGACAGCGTATTATCTCCCGAGCCTTCCTCTATATCAAGGTCATTATGAGCCACACTACCAAACAACTTTGGATTGTTTGATAAGTCCAAGTATTTTATTCCGGGGAGTTCAAGAACAAACTTTTCGAAAGTTTCTTTAAAAAGCTCGCTGAATCTGAGATTAGTAGCATTTAAACTAATGAAGGCCACATTGCTTTTGGGAATAAGGGCTGAAAGCCTCGGGTTCTTTGCTATCTCAATCAAAATACTCAAATAAGCTGGTGACAGAAGATCATTATACCCTAAATCAAGCCCGCGACTCTTGCCTGTGAGAACCCATTTCTCGGTGAGAATTCGTAGTTGCTGTGGTCTTATTTGATTATAGGCCATTCCAAGCCGGTATGTCTTAAGCGAAATCGCCTGGGAGATGAGCTTATCGAATACTTCAATATCGTTGATGCAACATCCAGTGAGGATGAGTTCATCAATTCCTCCTCTTGCAATAATAGTTGCCGTGAATAGTGACCAATCCATGTCTGAACGATTTTCCTTATTGCAAGTCATGCGAACCATTTCATCATCATCGGTAGCCTTTGTATTCTTTTTCTTTTTCTTCTTAAGAACGTTCACTGAAAGTGGAGGACACTGTGTTATATCAAGCTTGCTTAAAACCTTGTTCCTCGAGAGAAACCAACATAACAATGACCATCCATCGGAGTTAATGGGAGTATTTCTCAAACTTAATTTCTCAAGTTGAGTCTTTGATGCCATCGCACTTAGCAATATTTTAAACTGTTCCAAAGACAAACTTACCCCATCAAGAGAAATGCAGAAAATCGGAGCGATTCTTATGAAATCCGCAAAGGTTTGTATCTCAATCATTGAAGGTGCAGGGTTCCGGAGTTGAAGAATGGGCAATGGGGTCATGGAGCCTTTAGGAATTTGCTTAGCAATAGCCGGAATGGGTAATATTTCACGTAGATGGCAGCATCTAGTGTACATTAGATCGAGTGCCATTTTCTTGATTGGAACAGTGTAGCCTTGTCGGGCAGTGTGATGCAACATTGGTTTATCAATTGCGATCAGCCTCGCGTGCTGACTGATAGCAGAATCTTGTTCTGTCTCCTCAATGTCCTGCTCGGAACTTTCCTTCGAGTCATTCGAGTCCTGTGAGTCATCATCGTCGTCTTCTCGAATTGGCTCGGTTTGGTCATCCTTATCTTTCTTTAGGAGTCCAAGTGCGCCAGTTCCGCCAACCACCAACCCGCCTCCTAGACCTCTCTGTGAGCGATCAATTGCTTCCTTATCAGCCTCTGTGAGTGGATTGACCCTCACAACATTGCCTGGTAGAATCTCTACATTACCTTGTCGTGGGGTCCTGGAAGGTATTTGTTGCGGGGGATCAATGAGAAAGGTCAGCGAATGAAACGCTACTCGCTTCAATGGCTTCAACCCATGAAACTGAGGTAGAGCCTCTGTATTCGCATACAGCAGGCTTGTAGCCGAATCATGTGAATCAAGCGACTGAGAATCGCGTTCCAGCTCTTCTCTTGTACTGCCTGGAGTGGACGTGACACTTCTTCTGCGTAAAAGGGAAGTGAATTTAGAAGCGGTTGTCTCTTTGGGGAGCTCCAGAGTAGACGAATGTTTCTTTACTGGTAGAGGATTCAAAAGACACCCTTCAATACCGTTTTGTGATCTGCTAGAATTGCGTCGGCTGGTTGAGCTTCTTCTCAGGTCCGGCTGCTTATAAAAGCGAACGAATTCATCGAGCCTTGGATCATTGGCTTCCTTCAATGCTGTTTTTGATTCGATTCCTAACTGGGCGGGAGAACCTGACCTCTTGGGAGGAGATTGTTGTCGCGATAGACGCATCTGGTAATCTTTTTTGAACAAGTTGGTGTTGTCAGCAGCTACCGATTGGGGCGGTAGTGAAGGAGATCCATTGCTTCCCGGAATATCAGATTTATGAAATTTGTTCTTCAACTTCGAGAAGAACCCGCCTCCACTGCTGGTACTTCCATTACTACCAGCACTAGCTAAGCTAGCAGCACTGGATCGTCTCCTCGGGTGGAGGGGCAATGGCAGCCTCTGAGAATGCCATGCATCACCATTAGAGGATGATATGATGGGCTCTTCTGAAATGGGGGATATAGTAGGTTTCAGTTTACCGGAGATGTTCTCGTTAGTGTTAGAAACCGTGGTTGCCATCTGAGGAGAGGCTGGTGTTGTGAGTGTCTTTTCATCAGTTGATTGCGGAGGTAGGCTAGTTTCCAGGTCTCGCCTCCCGACAGTTGCTGACACGTTAGAATCTCGTAAGAACCAATCGATATCTTTCATTTTAATACCGTTGACACAGCTGTTGCCCTTCTCGACAACCATGTCGTGGATTTTGTCCCAGTTCAATCCATTTGGTACGTCATCATCCGTCATCGTTAATGGTGGGAGGAATATTGTAAGCAAATTGCAAGAATGAATAAGTTTATACCTTGCAATGTTTAGTGAAGGAAAAAGATTGGAAAGTCGATTTAGTGTAGTTGAACGGGTGGTCTGTATTATGGAGTGCAAGAATTTGGGGATCTACAGGTATAAGCAGAGAGGGCTACATTATCGTCCGTCACACAAGCCGGCTCATCCAAATGTCAGGTGACTTAATAGATCACTGGAAAACCATACCACACAGCCAATAATGGACCGAAGGCGAAAGGCAGCGAAGGCACAGGTGTCAGTCGCTATATGGGTTAATTATACCCGATAATTGTGTATTGTCTCTCACTCAAGAGGTACGTCGGCAAGCTGTCTCGAATGCGGGGAGAACAGATGACAATACTCGATTTACGACATAGAATGGTGAGGCGGTTCATTCAAAAACCAGTCAACGCTTCTTTGCAAAGAAAATACCGTTCTTTTCTAGAACTGTGATGAAATTATGCCAATTTATATAGCAATCTTCGCCTATTTGTTCTCCTTCCCCACCCAGCCAAACTAGTCACGCCATGGAGTTTTTTTTTTCCTTCGTTCTCTCTGTAGAGCGCTTAATCCGGATCGCACTGGTGGCCGCGGAGTACATCGCCCAGACAATTAAGCGGTGCGAACTGATTCATCTATTTCTTACTAGGAGAGAGTGCGGACACCCTAATTCTGGATTTTGCAGCCATATTTACATACCACCCATACCACCAAATTGCTGCATCATCTTCTGCATCATACCGGGATTTTGCATCATTTGCTGGGCCTGTTGCATCAAGTTAGGATTCAGCCTCATCATTTGTTGAGCTTGCTGCATCATTTGGGGGTTGTTCATCATGTTGGCCATATTACCCATGCCTCCACCCGGAGCGCCTCCAGCACCTCCACCACCGAACATATTCATTGCCTGCTGCATAAAATTAGGATTCAGTTGTGCTTGCTGCATCATCCTTTGCATGTTAGCTGGTCCACCGGCTCCCATTCCAGGAGATTGGCCACCTGCCCCTGTATTCATGTTCTTCGCAGCACCAGCCATCAGCGCCATCATCCTTTGCTGTTGCAATACCATCTCGACCTCAACAGCACTACAGCCAGCACCTCGAGCAACTCTTAATATCCTTTCCGGTTCTTGAGTAAAGATTCGTCCGTCACTATCGAGCTCTTTGGTTGTCATTGAATCCATGATGTACACCATGTTCTTAATTTTCTTAGAGGTCTCCTCTTCCCCAATCTGATTCATGATGCCCGACATGCCTGGTATCATGGAGGCGATATTTGTCAAGGGACCCATCTTCATGAAGTTATTCATTTGTGTTTGAAAATCCCGTAAGGTAAATTTGCCCTCTTTAAAATTCTCCATGGTCTGCTTGTGACCTTCATCATCTTGTAAGTTCAACAGCTGTACATGCTCTATCAACGACTGTATATCGCCAATCCCAAGTAACTTAGAAATAAATGTAGATGGCTTGAAGACTTCAAAATCACCAACATGCTCTCCCGTACCAATAAAAACTATTGGCGTCTGTGTAGCTGCAACAGCTGATATAGCACCACCTCCTTTCGCATGGCCATCCATCTTAGTCAAGATAATAGACCCAAAGTTTGCTGAATCTTTAAATGCTTTGGCTTGGCCCTCAGCGGCTTGACCAATAGATGCGTCCATGACCATAATAGTCTGGGTGGGCTGCACAGCATCTCCAATCTGAATCATTTCATCAAAAAGCGATTGCTCTTGCTTGTGCCTACCAGAAGTGTCGACTATGATGATATCAAACTTATCCTCCTTAAACTTCGTAACACCTTCATGTGCTACTTTCACTGGATCCGTTTCCAAATAAGATCCGTAAAAAGGGATTGAGGATTTGATTGCATTCTGTTTCAACTGATCAAAAGCTCCAGCTCTAAAGGTATCGGCACAAACTAAACCAACTTTGTAGCCTCTTTTCTTATAATAAACCGCCAACTTGGTACATGAAGTAGTTTTTCCAGCACCTTGTAAACCAACAAACATTATTACATGAGAGCTAGCCTGTTTTTTAGTTTTCTTAGCTCCTCTCGTTCTCGTCGTTGATCTACTGAGTTTTTGAGGTTTCGGCGGTTCTTCGTGCGAGTCGACCAATGCACACAATTCATCAAAGACGATTTTCTGTAGCTTCTTCCGTTTGTTGCCTGATGACTCATTCTCGTTGGAGATTTCTGTTGCACACTTTTTCTTTATATTGTCACGTAATCTGGCTACCAATTTGACATTAACATCGGATTCTAGTAACGCAGTACATATGTCCTTGATCAATGCTTGAACTTCAGACTCGGTTCCAGAGCTGACCGTGTTCAAAGCATTCCTTAAGCGTGAGCCCAAATCTGCAAGAACCATTACTGGAATTAGACTATGACGTGAATCAGTATCCGGTCAAAGAATTGAGGTATTGGGTACAAACACCCGTACCCCACAAGGCAAATTTGTTCACCAAATTGAAATCGTCAGTACCCTATGGTGTAAAGATGTTTGTCTAGTACAACCGCCGAAATTTAGGTTTGTCGAAGGACAGAGAAGGGTTGCCAAAAGGATTCTACTCTGGGAATAGGACTGCTTGCTTTGATAAATTGCAAGCCGTGTAAGAGAAGAGGATCTCAACCAGCGGAAGTGGTAGAAGGACCTGGCGATAGGAACACGACATTTTCCATGACGATATACACCCACAAGGCAGCCAGAGGATGAAGTGATAAGACTCCGAATTGTCGCGGCGCAAAAAGGCCTATTCGACGTTTGGCTATGTACACAGCCCGTTATCTCTTCAGAATGGGTGCCTAGATGAAGAATCTGCACTCCGCGATGGCATGCCATGGACATTTCGATGGCCAATCGGACTCATAAAACAAAGTTTCCGTGTCTTTTTGAAGGTAAGGACTAGCCCGCTATCCTACTCAACAGGTTCCTACATGAACAATGAATTTGCCGTGTCCCGTTAGTATTCATATTGTCCTATCTATTGCGAAAAACACTTCGTTGATCATTGCTACTCATTTCTCGCGATTCTTGGTGTGGCGTTGGTGCGCACAGATAACCCTTATCTGTGCCACGTTGGTGCGCCAAGTTACTTTTCCAAATTCTTGAAGACACTCGATAAGATTTTCATTCGTTGCGGGGCCTGTTCAAATGACTTCTCGTCCACACAGGTGCCATTAAACATGGTATGACTTTAAACTATAAGATTAGATTGTCATCTGAACCAAAACACACTAAGGAATGCGGAGTTACTATCTATTATAATTTGGATGCCGGATATCATCATGTTGAGAGATTTAGCAGAATAAGGACATGTCTTCTTAAGTGCTCCTAGCCGTCAAATCGTGTTGTTTGCTCCTTCTTGGATTTGCAAATCCGAAGCCACATAGTGCATAGCGCGTATTGCTGTTATTACTGGTTGTCTCACTTCCAGAGCACGCAATTAGACACCCAGAATTGAATGAAGGGAATTTGAAAACATCTGATCAATGATTTTCAAGTCTCTTTCCAAGTTGTTGTGATAGTGTAGCTTCATATCAGGCACCACAGCACCTGCAGCGTCCACAGCATCAAAAAAGTCATAATCGTCTCGCAAATCGAACGGAATGTGGCTCGGACTTGGTGCCGCCTGCGGTAGATGTCCGGGTATTAGGGTGGACGAGGGTAATACGGGTACTTGTAGGTTCTGAATCTTGGTGAGGTGCTGTTCGGGTTCCTCCGGTTCTTCAAGTTCCGGTTCTTCTGGTTCACTTTGGGAATCCATTAGCAGGAGGTTGACACAATCATACTCGAACCCCGTCTTTCTCAATATGCTTTCACTGAAGATATCCAGTCTGTTGTTATTTAACAGAGCTGATGCCAGAGTTGAAGTCTGTTTGTGGAAGCGTTCCTCATCCTCTCCAATAGGACAACTAAACATTTTCTCGATGTCCTTGATTGACTTAGAAAAGATTTCTCTCTCTAACTTGATTCTTTTGCTCGACTTTTGCATGTCATATACTTATTAAAAAACAAGAAAAAAAAAAGAGTAAGAAAGTGTGGAGATACAAAATCTTATATGGGTTGATAAGCAGAAAGTCCTTCAAATAGCGCCCCGCACAGTTGCGGCGAGAAAGCCCATCAAACCAACAGTTGGCAGCGATACCTTTATCGGTACAATATTGCGACATTGGATTCTAACTAACACAAAATATCATCAAGATATCCTTCTATTTTTTTTAGTAGAGTATTTTCCTGATCTCTCCCTTTGTACGTCCAATATGCTTATAACAGCAATTTCAAGGGATTTTACTGGGTCTCTTGGAAACAGCGCTCTCTCATGCCTCTTTCTGCCCCCGAGACTTCTACTCTGGTCGGGATTACCGATGGACAATCAACTAGTGACGGTATAGGTGTCACATGGTGTCGCATGTTCCCCGATATTTCCTCGAAAGTTTTTTTTTTTATTATTATTATTTATTTTTGGGAAAGTATGTTGTCAACAGCATCACTGATTAACAAATCCATACTTCGAAGTCTTCATTCTCCACTCTAAGCATAACATTTGTGGAGTGCGACATGCGCTATCTTCTCCACAACACACAAAAAAAAACAAAAAAAAGTGCGAGGCGCAAAATCATGATTGCCGCCGCTTGGGATTCCGTTCTAACAATTTTAACCACCGGCTGAAAATGTGCTAAGGTATGTCCAACACCTATAAAAGTTCAGACAAGGATTGAGGGAGTATAGGAGGGCGAATGACTACCCAGAAGAGCAGCAATTACGGATAATGTTAATCTACTCACCTCAAACGATCCGTCACTTTTTATTGAATGCTTATATCTTCATATGGTAACACTGGTCGATGGTGGTTGGAATTGCCTATGGCTGGCTGGCTTTTTTTTTTTCGATCACCATTGGTGTATTCATGTAAGGAAGGGACTTTAGCTGCAGCAAAAAGCACTGTGGTCCACTAATGACGCGGTGGTTTAATAAATGTGCATCTCCTGATAATGAGTCGAAACAAGTTCTAAAATTATCTGTCCATTCGCAACTGTTAAGACTGGACTAGATGTTCTATCGAGATAGCCTGAAAGTAACAAGAGGTTAAGTAGAACGATCAATTACCCCCTGCGACTCTCGAGATGTGAAAAATCCGAGATTGTTTGCCGTAGTTAACACACACTGATGCTACTGTGACCCCTATTCATCTCGGCAATCTGTCTTTTCATGAGCCATTGTTGTAGTGTAGAGACTTTTGTCTACGGACCGCCAGCCAGGTGAGGGCTACCTAGTCACCAGAATGAAAATCAGAAACCCCCCCCCCCGACAAGCAGACGGAACCATAAAAGACACTCTAGAGAGAGTTCATTCACCCTTCGTCGGGACAGAATGCTGTTAGCAGATTTAAAAGCACAAGCACTTACACTTTGATAATCGCGGGTTAGTTTTTAAAGTGAATGTTAGCTTATGACTGTGGGCCGAACGAATCTTTGGTTGTCGCAATAGTCACACAATAATCTCGCTGATAGTCAGTCGTTACTCGCATGCTGTTAACGAAATAAAAAAATAACGAGAAAAGAAGTTAATTATTGAGATCAGTTAAAGATAGATAAGAAATGGTTGACAAGCTGGAAGATTATATTACGAGGAAACAGCATCTGTTACATCCCTTGAGTAAAAGCTGTTATCAATGGTGGAAACATCTCGTTCTTAAACTGAAAGCTTTCCATGCGTCTTGCATGCTCGGGAACTGTATGGAAGCTGGCGTGCTCGTTCGATCGCCGCGAATAGCCCAACAGCTTACTGGTAAAAAAAAAAAAGGACTTGAGCCTCACATCCATAGAAGCTTTATATGCAATATGGTCACGCCTAGGTTGTCAGCACTCAAATTGATAAGTGTTAGTATCATTCGTTCAAAATGCATATAAGAGAGAGTTTTTCGGCCAGTTTCAATTCCTAAATAAATAGCATTAAAAAGTTTGTGAATTCCATCATTGCCGAAGTGTGAGCTGTGAGCCTTAAAAGATTCTTGCGATCAAGCATATTATATGAGAGCTTTAGCTTAGTTGCCACATTCAAGGAAACTATTGACTAATTCAAGTTGAGCAATTCAAGTTCCGTTAATGACAGACCCTTTAGATACTCGTGACATCAATGAGGCTACTATCGATGACCGACCTGATGAAGCAGATATTTCACTTCCATGGCCTCTGTTTACAAACGCTATAGCAACAAAAGCTTCTGCGAATTATAAGGAAAAAGACACAAGTCAGCGTGGCATCTTTGAGCGCAGCTTGAGCACCCTGTCATTTGGAACTTCTACAAGAAGAAATTCCAGAGTTTCTGCGCCAGCTTCCTTTAATGTTAGACTGGCATCTGTTATTTCGAATGAAACCCAGAAGCTGTTCGCTGTTCACCATAACACTGAAGACTTTATACCACCTGTTTTGGATCATACCACTGAAATCTTGACTGATCCACTGATAGATTTCAACGAAGTGAGTGTTGTGTGCTGCGAATGTGAAGGTGAGAATAATAAACCCAAGGATCGATGTAAAAGGTTGAATAGCCACAAAGGAAGGTTCACCGCTCAACAACCTCAAATCCGCTCACGTTCTAGATCACGGTCGTTTATCTGCAATTCATTAATGAGTGCTTTGGGTCTGAGTGACGATGAGGAAGACATAGATAATAAGCGCGAAGAAGGTGATCCCGAAAGCGATTTCTTGTTAGATGCAAAGACTATCAACTTCTACTCGTTTAATGATATTCTTAATCGCGAGAAAGACCTTGAGAGATTTAATACGTTTCGCATGAGTAATTTGCTATCATAGCCCTTGAACTGGTCTTCGAAAAGGCAGTTGAAAAAAAAAAAAAAATCACGAAAAATTGAAAAGAAAAGAAAAGAAAAAAAATGACCAGGTCATTTTTATGAATTAACGATCGCATGGTATTGACCAACTTGTATAAGTCTTTTGCAAGTCTCATCAGAGAAGTTGAATGACATTGATAACAGTCCTTCTTCGTATACGATCGCGCCGCAAGGCTGGACGGTACAACTTGTAAGTATTGCGAGGAGCGTCATGCGCTCGTTCGCGTAAAGTAGCCAACATACGCAAAAAGGGCATGTCATTGCCTTCTAAGAAGTTAACATGAGACCGTTTGGATGGTCAAGATTAAAATTATCTGGCCTCCAGATAATCCGTTAACACAATGAGTTTCGGGGACTGAAAGTTCCTTCATAAATCTAGGCGAGTAGAAAGCACCTACGTCCAGACTCCAGAGAACTTTCTTGTATCTGATATCACCAATAAATTTCAAGATTAAACCATCTTTCCAAAATTATACACAATGCTTGGCTTTCACAAAAGCCCCGATAGCTGACACGTCTATTACAACGTTGATGTTCTCTCAGCTGGTGAGGTAAGTGACAAGGGTCTCCCTAACCGCCCTGCATTTAATATGCAACTTTCAAGTCAGGATTATACTTCGTCCTCATTAGTATCTAGAGTTTGCCTGAGCAAACATAATTAGTTGCAAATATCTTCAGAATACTTTTTATAATATTTGGAGTCTTTATTAATCTTTTTTTCCGAAAATTCTGCTGGAAACTATAACAGGCATCTGAAGCTTTAGATTAGTCTTACGCCCGATCTACAAGGTTACTTGCTCCGTTCTAGCCATACTACTAGAGGAATAACTTGGACATTCCCAACCGTCTAAGGTGGCACCAAGTACAAATCTGTTCCCGTGATAACGATAGGAAGGTACTCCTCATAATACTTCCCATATATTGATAGGCTTCGTGCTTGCCGTCATCCCTATATCCTCGTGACCTTTATTACGCGATGGATGTGAGCCACGATAGTTCACCTCTGTTGCACAGCGGAAATAGCATTGAGACCAGAGTGGACAATGACTCTTCAAACCAAGTCTTACCATCACTTGCTGAGAGCTCTTCATCTGCGTTGATAAACTATAGGGTGCTAGTCTCTGCTAAGGAGGCGGGCTGTCTCATAGGACAGAATGGCGCAGTCATAGACTCTATAAGAGAAGAAACTGGAACTAGGGCTGGAATATCTCGGTTACAGCCAGGCTCATATGAGCGGATATTGACTGTCAGCGGCACTCTCGATGACGCTTCGAAAGCATTGAGCTATTTTGCTCAAGCTTTGGTTAATGCTTCTACAGAAATGCAATTTTCTTACGTATACTTTCCGCTAAAGCAATTGCTGCCGATACCTAACATAGAAGGAGAGACAACAGTCCTTCGTCTCTTGGTGCCAAATGCTCAGATGGGGTCTCTTATTGGCTCGAAGGGTGCAAGGATCCAGCAAATTCAACGAGAATGTAACATCCTGATGATAGCGTCAAAGGCACAATTACCTGATTCTAATGAGCGTTTGGTTGAATTGCAAGGGACAGTTGACAATCTCTATGATTCTTTACGTTTAATCCTGCGCTGTCTTATGGAGGACTTTTCATCTACGGTAGGAACAATCTACTACGTTCCAAGATGCGCGCAGAACCGTGGAGATGCCAGTAACGGCCCGAAGAGAAGTATCACAGCCACCGTTTCATTTCCCAACAGCATTGTTGGGGCCTTAATCGGTAAAAACGGTGCCCGTATCCAAGGGGTGCGTAAGGTTAGTGGTGCGACTATCGGTATCTCTGATGAAGAGGAAGGAGTTGAGGAACGAGTCTTCACTATTACTGGATCAACTAAAGCTGTTGAAAAAGCTAGAGCGTTATTGTATCATAATTTGGAGAGGGAAGAGAATCGCCGTCTCCAAGCAGAATCCGACCAAGCTTGAAATGGAGGTTGGGGACTTATCATCGTTCATTGTTTAAACTATGAGTTGGTGGCCTTTTCATTTTACTTCAGTTCTTATGTATGTCTTATTGTGTAATAAACGAAAAGTTGAGTGTAAACAATAATAATGCAAGCTACGCATGGTGCCACTTGTTCAGCAGGGATATTAAACGGGCCAATGATTCTAACATTTCTTCATCTTCTTTGTTAAATGCGTCCTTAGCCAAACAGTCGATGTCCAACACAGCTACCACGTCATTACCGCTAATGATGGGAACAACTATTTCACTCTGAGTTTCGCCATCACAGGCAATGTGTCCTGGAAATTTACTCACGTCAGGTACGCATTGGGTTGTCTTCGTAAGCGCTGCGACGCCACAGACACCCTTACCCAACGTAATTGATTGGCAGGCAACCTTTCCTTGAAATGGGCCCAACACCAAGTCGCCTTCAGTCTTCTGGTCCACGACATAGAAGCCTGCCCAATTGATGGGAACTTCTAACGAACGGTAAGCATACCAAAGTAACGACGCTGCGTTAGCCAAATTCAGTACCCAATGGCTAGTATCCATGGCGAGTGCTTCGTATGAAGCTTGGAGCGCCTCCAAAACCTCTCGCTTCAGCAATCGACCGAAGCTTGAGTAGTCAGCGTGATGAAGTTCGTTCCCCATTTGCAGACGAATTTGAACAGTCGATTAAAGTATGCCCATGTCGCATATTTCGTCCTCATTCCCAAACGCGCACTCCATCACAGGGAGATCGAGGATCAATCTTTTGAAAGCTGCTATGACTTCTACTTCACCAATCTCTTCAATCTCTTGGCTTTCGTCAAACCTGATGGCTACTCGCTTACGCTCAGGTATATGAATGTACTGAGGCTTGATGTACAATCTCGCATACTTCCCTGCCTTGACTTGACAGGAGTGAGTACCCTTGTATGTTATGCTCTCGGTCAAGGAAACATCGAAAAGCCCCAGCAATATTGTCCCTTTCACCTGCATTATTCCTTCAACTTTGCCTTGCTTCCCGAATAATTGCTCTGTTGAAAGCAGGATCTCGAATGCTTGATTTATTGCACCACCTGGTCCTTGGCTCATATCGTAACACCAGGTGAGTGGTACCCGAAC
This sequence comes from Candidozyma haemuli, assembly GCF_002926055.2. Classification (NCBI taxonomy): domain Eukaryota; kingdom Fungi; phylum Ascomycota; class Pichiomycetes; order Serinales; family Metschnikowiaceae; genus Candidozyma; species Candidozyma haemuli. The sequence goes on along the minus strand of NW_020289911.1, from coordinate 1,496,962 downwards.
GTCAGTTTGTAGTCCAAAAGGACTCTCGTGCCATTCCATATACCACAGTTCTCGAGATTTGTCGTAGTAAACAGTTCGATTGGCTTTCTGGAGATGGAATGAATTCTCGTGATCAGACAATAGTGATGCAACAGTCAGATTGTAGAAATCCTCCTTAGTATTAATGTTGTGCATCTTCTGCAGAGTAAGTCCCTCCAGCGATTGCTCTTCTGGGAAAGAGGAAATGACCGATAGGACACTTTCTCCATTTATTTCGACTCGATTTACCACATTTTGTAAAGCCCAGCAACATTGCAAGCACAGTGCGTATAGATAGAATGGTCTCATTGTGTTATGATTTGCACTCCAACCTTTTTGTTTTGTATTTCATCGTGGACGATACCTATTTAAATACTTGGTTTCGAACTAATTAATATTCTAGTAAGCCAGGACTTTCCAAACATCTCTTGGTGCGCACCCTCCATGGATGACCATTATTCCTTCTCAAAATGGAGGGACTTAACAAGGCACAGTTTACGGTCAATTTTGACGAATTTCTACGGTATAGAGGGGCGTAAGGAGAGTCAAGCTAACAGAGGATGAATTGAGGAAAAGTCTCCAACTCCGCAGGCATAACAATACCCCTTCAATGATTTCGAAAGAACCCTACGGACTATGGGAGGGACACAACAGATTGTATTATCTGAAAGCGATGTATTAAGCAATTTACGTCGAGTAGACTCATCCGAAACCCATGATGAGCTTGATTCAGCATTTGGTATTTTGGCTTCGGATATCAACGTGCAACTCTGTCCGAGGCTTGGAGGTCATGACCTAGATTATAATGATCTCAACCACGAACATATTCTCATGGGTATAAATCAGGCTGATTCGATCTTCGATGACTTATACCACAAGTACGAAGTTCATGCCGAGAATACTAGAGTAAAGCACTGTGGAACTACTTACTCAGGCAGAGACGCTCGTAGACGTGGCTTTAATGAAAACTATAAAGCGCTTGTCGAAAATAATTGTGTTTATAAAGCCGATGAGTCTTCTTTAAAAGGGGAAGGTTTAGGGTTTCTTCTTCGGGTTAATCCTGCCGATTTGTACACGGACCTGCTTGATGTCCGCTTCGATCATTTTCGGAAACTTGAAGGCCTCCTGGATTCTAGGCCTTTCAAGAACAACTTGGCATCATTCATATCTGATACTGAGCTATCTGGAAGCTACCTTGTTGTGGCATGCAATTCGAGTATCTTGTTCTTTCCATCCAATTTGATCACCCCTCAAGCTCGTCAGCCTGTATTCCGCTTCGATAGTAGGCCATTGCATACTTCCCCAAGTGACTCGCAGGTGGCGGTGTCTCCGTCAGATCCTTACTCCATTAATTTCTTGACATCTCGTTCGAGTTGGATGGGTGAGGGGATTCTAGCTGCATGTACTGACGATGGTCGTATACTAGTATGGAAGACAAAGGACCTCTGCAAAAAGATAGCGCAGAATGAGTCAGTGCAACGAGGTTACACCTCATATTATGGGTTGCGGGTTCGTGCTGATATTGAGTTGATTGTTGGCTGTTCTTGTTGGTCAGTTGACTTTGGCTCTGTTATGGATGACTTTGGGGAAGAGCATTTCATAGTAGCGGGATCTTCAAACTCTCACACAGTCACGTTGTTCTACTACAATTCAAACACTGGCTCTTTTAGACGTTTTGATAGCACGTCACTTGAACATAACATCCCCGAGGTGTCCATAATGAGCTATGACATTGTTGATTCCTTACATGAAGTCACCGTTTGTGCAGCTTGTATATCAGGTGAAGTAGCAAAGATAAGGTTCGAATTCACAACGAACAGCGATTCAAGGAATCTGATATCTAGTGTTACGGGCCTAACTAAGTTGTCAGAGGACTGTTGGACAGCAAAGCCGGTGCCGGGCCATTTTTTCAAACCAGTGAAGTCTATTCGCGCAATGACTGGACTCTACAGTCTAGATGAAGATCTGATGAGAAAAGATATAGATATCGAGTCTAGTATTTTAGGTCGCGGCTCAAATATCACCAACTCGGCCTCTACGATTCATTCCTTTTTCATACCTTCAGTGCGAAATACCAGCCATGACGGCTTGCCTATCAGTTACCGGCTCTTAACAGAAGCGGATGAAGAATATCGGAGAATCAGAAGTACACTTTTCTCGCAGCTTGTTGATGGGGATAGTAATAAATTGCTGACTTCTCGCATACTTATTACGACGCCTCACGAGAGTGCTTTGCTACGCGGTGATTCCTTACTATGCACAGCTTTGACAGACGTGCTTTTCGACTTTGATGAGGTCAAGAGCCAGCAGAATCTTTCCTGGAGCGATAGGATATCACTTACAATCATTATTCCCGAACTTCTGGCATTTATCATGGCAACTCAAGCAGGTTTGGTTACAATTATGCGTCTTTGTCAGTACAACAATCATCAAGCAATGAGACAGGAGTACATCATTCCTAATTATCCTTCGTTGAATAGTCGTGGCGCAACGATCATTGGAATGGCGTCTAAGGACATTTCTGTTCTGCTCAGTTATCCTCGCATTCTTCTTACTATCATATATGCCGATGGCGCCAGTGTGAACTATGAGATTCGCCCAAAACCCGATTCTTCTTCATTCGACATAGCTTCGCTCGACGTATAAATGACTTAGTATTAATTATAATTGTTTATCGTTAACTTATTCTTTTTTGTCTATTATGCAGTTGTCGCTATTCCTTCCACAGATCACTGTTTATCTGAAGTTGGTGCGCGACCTCGCGTTCTGCCTCTCAAAACACTGAGTCTTGAGTTCAATTTATATCTGTGCATAAATCTACTGTATCATGGATCTTATCAACATTGGGAAAAAAGCTCGAAAAACCGGCTTCCGGGCCCGAGAGGGTGTGTTGAGGGATGAGCATAATATGGAGGACATCGATGAATTCTTTGCGGAAGCCAATTCGACTCTGGGCAGCTCGAATGTCTCAGGGATACTCGCTCCCTGGACCTCCCTCTCGGGAGGATCAAAAATGAATCCGGGCTCAAGCGTTACTTTTACCGATATCAAACTGAAACACTCTAGCATGAAGAGCAATGTTCTGGGTAATGGTCTCGGTGCCAAAGCAAGTGATGTACCTACAGCATCAACATCAACGTCACCAATGACTCACATATACGAAAGTGCTCCAATCAATGACGGACTGAATCTGCCACTTGCCCACACTGATGATTTTCAGGATCTCACATTCGAAGATATTGAGAACAGCAAATTTTCTACCAGTGATCAAGATCTAGGAAACGTAACTTCCCATTTCTCAAAATCCATGTTAACTAAGGGAGTTGAGCCAAGCAAGCGTCTCAAAACACGTAATTCCGATAATTTTAAAGGGGATGGTTCACTGAAGTCAAGTGATAATAAGAGTCAGCTTGCGTATAGTACTGGGGGAAAGTTGGTAGTGCCCTCTCTGGATCAAAGCAAGAAAACATTTTCCACTTCTCCAATCAGGAAAGGACTTAATACCCACCACGACAGCCGTGACGCACTGGTGGTAGCATCCAAACATTCGCGTTTTGAATTTAAAGAGGATTCTCAAGGAGGGAAGGACGACGATTCCTCTGGAGACGAGGATTTTGAGTTCCCAAATGATGAATTTTTGGATGATGAACAAACTGGTGTTACTTCCCTGCTACCGTCCCCACCACCAGAGCTGAGAAAGCTCCGTAGATCCAAACGAACACGAGTGAAACCTCTTGACTACTGGAGAAATGAAAGGATAATTTACTCTCGCGCTGATGAGGATTACTCGCATGATAAGGAAACAACACTCATAAACGACTTGAAGAAAATTCCTCTTCAAGAGATCGATCAAATTATTCATGTGGAAGACCCGATAAAAAATCATAAGAAACGGAAGGCAAGTAGGAAGCATGTCAAAAGGAAGCAAACAGTGACTTCAGATGGTGAAGATTATAACCCAGAATGGTTTTCGGAAGGGGCCAAGATGATAGATGTCTTCATGAAAGACGAGTCGGTTGCGAGGCAAGAGGTCGCTTGGGCACCTGATGGAGTTCCTTTCGAAGAGACCAGGGAGCAAGAAGGTGGGATGGCTGAACTATTCCAAGCTGCACCCCTATATCGTTCGCCTACCGGTCTGATATCTACAGGGTTGATTGATATGCCTTTGAACGGTTTTAAAAGCCTTCGGAGTGCCAACGATATGATTTGTATATTTCATGTCTCGGAAGGACGTGTTGAAGTCGAACTAAATCAAGATCGGTTTGTTGTTCTACGTGGCTGCTCATTTGTGATACCAATTTCGAACATTTACAGTTTAAGAAACGTGGGGCAGGTTAATGCAAGGCTCTTTTTCGTCCAGTGCGTTGAAAATATAGATGGTTGAATATGTGGATTCTTAATACACCTTAACTAAAGATTTCGATCAATATTTCTTACATTGGCCAGTTTCTGAATCGAGGCTCCCGAGAATTTTAACAGTAAATTCCGTAGCAGCAACGCCGAACTGCTTGAGAATCAACGCTTTCGTAACGTCTAAATGGTCGCCTCTTCGGCAAACTTCGAATGGCTCGTCCAAGAAAATTTTTCCCGCTTTGATTTTCGTTGGCATCTTGTACTTCGTCCTCAATGTAACTTCTAGTGAGTGCGACATAGGGACATCTTCTTCCAACGGCACTTGACCTCCTCTTGAATAAACCACACCCTGTGGAACAATAAAATCTATCGGAGCATCGTTATTAGCTTTCGCATAATCGGTTTTACGAAACGCCGAGAAATAGGCATCAACTGTTTCCGGCAACTCATCCGTAAACAAGAGTGCTATGAGGCCATGTTCGCCTGAAAGCACCTTGCTAAGTTTGTTTGAATTATCTTTGTAAGCCTCTTGATCAGTTTCACCGAGAGCCTTCTGGAGTACTTTCCTTTTGCCCAGGATGATCTTTGATCCTGCCCAATCACCTCTAATATCTTGAAGAAAATTGTTTCTGAGGTCCCCCAACTGCAACGCGACTACAAAGCGAAATTCGTCCAAAGCAGTCCTCACCGCATCGAAAATTCTTTCTTTATTTTCCTTTCCCTTTTTATCGGTTTTAGATAATGTTACTAGTTTCGAACGCTTTGATCTAGGCATGCCGGTGTTCTTTCTAAGTAGTCGTCTGAGGAGATGAGCATCGCATGGATAGCCAAAGAAAAGTACATCTATGATCACGTGATCTTTATCTTTCACGTCCTGATATTATATCTCCGAAGTGATTCAGGGGCTATGGAACGTTTTCATTTTCATTCAAGTCTTGATATCTGTCGCATAATTTTTTGTTTCTAAGTATTTTCATGTTGAATTTTGGAAGTTTTTTTGAGGTACGTGTACTTTTTGGCCAGAAATACAGAAAGTGTGAGAAATGTCTAGAAGGATGATATTTGTTGAAACTTAATTCATAAACCAGCCGCAAAAATAGCAAAAACATACCATGGGATTCTAGTTGATATAAAGAAAAACAAAAAACTGAGTAATAGATGGGTCTTCTCTTTCAGATATATACATGTATAGAGCTTTCCATTTAATTGAATTCAACAGAAAAAAAAAAAAAAAAAAACCCCAAAAAAAAGAGGCATGTTCTAGGATTAACCAGGATTAAACTAGGTATTACAATCAGTTAATTTTTTTGCTTGCTTTAGAACAAGAGGAAAGGGCTTACTATTTCCTTTATCTATATGTCGAAGGTAGTGCAAATGAAGAGTGAGACACGAAATTATTTTCATCTGATGGGCGATGCCACCTAAGATTTCTCTCTATGGTTGTTGATCTAGCCGGATGCCTAACGATCACGTGAATTCGGATGAGATAGGTATCGGGACGCTTCAAGGAAAGCTAAGAACCCCAATCCATATGTTAACCGAAAAAGATGAAAAAGTTAGCAAAAGAAAAGAAGAAGCGGATATAAAGGTGTGTACGACAGAGGGATGAGAATGGTAGTATTGCAGGACCCACTTAAGTAAAAAGATGAATCGTACAGTCTAATGCACAGTTCGTTAGAAGAGTGTTGGGTAAGTTTGAATAAAAAACATTCTTGATTAATTTTATATAATCTTTGGGTACGAAAGACGTGATAGGCTGATTAGAAGCTAATGCTAGAAGCCATAATTCCGCGACAAGTAATTTGGTACCTCCATAGCCGGAGAAAAATCGACATCTTCCAATCATTTACATTACGATCTTTCATATCGTTCTCCATCCTGTATCATTGTCATAGCTATGAGAGCTACCAATCCCCGGGGATGACAGGCTCTTTCGGAGAAGGCAAATTTCTTTCGTACTTTGTTCCTCCTGGTCTGCAAGGAGGAATGTAAGGATCTGGATGCTTCCATTCTTGAAGCTTAAGCTCTGCCTTTTTAATAAGGTTATGTAATTCGTTTACATCGGCGACATGCCTCTCAGCTTCGAATTGCTGTCTGATTTTGATAGTTTCCCGTCTATATGCGTCAAACTTGAGGGACGAATTAAACGCAGTCCTTAAGGCCTGTCTGAATAATGAAGATACTCTTTTCGTGTTCGCCTCTGTAAATGGCAAGATATGCTTCGACATCTTAAATGTTGTTCAGACGTTATTCAAATACTTGGATGAATTCTCCATTGCAAATTTATCCTGTTTCATTGGATACTCGCGATTGGTGTACTGGTGTGTATTTTTATTGACTTAATTTGAATCCGTGACATTCATCAAGCTGCCAACGAAGGATAAAATTAAACGACTTCTTACCTCGTTTATATCCTCCGGAACTAGCCAAATAAGAGCACCAAGCTTCCTTGCTATCGATATAGCCAATCTAGCGTTGGCGTACTTCTCTTCATCGCTAATGGCATCACCTTGATAAACCAACTCGTAGTCGACATACCCGGGTTTGATTCCGTTAAGCACATCCAACAAGAAAACACCATTAGATAATGACGAATCTTTAAAGGACCGAATTTGAGAGCTCTTACCACCCTTAGAAACTTGCGCATTGGCCCATCTCAAGATGTCTGAATCACTAACATTTTTGCCGTTACCAAGACTAGACAACGTGTTAACAATGTTGCGTCTCATCAACTGCCAAACCAAGCCCAATGTCAACAACTTGTTACCGTCAACAATATCGGAGCCTTCAATTCCTACTAATGAGAAATTATTGGCCTTACCAATTTCAACTCCGTAGTTTGTGTTTTCTAAAGCTTTGAAACGAGAAAGTTCGGAGCCATTAGACGGTTTCTTGTTGATGTGCTTGAACGAGACACTTCCCGGTAAGACCTTATCAAACGCCTGCAAAAGTACCAAACCATCCTTCAAGTCCTCAAAAAGAGAAACGATCGGTGGGTCAACGTCTAATGAATTCAACCATAAGGTGAAAACTCTCGCTTCTCTTTCTCCCTCAGCGTCGAACTCTTCAATTTCGGGAGCTTCACTTTCTTCAATTGGATCTAAGCCGGGATAGGTGTTGAACAAGTGTGCGACAAAAGCTAAGTTCAACTTAGGATTTCCCTGAACAAGAGCCCTCGGAGTTAAATACTTTCTGACACCAATCCTGTCAGCGCTATCCAAGATTTTCTCCGCCCTTTCAGTCAAATCCGATTCATTCAAAGGTGATAAGTCACAATAGTCAGGTTGTAACTGATTCAAAAGGACAGTGTAGTTTTCACCATCGCTGATATCCTTAGAAAAGTTGGTGACCCGTCTTTGAGAGCCAGCGTTCTTCAAGTGAAAATTGAACCAACGTAATAAAATTTGCTCAGGAGGTAACCTCAAAAACTGCTCCAATGATTCATCATCTTCTAGCAATCTGTAAAGCTCTGGATGGAACTTGATATCCACTTTAGATAACAAACCGCGGCGAATGATCTGCCAAATCAAACCTAAAATGAGGTGCTCTTTACCATCGATAATATCCTCTGAATGGACATTTACCACCACGCATCCAATGGCTTTGGCCGAATTAATCACAATGTTTGCATTTTCTGACATTTGGAAATTGTTGAGCGCCTTTTTCTTCTGACCCGGTAAGTTAAGAACACGGGCGTCAATAGTGTCAGGAACGGAGTCGTTGATGAGTTTCGATAAAACCAACCCATCACGACATTCATCAAAGATCTGGAAGGTGTCTGTAGCGAACGGAAGTCTGTCGCCTACATTAGGGTCGTCGGCGAGCACAGAATTGATGTGCCTAGTGAATTCGGTCCGTTCCTCATCATTGATCGTATGTGTTGTACCCGATGTCTTTCCACTAATATACGTCTTATGGGATCCTGCTTTTCGGTTTGGTGATTGAGTTGTGTCGTTCACAGACGAGTCATTCAGTTTTCCACTTGTCAAAGGAGCCTGCTTTGGAGACGTATCCACTTCCTTCAACTTTGCAATTAACTCGACGTAATCATCCAACTCAACATGGCCAGATGCATCAACATCAACTGACTTGAGGGTTTCACGAACGTGGTCATAGGTAGATCCACCCTTCAGTGCAACTGCATTAATGATATCCTTCTTTTCGGCCCAACCCTTTTCCTCCAAATCAATATTCCGGAAATCCTCAATAATTGAGAAAATTTCGCTTTGATCCAATTGAGGAAACTTCTTTTGCAATTTCAAGACATTCATCTGAAGCAATACTGAGGGATAGAATCGCACTTGATAGTGAAAGCAATTGAGCACTTGATAACAGCACACTCTCAAACATCGGGGTGATATTGTGGTAAACACACGACCACAGTCGTTTTGCTCAAAATCGTTGATGTTCCTAGCCACAATGTATTTAGCAGTTTCACTGGTTTGAAATTCTACATATGTGGCTTAAAGTATCTCAATATGGTTAGTCTTGGTAGCCTTTTATAAGACCGAAAGATGTTCGACGTGTGCAGAACAGGCGAAACAAGAGTAAACCCTGCTACCTTTGAATGACGTTTACTGAGCTTTCGGTTGAAAAAGTAACATTGAGTCACCAGTATCAGGCTTACCATGTCTCCAAACACATAATCTTGTCTGTTTGTCGACAATCTATTGTAACTCTAGCGATTTCTGATAGAATAAATTTCATATGTTTCTTAGTCGCCGAAGAAATTGTAGTCCGCCATGATCTTCCCCAACTTTACAAGTAACCCACGTGATGAACGCTCCACAAATGAGCACACCGCTATGAGGAGGTCAGCATCAACAACAGATAAAAACTTGCAAATGGAGAAGCCTACTTTCCTCCTCAATGATGTTAGGCTTCTGTTTGCTGTTTCAAACAAAATTGAGGGGTTGTCACTTGCAAATGATGTCGCTTATATCATTTTGCCGGATCGAATCCACAAATTCTCCTTGGAGGAACCTTCCAAAGTCGTGACAGTCCTAATTCCAAAGCAGTTTACAGGCAGCAAGATCACCGGCTACTGGTCGCATCCCTGTGGCAAGCATCTTGTCGTTCAGTTGAGTAGCTATGTCCACCTATACCTCCATGACACTTATCAGAATTTCAAAGTACTTTCCAAATTCAATGGCTTGAAAACAAAAGATATCACCTTCAGGACTGGCATTAATGACAGTGAGAGAGTGGAACTCTTACTCATTACCACCGACAATTATGCATATGTCGCTTACCTTAAACCTCACTTCGCATCCAAAGGGGAAGGGAGACGAGACGACAAATACTTAAAGCAGGTGCTTAGATCAGACAAGGAGCTCATATGTGCTTGCATCAGTACTCGAGAGAATTGCGTTTACATGGTCACAGCAAGCGAAACAATATATTGGCATGTTACTCTCAAACAGGATCTGTTGTATAATATTTTACAGTCGAGCTCTCAACGAACACCACATCTCGAAATTACGAAAGAGTACAGACTCTACTCAGACACGAACGACTACTACATTATTTCAAGTTTGTCATCTATTTTGACTAATAACCCTGAAGCTTTGCTTAAGTCTTCAACGCGGTCTTTTGACCAGATCTTCGTTGATGTTTCTCAGTTTGCGGCCACCCCACATCATTATGTTATGATCAACATGTCCGGTAACGTCATCATTCAAGATAAACTTTTCACTCATGCGCCGTTTCAGGTGAACTGTTTACCAGGACTGCCAATACTTGGGATGAATATTGATCCTATAAACGGAACAATTTGGATGTACTCGTCGAATAATATTCACGAGCTTATCTCACCGAATGAAGCAATTTCTGTATGGCTTGGATACTACAGAATGGGCCGATTCGACGAAGCTTATCTGTTGCTAGAAAGCCTCCCACAACGACCGGAAATTAAACTCCACAAGAACGCGGTAACAATTAAGAAAGGCTATAGTTTGCTCCAGCAAGGTGGATTTGGCGTTGACTTGTCAAGTGAGACTAATATGCTTGACTTGTTTGACCTTCAATGCCGAGGAATTGTTGTCTTAGCACAGCTGATGGAGCCCTTTGAGAAGGTCTGCCTCATGCTCCTGGGTACGCGAAATCAGCCATCTGTAAACTCTCGGAACGAAGAGCTCTTGATAGCTTATTTACATGAAAAACTATTACATGCGATCGACCAGTCGAATGGAACGAAGACCACCGCCTTGACCTCATGGTTAGTATTTCTATACGCTAAGCGTATTAAAAGCTTGCTGGACTATCTGACCTCATCATCAACAAAAATAACTAAGCTGTTGGAGAACTATGATGATCCAACTAAAAGATTGGATCATTTCCTTGAATCCTATCATCGGTACATGAATTACGGTACTATTGCTGAAGTCCTCTCAAAATTACATCTTGATTCTGCAAGTTTACATCTTGCCACTCTTGAGGGGAAATTTGACTTTATCCTAGAGTACCATATAGAGAAGCAAAATTGGAACGAGGCAAACATAACTGTTCGGAATGCCTTAAAGGCAGATGAAAACGCAGGAAAGGAGCTTTTGTATTGCAATGCACCTACGTTGTTGAAGCATTGCCCAGAGCTTACTATCGATACGTGGCTACACTTCTCAACCCTTGACGTACGCAAACTTCTTCCAACGATCCTCGAATACAACAAGCAATATGAGAACTTGCCCTTGTCAGAAAATCATGCAATGTCTTTCCTATCAAAATTGATACACGGACTGGCAAATATTGATTGCCATGTTTTAAATTCATACATTGCTCTTCTTGTGCGGTACCCAGACGATGACCTGAAACAATCGACGAGGTCTTTGACGAACATGTTGAACCTTGCTCGAGATAACAAGAGACTCGCATGTTATGACGCCCAATTGATCCTCAGGCTTGCTTTAAAATACAAGAAGATATGGCCAGCAGCCATCATAATGATAAATGACATGAAATTATATGAATCTTCCTTGCAATTAGCACTCAGTCATGACGACGTTTTATTGGCGGAGTTTGTTTTGCGGAGATACGAACAAGACCTACCTGGTAAGACAAATGCTGCGACAGAAAACTATTCATCGCAGAATGTTGAGGGCCGTAAGATTCAATTCCTTACCGGCGAAGACGAGTATCAAACCATCAAAAAGCGCTTATGGAGTACCTACGCTGCTTTCTTAATGTCACATCCAGTTTCATCCTTGAAGTTGCAAGGATCAATTCTAGGGAATAGTATGCGAGACAAGCCAAAGCTACAACACATCCTTCGATATCTTCTTGATTTCGCTGAAGAGGTCTCCCCGACTAGAAGTCCATTGGATATCAAATGTCTCCTACCACTTCTACCCAAATCTGTGGAAATTGCTGAGCTAAGGGAGGAAATAGTGGAGTCCCTTGATCAATACAATGACTTCATAAGTCTACTTACCATAGAAATGAGAGAACTGGTACAAATCTGTTCTAAATTGAGATCGCAAATACAGTCATGTCACAACCTTCAGCATTCGGGTCAGACCGGAATTCTTATAGAAGCGGGGGAAGCATGTTCTCTTTGCTCCAAATTGCTCTTGGAGAAAAATATCGTTGTTTTCTCCAACTGTCAACACGGCTTCCACAAAGAGTGCATCGCGCGGTATCACTTGAATCAGCGGGGGGAATACCGCTTCAAAGAACTCTTCCATAGATTTCGTCAGCACGACGTGAAACTCGATAGGAGCGAATTAGACTCGATGTTTCACAGGCAGTGCGTTTTATGCCATGATGTGAATATTGGTCTGATCGATGAGGAGCTATTGAATGGGGAGAAGGATAGGCAACAGAAACTAGCCTGGGCTCTCTAGTACTGCATAATCATCACGTGATTCGAGTTTAAGACTATCGCTTCTTTTTTTTTTTTTTGAGCCATCTCTCTGTGATGAGCATCCACCTGAATACTACTCTCCATGGGAAAGACTCAGAAAAAGAATAGCAAGGGTCGTTTGGACCGTTACTACTACTTAGCGAAGGAAAAAGGGTATAGAGCTCGTTCATCTTTCAAGCTTGTCCAGATTAATGAAAAATATGGGCATTTCTTGGAGAAGTCCAAAGTTGTAGTGGATTTGTGTGCTGCTCCTGGATCATGGTGCCAAGTTGCAGCAAACCTTTGCCCCATGAATTCCCTCATTATTGGTGTCGATATCGTCTCGATGAAACCACTCCCTAGATGTATCCTTTTCCAGTCAGACATCACTACCGAAGATTGTCGTTCAAAATTACGTGGTCATCTCAAAACATGGAAGGCAGATACGTTCTTACACGATGGTGCACCCAATGTTGGTCTTGGTTGGGTCCAGGATGCATTTACTCAATCCCAGCTCGTGCTCAAAGCATTGAAGCTTGCAGTGGAACATTTGGTTCAGGGTGGTACCTTCGTGACAAAGGTCTTTCGTTCTAAGGATTATAATAACTTGATTTGGGTTTTTCAACAACTTTTTGACAAGGTTGAGGCAACCAAGCCACCCGCCTCTAGAAACGTGTCAGCTGAAATTTTTGTGGTCTGCAAGGGATTTAAGGCACCAAAGAAGATAGACAACCGTTTGCTCGATCTCACAGAGGTATTTGAGGAAATAGGGAAAGCCAAAGACAATAGTGAAGCTAAGGTCTTTAACCCAGAAAAGCGGACAAGGAAAAGGGAAGGCTATGAAGAAGGCGTCAATTTGCTTTACAAAGAAATGAGTCTACTTGATTTTGTTCGCGATGAAGAACCTATAAGTCGACTTGCTGAGTTGAATAAGTTGGTCGAGCCAGATGCAGGTGACTCTGAATGGAAGTTGTTACGAAAGATGAAATTATGGTCCCAAGAACTTGCTGAATGTGCGAAGGATCTTAAAGTGTTGGGAAGAAAAGAGTTCAAGCGTCTCCTCAAATTCAGGAAACAAGCGCGAAGTGCTCTAGATATCGAAATGCCAATCGAAGAAAACGAGGTTACTCAAGAGCCGCTAATTGTCGATGAAGAAGAGCAAATTAACCAAGAATTGACTAACTTATCAGAAAATCAAAGGAGAAAGAGAAAGAGAGAGAAGAGGAACGCAAATGAAATGAAACAAAAAGAGCTTAAACGTCTTCAGATGAATATGCTCACCGATATGTCCATCGGTATTGACGCTGCCAGTAACTCGTCTCAATCTCTTTTCAATTTGAAGCTGGCACAGAGGACAGGCGATTTACAGTCACTTGCGGAAGGTAAGAAACGAATGGTTCTTTCAGACAAAGGAAGAAACGTGGATGTTTGCCTGGACGAAGAAAGCTTAGCTTCTTCGGATTCAGAGAAAAATGGTCAGGATCTTGAAGATGAACTTGACAATTTACATCGCCAGTTCAAGCTGAGACAGGCAGAGAAGGACGCAAAATACCGAGCTAAACTTAGTCGAGGTGATTCAGAAGATACCAACTGGGACGGAATTCAGAGTGAGTCGGAGGCGAATGATTCAGAGCACTCCGACGCTGATTCCAACTCAAGCGAAGACTCCGATGATGAGGCAATTTTAGATATGATACAGCAGAGGAATCAGCGTGCGGGCGAGTTATCGAGAGATGCACAAACCTTTTTCGCAGTGAACCCGATTTTTCAAGGTATCGATGACAATACTCTTATTGAATCATTTGATATGCCGGTAAACTCTGACACAAATGAAGCCATCAATAATTCCGATAATGGTCAGACCTTCGAACTCGTCAAATCAAGGAAAGATGCCGAGGACAACGAGGACAACGAGGACAACGAAGACAACGTTCTACAGGACACCAGGGCAAAGGGGCTGAGAAACCTTCATAACGTGCAACTTGATACTGCTGAGGCGATGACCTTGGCCCATCAGGTCGCACTCGGCCAGAAGACGAAGTATGATCTTGTGAACGATGGGATTAATCGTTATTCCTTCAGGGATAAGGATTCTCTTCCCGACTGGTTTGTTGAGGACGAACAAAAACATTCTAAAATTTTGAAACCAGTTACAAAGGAAGCTGCTGCAGCAATCAAAGAGAAACAGAAGCAGCTCAATGCTCGGCCGATCAAAAAGGTTTTGGAAGCCCAAGGAAGAAAGAAGATGCGTGCGATTAAGAGGCTAGAAAAATTGAAAAAGAAAAGTGATCTCATCAACGATGATGCCGATAAGAGTGAAAGAGACAAGGCAGAAGAGATACAACAGATGATGAGAAAACTCTCCAAGAAACAAATTACAAGGCCCAAAGCAACATTAGTTGTCGCTAGAGGTCACAATCGTGGGCTCAGCGGAAGACCGAAGGGTGTGAAGGGCAAGTATAAGATGGTAGACGGTGTCATGAAGAATGAACAGAGAGCACTCAAAAGGATCTCTAAGAAGCATAAATAGCTTGGATTTAGATAAATGTTTCCCTAGTTGCCTCCAATATTGTAGAAGCAGTTGTTTTGAGGTTCAGTCTCCCTCCAATATCTATCTCGAGATACAGGATTGCGGTGCGTTGATCATCTTGGCCCAGACAGTATAATTTTCTTCCCCTGTTTACAACGCCAATATCACGGTCACTGAAGCTTCCAGACACCTTTCAAACTAAGTAGAACAGGTTCTGCCTTGCTTACGCACCATTATAGCATTCGAACATTTTACTGTACAATTCTTTGAATAAGCTACGCAGTAGCGTCCACTCCTTAAACTCCAGTGACAAAACTCAAGGGGCAGAAAAAATTGAGAGAGTTGCAATAATTGGTCCCATGATTCTCCTCTTAAAAGATTAACTTTTGCTTTGAAACCTACTGCGAAATATTTTTTTGCATATGAATCCAGATAGGCCCTGGCGACATCGTCATAGGAGGTCTGCCGCAATTTCAGGCTCCTTCGATACCATGGGAATGTTTCAGTCGCCCGGTCCTGTCACAGAGGAGACCCCTTCAGCTGCTTCAAATGATTTACAAGATAAGCAGCAATATGTGGCATCCACTTTGAACACACCTGAAATGGTTCCCGATGACCTTTTCTCATTTTCGAACGAAGATGATTTTTCTAACGAACCCACCAAGGTGGAATTCCATTTCCCACTTAATGTGAAACAAGGCACTACAAACAGTGACAATGGGAATTGTCAGACACCTTCAAACCCTAATAAGTCGAATCTCAACTCACCTATTCGCTTCCACAAGAATCATATTTCATCAGAACCAAACACCACACCAAGATTTTTCTTGACAGAGGAGACAATCTTGGGGAGCGATAATGTTCCTGACGCAGTCATTGATCTTGATAACATAATGAAAATGAGCTATCAAAATGATCAGGAAAAAGTATCGGACTCTCATGTTGTTGACCGCCATCATTTGGCGTCACCATTGCAGAATATGTCCACTAGGGTAGGGAGGAACTCCTCCTTTCCTTACCTGCTGTACCCTAGCCGTCTAGTACAAGACTGCAAGGATGATGCTATTGAAGAGGAATCTGATGATAAAGTTCAGCATTTGCGACACCGGGGGGTTGATGGTGCACTTATTGATGACATTGAGATACTTTCGGATGGAATGCCCACTGGATCCAATCCTGAAGCTAAAAATGTTGATGACAGCACTCCAACCAATGAAGGTTGTCTTAGCAACATTGAGAGCCCGGAATTATTTACCCAGAGCTCTACCCCTTCTTCCATTGATCACGACTACCGGTCAAAAGTGAGTATGCCAATAGGTGACAATAATTCGCCACGGGAAAATAGTTTGGCTTCTGAAGGAATCCATATCCCGTGCAGCGATAGGTGTCATGCCAATTACAAGTCACTGCAAAGGACCGTCAAGGGACACGCCTCAGGCCCCAATAGGGAAGTTCTGCCGCCTTTGACTCTATCGAATCATCTAAGATCTCCCATTGTCGAAGCCCCTTGCCAGATATCCAGCCAGCACCAGGAATATAAGAAGTCTTTTTTAGCAGTTTCTCCGTCTGCACCACTGGTTGGTAGAAGACACTTGGTCAAGAAGCCAGCCACAGGAGGCAGGATGCACTCGGAAAGATGTAACAAAACGAATCCTACAACGCAAAACAGGGGGTCGTCTACAAGACAGATTGAAACTAGGTGTGCGTCATCATCCGATGAAATAAAGGACGCTTCACATTCTGAGACATTTCCTCCGAACGACCATCTTGTTTTGGAGAAGATTAGCGACCTGGTTCATGGACAACTGGTGGGTATACCTAAAGATGGAACTTTCCCTGTCCGGGGATCAGAATTGGCACAACCGATACGACACACGCAGACAGAAAGATCTTCAGATAACAGCGCCGTTTCCAAACGGAGTCGACTTGCCTTTCTTTCCTTCAAAAGACGAAGGTAAGTTTCTGAAGCAGCTTATTCTACTCATCCTTTGTGATCCCATAATTTCAGACTAGGCTCTGTTGAGAGTTTGACCGCATCAAAGCTCCTATTCAGTTCAAAACCACGTCATAAGTGTTTGCTAATTCCTTCTCACGGGATTCAAGCACATACATACATACATACATACATACATACATACATACATATAAACATTTACAAAGAGTAGTATGTGGCATGGGACGCCATGATAAATGAAGCGTCAAAAAAAAAAAAAAAAAAAAGAGAGAACAATAGTATCGTTTAGCGTAGGATCATGATATTTCATTGGATATGTATGGGGGCTGGTTCTCACACACCAGTAGTCCTTTGCACTATTTCAAAAAGGTTGAGAGGCATAAAGATTTACAGGAATGGATTCAACAGACTTTGTGGGCACACTCAAGACTAAATTCAGGAACGCCACGAAGCATAAGCATGTTACCTTCCTTGGAGATGCTGCTCAATATGAGACTGTGATTGAGGAGTCCAATGATGCTGTATATCATTTTCATCTCACACTTTTGCCAAGTCTCGAACATAGGCCAGAGAAAGGTAACCAGAATCAGAACCCTTTCTCTCAACCGGAACCAGAACTTACAGTGTGTGAATCATATGGTGAACCGTCTGAGCTTCGCATTGTTCTTAATAAGTACCCGGTCGTTGAGAATCATTTCTTGATGGTTACGAAGGAATTCCAATCACAGAACACTCCACTCTCCGCCTCACAGCTCTTTGCTATCTATAATATGCTTGATGTTTTGAAACGAACTGATGAAGGACTGGATTGGTTTTCTTTTTACAACTGTGGCCCACATAGTGGTGCATCCCAACCCCACAAGCATGTCCAATTCATGACTTTGCCGAAGGGACACAAGAATTTTAGTTCGGAACTTGTGAAGCAGTCAGGGAACTTTTCCCCCGACCATTCCAATGACCCATTACAAGACCAGAACATACCATTTGCCCATTTTGTTGCTGCTGTTCCGAAATTAGCCGATATTACAAGTGACTCGTTGGCTATGATATTCAGCTCTCTTCTTCAAAGGACTTTAACAGTTCTCTCTCAAGAAGGAATACATGATGTAAGTTACAACGTGTGCTTTACTACTACCCACATGATGATGGTGCCTCGCTCAAATAGCAAGTTCGATGAACTTGTTGGTATAAATTCTTGCGGCTACATGGGCTTGATTCTATGCAAAAATTCCCAAATTTTAGATACAGTGAAGGATAATGGCATACTCAGCATCCTAACCAATGTTTCTTGCCCGACTCATTTTGGCAGAACATCTGACGAGTATGACTATTAGCGAAACTCTTCAAAGAACGCAACTTTAAAGCTGATGTAGAAGTAACCTTTCATCAAACACCTGATAGAAACCATAATGTGTGCAGGATCACCATATTTCCGCCAATGGTGTTTCTCGCTTTTCATCGCGAAATCTCATTCTGATAATTCTTCAGTTCAGGTACTACAAAAGCACCGCCCATGGCTTCTATAACATCGATCGTCAAGGCATCCGACTGGATTTTATCCAGACCAACTTTGGCTAAGGTTGTTACACCGCTCGCCAAAACTTTTGTTGCATACGCTGGCTATAGAGAAATGGGGTTGAAGTATGTAAATGACTTGTCTGCTTTCTTCAGTTGATACTAACAATACCAGATTTAACGACTTGATCGCTGAAGAGAATCCTATTGCTCAGAAAGCGATTTCAAGACTTCCTGAGGATGAAAGCTACGCTAGAAACTTTAGGATTATCACTGCTCATCAATGTGCTTTATCTAATCATTTGCTTCCTCCAAACAAGGTTGTCAAACCAGAGGAGGATAACCATTACTTGATTCCGTATCTCTTGGAAGCTGAAAAAGAAGCTTTTGAGAAGAAGGAGTTGGACAACATCCAAGTATGAGATACCCATGTTCGAGATATCTCACCACTGAAACTTGCGGATACATATTTTCTATATTAATCTATAAAATATCCATCAAAAGTATCTTTAATTACTCTTCATGCCAATTCTGTACTTCCTGAGCTGTTCTAAGACAAGAAATGTAGCAATAGTATGTGGCCCTAGACGGACAAAAGAAGGTAACCATCCTCTGAACATAAACCCAATACCCTCCTGCTTTACAGCGTCTCTCAATATACTCTGGGCTCCCTGGCTGGAACCGCGAGCATTCATAATTCGTGTCTTGACGACGTCCGCTGGAGAACAAACAGTTGTCGCTACTAAGCCTGCCATCAAAGAGGCACTAAAATGAGTTGATTTCTTCAGTGGATCCATTGAAAGTCCATCCACTAACAAATTCTTTGCAATGTCATACGTGACGACTTGTGACGCAGTCATGAGAATGCCTCGTGCCAAGTTTGGAGTCAAACCTCTGAAAAGTGATAACACACCTTCATGCTTGCAAATTCTAAAGAGACCGTCGAAAGCATTCCGGTAATTCCTCCTTTGATCTCTCGGCAATGTTGAATCATTTTGCATCCTGATATTGACAACATCAGACGGGTTCCCCACGAGTCCTCCTAATGCTCCAGAAATCATTGACATAGGTAGCAAGATAGAAGTAGTTGGCATTTGATTGTATTTGGCTTGATAAGATTCCTTCAAATACTCATAAACTCCAAACCTGACAGTTGAATATGTAGCTTGTCTGAGCAACGAAGCCGTCAAACCCGAATAAAGGTTGAGAAATCCTTCGTTCTTAACAATTGACAAAGCCATTGTTATAAGTGACTGGCCCCGTTTAGGGGCTGTTTGTAGTCTTACCTTTGCCAAATCCAATGGATGGGTGACTAAACATGCTGCCATGCTTGCGGCACCTCCATACCAAAACCTAATAATTAGTAACTTATCACCTGGGAGCCACATCTAATGGACACGTACGGATAAATGACTTTCTTCCTATTGTCAGTCATGGTGACCAATGTAATCTTCAATGTGAAAACGTAGGGAGGTCTTCTCTATAGTTCTCTCTCTTTTTTTTTTTTTTTTTTTTTTTTTTTTTTTTCAAATTTTTTTTTCCTATTAGGTCTGTTGGTGTCATATTGGCTTCGCACGGAATTTGGATGGTTACTTCAAGTAAGCGATATTTTACTGATACCTTCTGTTCTACAATTTAACGGTCAGTACTAATTGGCCGTTTCGTAAACCTTTTCCTTAGCCCATCTTTAATTCTGCTATGCCCATTGAGAATGAAACCCAACAAGGTTAACTGACCTCCAAACCTATACGGTACCTGCTTTTTCTTTAGCTCTCCAGAATTGGAGAGTATGAAGTAGGATTCAATTCGAAGACTTCTTTATTAGCCATTCAAGGTGATACCTTACACAATCTCTTCCAGCAACTAGACATTCCATGCAACTATTGAGCAAATGCGGTAGCTTGACAGCTTAAAGAGTATTACACGTTTAAGAGTACATGTAGTATCAGGTAGATGATAAGTGATATTGCTTTAGGGAATGAAAAAAGAAACAAATGATAAAAAAGCGTTGGAAAGTGCAATGGTTGAAAACAGCCGATTAGTGGCATCAGATGGTTCCGTGTTCTCGGTGTCAGCAAGGTATATTATACCGGATATCATTATATGCCGGGGATATACATTCGCAAACTGCCAACGAATCGCAAATAACTGTGCCTTTGTCTTCCAAAGAATCATGAGCAGGGCAGAAGTTGACTTGCAAATTAGTGTCAAGAAAGCGTGCAACTCCGAAGAGGTGCCTCCGAAAAGGAAGCATGTTCGAGCATGTATCGTCTATACATGGGATCACAAAAATTCCCGTGCCTTTTGGAATGCTGTCAAAATCCAACCATTGCAGAGCAGCGAAGTTCAGTTGTTCAAGGCTCTCATCATGATTCATAAAATTTTGCAAGAAGGCCATCCTAATACATTAAAAGATGCGTATAGGAACAAGGACTTTTTGTATTCTTTGTCCACGGTCTTCTCAAGTTCATCAAGCTATGGTCGCTTGATAAACCATTACGATCGCTTCTTGATGCGGAAGCTTGACTTCCACCGAAATAACCAGGGATTCAATGGTATATTTGAATATGAAGAATATATCTCGTTGAGGACGGTCAATGATCCAAACGAAGGATATGAATCTATCTTACAATTGATGGATCTTCAGGATCTCATTAATGATCTCCAAAAGCTAATCTTCTCGACCATCCAACAAACGCCAAATAATTTGTGTAAGACTTCGGCTCTTGTTCCCCTTATCTCGGAGTCTTACGGAATATATAAGTTCTTGACTTCCATGTTGCGTGCAATGTACCAACAATTAGGTGATGACGAACTTTTGACAGCGTTGTTTGATAGATTCAATTCGCAACATTTCTATCTTCGTGAGTTTTACGCTGACTGCCAAGCTATCAAGTTTCTTACAAGTTTGATAACGATCCCTAGAATACCAGCTTCGCCTCCAAATTTGAAGCACTCCGATGATAGTCAATCACGAACTTCAGCAATAGCCTCTCAGGAGTCATCTTCTGCCTTGTCTGCACAGCAAACCTCTGCTTTTGAACAGCCCCTAGTCCCTCCAGCGGCAGATGATATGAGCCAAGCGAAGTTGATGGAACAACAGCAGCAGCAACAACAATTTTTGCAGCAGCAGGAGCAAGAGCTTGAAATACAGCGCCAGCGTCAGTTACAAGAACAACTCCAAAGACGACGCGAGTTTGAACAACAGAAACTTGCGCAAGAAGAAAATAATCTTAGAGAGCAGGAAATGTTAAGGCTTCAGCAAACCAGTGCCCAAAACTCGAGGGTATCTGAATTAGAGAATGATCTTGTGATCTTCAAAAACCAGTTTGATAATGATCAAGCTTTGCTTCACCAATACGACTCTAGGGTTAAGTCTTTGGAAACCGAACTTCAAAGTATCAACCAGACGGCATCGGAGCAGTTAGCATCAAAGGATGAGCAAATCAACAATATCGAAGAGCAAGTCACTAATTGGGCTAAGAAATACGAGGCTTTGGCTAAGTTGTATTCTCAATTGAGGTCGGAGCACCTAAACTTACTTGCAAAATTTAAGAAAATTCAGCAGAAGATCAATAGCGCCCAGGAATCAATTGCGAAGAAGGAAAAGTTTGAAAAGGAGTTGAAGCAGAAGAATTTAGAACTTGCGGACTTAATTAGGGAACGGGACCGGGCAAGATTGGATCTTGATAGGCTAAGAGTGTCAAAGGACCAAGAGATCGACAAATTGCACACTCAACTGCGTGAAATGACCTCGAGATTTGCGGACACTGACGAAGTATCCTCCCAGAAATTACAAGCCATTAAAGACCAATACGAAGCGGACTTAAGTGCCATGAACGTACTCCTCAAGGAACGAGACACGCAGTTGGTCCAATTAGGGGAGGTATCGTCACTTAAAGAGAAACTTAAGGAAAAGGAAGTCGATCTTGAAATTGCTCAAGAATCACTCGATAGTGCATTAAAGGAACTTTCGCTTACGTCGAGCGACCCGAGACTGGAGCACTTATGGAACCTTTTGAACATTATTTTGGCCAACAATGTACGCAGGGTACAAGATACGAAGTATGAGCTAACTTCACCAATGCAAACAGGCAATGTGAACTCTACTCCTAACTTTGTCTTATCTGTCTTAGACCTTTGTTCAGACACTGCTACTGACTTTGCTCTGGTTTTTAACAATTTTCTCGCTGAGGGCCCACAGCTTAGTGAAAACGAACAACTGTCATTTACCGGAGTCATATTAGCGAGTTCAGAATTGGCCTCATCGCTTAATGATTTGATGTTAAACATTAAAGGTCTCTCCAAGACGATTCCACCTTCTGATGAACAGAGGATCATCGAACACTTAGAAGAGCTTCTTTCAAGGGCAGAAGACTACTATCTGAGCCTCACATCAGACTCCCTCGACGCCCTCGAGGATGACTATGAGAAGATTGACCTTGTAGTTGATTCGAACGTCCAATTCCAAAGTACTTTGAAGGATTTGTCTAATGCTATTGAAGAGATCCAGCCAAGGCATAATCTTTCCAATAAGCGAAAGAATCTTGAAGATGTTGTGGAAGAAGAAATGGAAGAGGCTGTGAAACAAATTGATGCAGCCATGCAGTTTCTTGACAAGCTTCAATCACAGAAGACTGAGGGGGCCGACATGCAAGTGCATCAGGCAATCGTCAACGCAGCGATGGGAGTAACCCAAGCAGTTACTATCCTAATCAAAGCATCGATTGATTCCCAGCGAGAAATTGTTGCCAAGAATAAAGGTACGCTGACAGTTCGTGAATTTTACAAGAAGAACAATCGGTGGACAGAAGGCCTTGTCAGTGCTGCTAAAGCTATTGCTGGAGCGACAAACATATTAATCGAGACAGCGGATGGTGTACTTCGGTCCAAACATTCCCATGAGGAGTTAATTGTTGCATGCAATGAGGTTGCAGCTTCGACAGCACAACTTGTCGCAGCTTCGCGAGTCAAAGCTAACACTTTTTCCTCGACTCAAGAGAGGTTAGAGACTTCTTCGACAAAGGTGAACCTGGCTTGTAAGTATCTCGTTGGTAAGGTCCAAGGACTTTTATCCAATTCCTCAAAATCCGAGCCGGATATTGACTTAAGTACCTTAACACCATATGAGGGCAAAACGCTTGAGATGGAGCAACAAGTTCAAATCCTCAAACTTGAGAATTCCTTACAGTCAGCTAGAAAGAGGCTTGCGGAAATAAGAAAGTTTGGATATAGAGATGACGAATCCGACTAAATATACACCTCTATAAGTTCTAACAAAATATACCGATGTTACATGTTAAACGAGTGCCTCATCCGTAGATAAGTATCCCTATCACACCGACACCTACACTCACAAGCGCAACCACAAACTATGTTAGTGGTTTTTACGGCCATAGCATGAACTCATATGGATCAGCAAGCACAAAACTACAAACTGAAAGAGACACAACTCAAGCAAACCGCTCGGCTTGCCATCAACGTACTTATCCCAATAAGATCTTCCCTATCGAAAAAACGCTACAGTAGATTAACACAAAACCTTCTGGCCAAAAACGACGACTAACTATAATTTGCGTTAGGCATGTATTAAGGTATCCACAACTGCTCACTCAACCAACAAATAGTGCAAATTGAGTATCCTTCTTTCAAGGCTGTGGTTAAATTTACTATTCATATCACCTTCCTAAATCAAGAACAATGCTATAAGTAACCGATTTTAAGGAGTTAGGGTTCAATAAAAAAGAACTAAACGTGACAACAAAGTAAGATTTCAATTGCCAGATCCGACGATCCACCAAATACGAATGAAGGATTCAAAAATATATTTCATTTTTGATGGACTTTTATAACTGTCGCGACTTCAACTTAGCCCCCCCTGGGTGAGTATTTTATTACCGTCGGACGATACAGAGCGCACATAACAATTTCCAATAATTCACTTGAAGCATCAGCTTCTTTATGTCAAACTCGTGTTACCTTTAAAATGATTCTCCACGGGGATACCTTACACTTCTCGAAGATACTCAGCCAATTTTCACTTTCTCGCGGATCGAACGGGTTTGCATTCTAAAGCAACCATATAAATCAGTGATCAGTAGAAACCAATCTCATTTAGTATTGAAATGACTGTAACAAAGGAACAAAAGGTTCATCTATATCTTGAGGTTGCAAGCTATTAGAAGAACATCCGGAAATCGAACGGATTCGCACGCAGCCAGGTCACATCGGCGACATGGGGTAAAATAGAAATATGCGCTGAAATTATGCCAGTCTCCCACTATCAAACGCGCCCTGGGTACTAGATAACTGCTTCTACACGATTGCAACCGGGTTGCTCACAGTTTGTCTTAGGTAACACGCTAGACTATAGTATTCGCAGAAGCCACTTATTGGATATCAATCTCAGCACTGTAATTGAATAGAATGTCACCATTGACGTTACATATTAAACTGCTTACAATCTTGTTACAATTTAAATACCTTTCCATCTTACTTCCAGATTTTGCTTTCAGTAGGCGACTAAACTACGGCGATAATTTAATATCATTTTCAACCTTCACACTTAGGATCTTTAAAACATCTTCAATCACTAATCTAAACAAACACACGAGAAAAAGCGCACAGGACTATTGAACTCTGTTGGCAATTCAGCTTCCCTCGTTCATTACCGGACCTATATCACTCAAAAGGACTAGGATATTTGTGCACTCTGGAGGTGAGCAGAGAGGCCGGCATGAAAATGTCATCTTCTCTATTTAAAAGGAATAGGAAAGATGACATGATTAAGTTTGAAACGTCGTCAGCCTAGGCATTATATTCATCATACTGTTTGATGTATGAGAAATGTTTTCAAGCCCTAAACGTTGTACTCAATGCCTCGCACGCGGCTTTCTCGTGTTAATCTCTAGACAGCTTGGATAATACAGCAAGTGTGTATCATTAGTCTTTTAATATTATTTATTTATCGCTGAAGTAGCTAGTTTAATTCCTGGAACTATTCCTCTTGTTCTCTAGTAATAGGGAATGGTGATTGCTAGTTAAAGCTCGCACTCAGTTACTAATCGAGTGGTCATCCATTGATCGCCTGCCCACTTTTGCAGGTTAGAGTCATCGATGCCGAAGGTTCTGCCGATTCCGTTAGTACGATACGCGCAGGTTAACAAAGCGAGGAAAGAACTATAGAGACTCAAGCTAAAGTTCAGACGGGGTGTTTTGCGCCGGGCGGCAATGAGGAAGTCCTCCTAAATCCGATGATTAAGGAGTTGTGTTTTCTATAGTGATATAGTTTTCGAGTCGTTAGGCGTCACTTATTACACAGTTAACAAAAAAAAAATTATAAGTTAAGTTTGTCTCTATATTCCTTTTTCTACTGATGGGGAATTTAAGTAGCTGCTGGTATAGGTGACATGCCCGCATCGTTTCTACAGCTGATTTCTCATGTTTTTATTGCTCTGTTTCCTTCGCTTTGATTGGTGGCTATATACGTCAATTCTATGAAGCCAGCAGGTGACAACAAAGCATTTCAATCGATTTAAAATACGATATGCATTATTGAGTTTGCCGTCTATATCTTGCTTTTCCAAAATCGAAAGGAAGATATTTGTACTTAATCATGTGTTGAATTTGCTTTCGCATTGTTAAGAGAAACAAAATAATAAAATACAACACAAGTATTGGCCAAAATACTGGGATATCGAGTATTGTGAAAAACGTGGCGATCAATGATGCCACAGTTGCTCTTGTTGCATTGAGCCAAAACCTGAATTCTGGAAGGCGTCTGATAAATGGTTTGAATTCGTCTTCTAAATCATCGGCACCCTCTTCAAGATTTGAGGATCTCAGCTCTTGCTCTAAAGAAGGATCAAATTTGGGAGTAAGGAATGCTAAAAATAAATTCAAAAGATAAATTCCTAAAGCGTAGCAAACGATATACCAACCTTGGCTGAATACAATTCGAAGCACAAATATCACTAAAGAGATCCGAATGAGATCCATCTCTCTCTGACGTATGGTACAACCCTGTCAAGAAGCTCTTGATGAGTTACCTGGATCTTCTTATAAGCCTGTGGTATCCTTATCAGCTCTGTGTCTATCATGATTCTTTGATGGGTTTCCAGGAGCCACGTAGTTTTCTTGAGTGAGCGAGATGTTCAGGGTGCAGGTTCTCAGCCTTCGCAGATGCCGCTAAGGTGTCGCTGGGGAATACAGAGGGAAAGCGAGCAATATGTTCAACAAAAGCTTTACCACAGCACACTCCATCTCATTTGCCGAAGAGACTGTTTGGACTTGGCATGACGGGCTTCACGCAAGCTCATAATTGCGCAAACTCGTGCCGTAAAGGAGTTGAGCGCTGTAATCCGATGTCTATACGCCGAACCTTTGTTTATTTTTGTCACCTACTTTCGCGTATTTCACGCAAACATTGACGAAGGGATGTCGCATCATCAGGCAAAACACGCTTCACCGCGATTGCTATATAATGCTTCTAATCCCAGAAATCTGACTTATCGAAACTTTCATCAACCATCTTGCGAATCCTAGTCGCGTCCATTCCTTTGCCATCAGTTTAAATGTTCATCCAATTCTTTAAGTTCTTATCACTCGCTGTTGCGGTCTCGGCTGTTCCCTTTAAGCGCTACGACAACAACACTGAGGCTGCAAGCGCTTTGCAGTATGCCGAGGTGGATACCACAGTGACAATTGATAAGTATGTCACCATTACCTTACCTTCGACTACGATGACAGTACCAGCCACTGCTTCTGAGGCTAAAGCGGCTAGTGCCTCTGAACTCGCTGAAGCGGTAACTGTAACGTCAACAATAGTTGAATATACTACTTTGGTAGACAACGGCTCGTCTGCTACGTCCCCTGTGGCTACGAAGACAAGCACCATCACTTCAACACCCACCACCACTTCCACTATCACCAGCTTCGTGACAATCACTGAAGCTGAGAAGTCCAGTTCTGAAGTATGTGTACCTTCTACCATAACAGTGAC
The DNA here is from genome assembly GCF_002926055.2 of Candidozyma haemuli. Taxonomy (NCBI): domain Eukaryota; kingdom Fungi; phylum Ascomycota; class Pichiomycetes; order Serinales; family Metschnikowiaceae; genus Candidozyma; species Candidozyma haemuli. The sequence continues at coordinate 1,469,754 of NW_020289911.1, read as the reverse complement.
GGTCACGGAAAACGGAACTTCTTCAGGAACTATCTCTACAGGTACGACGACTCATGTTTCCTCCTATCCAGTTGAGGCCGAGTTCACTTGGAGTGGGACCACCACCACCATTACCTCTTTCGTTGACATTACCACCACTGAGCTTTTCACCGCAACAGCCTCCACTTTTAATTCAAGCTCGCCATTGCGTAGCACGAATGGAACTTACCAAGTCCCTTCTAACATCAAGAGAGCTGGGTCTTATGACTTCTGAGTATGAGTCGCCGTGCCGTGATGAGGGAATCTTATTGAATTTCTGTAACCTGGGCATTTGATATATTGAATGCTATTTCATAGTCTTCGTAATAAATTTACCACTTTTCATCCTACCAGTCGTTTATGTTTCTACTCCCAACCTAAAGTACCGGAGTATGTCCCATTAAGATGGTATTGTGATATATATATATCTATATATTTTCTTCTCAATTTTGAAGACAAGCTCACATCAAGATGAACATGAGGAGGGGGCTAATCGGGTCTAAGAACTCATTTCGGGGTAATGCTCATGAAGTTTGCATCTGTAAGACCAAAAAAACTAACATAATGGAGATAAATCTTGAGCAAAGGGTTAAACAACTTCTGCAATAAGGTCTCGTAGTTCTGCTAGGTGATTGTCGAATCAGTTCGTTTGGAATAATCGCAGAGAAACTAAACAAAATGTAGGACTCCTGGTCTTCAAATGAATACTGTGTGTTAGATGTCAGGCTCATTTTGACGAAGAGCAGGTTAGTAATGCTAAATGTTAACTTTCAGCCGCATCTATATTCTTCGAACGCACCATGTCATGAAGAGCAATAAGCTATGTAAAAACCATGATTCAGGATATGCATATCTAGGTAAAGGCATAGTGGCAGAATCAGGCCTTGACGATCCTAAGAAAGCACTATTTCGTCGCTATCTTCCGCAAGTCCTCAAGACAATCATCCTAACTACGTATTCATGGCCGCAAAATCGTGCAGAATTTACTGCTGATAAAAGCGTGATACAAGAAGTGATACTGGCGTTTGGTGTATCAACAGTAAAAATCAATTGTTGTGAAAGACATGAACATTGCCTCGAGTGTCATGAGATCATTCATGAAGTCAAAATCATTTTCCATCCTCAAGAAAACATGAACGCAAAGCAAATTCCACGAAGATCAAGTGAGAAAAAACAGATGAGGAGCATCGAAGACAAATTGAAGCGTCACCTGGGAGATAATGACAAATTAAATGCTTACTTAGAGAAATGGAGTTCGCATTATCAGCTATTAGAAGCAAATATCGACTGTAGGTACTGCGATGCTCAATACAGGATTTCCACCGAGAATTTACGCAATCCCTTAAATCCCTATATCGGAACCAACCATACAACTTACACATATAAATTTGTATTCAGCGGGTGCAATGTCAAACTTTGAAGCAGGTAAGCTTTACGAGGCAGTCATAGAAGAAGTCATAGCAGATTCTCGTCAAGACTTCGAGGACACTGGGATCGATGAGAGCACACTCCAAGATTTGAAAAAGCTTTGGTGCGAGAAACTAAGTCAATCTCGAGTCGGAAATTTCTCTTGGAACGACGTGGATGAGCTAGACAGCGGAATCCATTCCAGCTTGATTCCCAATGCGGTCAAAGATGAACCCCTTCTGTCCCATCAGGGCCTCGATATGCCTCATATTTCACAGTACGACCCGGCCCAAACCAATTCAACGAATGAGTTGGCTGGCCATACAGGCTCTAGCTATACTATGGGGATTGAATTGCCTACGGTAAAGCAAGAATATACTGAAGAAAACGGATTGATACTTCCCAAGGTCAACCAGTCTGATGGGCCGATAGAGTTCAGCATGGATGCCAACTCAACAACAATGAAGTGGATAAAAGAGGTATCAAAGCGGCAGTCCGATGGAGGGGCTCAAGACTTTGGTGGTTTAGGTGAGGAAGATGATGAAGATGATGAGAATGATAACGGCGATGCTGATGGTGCAGTTTTCAACGATTCGGATGATATAAATTCAGACCTAGACGACGAGCTTGATTCTGAAAAGTCGGATGATGACGATACAGAGCAGGAGGGACAAATAATGCTTTGCTTATATGATAAAGTGCAAAGGGTCAAGAACAAGTGGAAATGTAATTTAAAAGAGGGTGTTGCTAATATCGATGGCAAGGATTTTGTGTTTCAAAGAGCAACCGGGGAAAGTGAATGGTGAGTTGCATCCATATAACCATTTTCTAGTTTTGCTTATCACCTGCTTGATCACCAAATATGTGCATATGGCCATCATTCATTTATATGTATATATAATATAACAGTTTCATTGGTACACCTTAAAAAGACGGTATCTGTAAGTCCAAAGGCTCGCGTTTGTCATCATCCATTGGTCTCCCATTCATGAAAATACAATCAAAGTCTGTAATGCAAAGACTCAATATATCAAGTGAAACCCGTAGAGTAGGCACAAACACGATGCATATGTTTTTTAAGGTCATCAAATTAGTTGAAGATTGGTCAACGACGGCCTTCAAGAGCCTGAACACTGTAAAGCAAAAATCATAGTTCACTGGACTCTTTGAAACATCATGGTTGATAAAGTTTCGGATTTGAATGGCGAGTTGAGATTTTGACATGATGCCTTTGTCGTCAGATATAATTCGTTGCAAAAGGACGTATTCGTTCTCCCCAAATATGCTGCTCGGGAGCTCTCTAAGGTACGTTTTAAATAAGCCCGCAACAGTGTGTATGTCGGGTTTGAGATGATGGTCAAAGAGGTTAACATCAAGTTCCCGATTGAACTGGTCCTTTATGAGACGAATAGTTGATGCCGATCCACTTAAGCGAAAGATACCTTCCTCGTAAATTGCTCCTGTTCGAGACAAGTAGTCAATACATCGAAAACAGACGGTGGGGATCTGCTTACCATCCAACACTTTGGATGATAACGAAACTGCTTCAGTCAAATTGTTACCGAAAACGGGGGTGAATCGGTCATGAGTCAAGTCCATTGATGCCAAGTGGCTTTCGAGGGTCAATGAGCCTCCCAAATCAGCTTCGGGTGTGCATCCACTATCATCATCCGTGTCGTACAGTTGGCCCTTGTATCTGAAAGGAAAGAGACTCCTTTTTCGAAGTTTTTTTACATCTTTAGGGTCCTTTAGCTGCTCTTCCTCCTTGTTTAGCGCGTTTTGCTTTAGTAGGGAAGCCTCCTGGGGTTTAGGTGGCTTTCTTTGTTCGACAGCTTCAGGGTACAGCTTCAGTGCCTTTATCGGATCGTTTTCGGTATACTCAACCATAGCGTTGACCCATTCATCTCTTTCTTTATCGGATTCCGCGCAAAAGAAGTGTTTCTGGGTAGAGCTCGAAATCTTATTCTTTGGGGCTTCAAGGATTAAGAAAGCATGCCGATATCCCTTCTCTTCTGCAACATTGTCCGTCGATTGGCGCCCAATTTGCGACCCTTGAAGACGTACTTGTTCTATCATGGGTCCTCCAGGAAATTCATAGATCTCTAATGAGGGCCCATCTACCTGGCACCATCTTATTTTCCAAGTGGTTCCTAGACCTTTGTATCTCCTTATAAGATATCCTTCCAACTTCGCTCCACTCCTAAAATCATCAAGTGGATTGACAAAGTCTAGCGATATATAACGGCAAATGCGATATAAAATCATTTGTGGGATATGAGGGATTAAAAAAATTGAATTAAAGTAGTGCTGAAGAGCCGTTTTCCGAGCGTCCACCTTCGCTGGAACAGTGGAAGTGAAAAGACCTTTGTCTGGCAATGGCGGTAAGCCAAAAGCTTCTAGTATCAGTCTGATCTCATTATCGAACGATAAAATTTGGTTGAAGGATTTCCTCACTTTCCACATTCCTTTCCCACTCTCACGATCATTGATAGAAAGAGTACAACTGAAGTCTTCAGATTTTTTTGGGTTGAAGCTTAAAGTACTTATCACTTCGATTTTTATGGTCAGGAAATCCTCAGGCTTTAGGAAAAGAATTACATCATCTTGTGGTTCAGGTGAAGTCAAAACCTGAAAGCTGGATCCATGCGAAGCTGGTGACGTCCTCTGCATTGACTGAGCCTGAGAGACTGTGGCCGGACTTTGTGGGTATTTAGAGCTTCTTCTCCTCCTCTTAAGTCTGTTCTGTAAGAGAAGTCATTCAGTACAGGCGATAATTTGTTGGATGAATGAGAAGCACTGCTGCTCTCGCTTCTAGTACCGAAAGAAGTGTTCGTGGGGATAGAAAATGATGATCGCCGCTCTTCGTTGTTCCCAGGAGAAGGCCGATCTTCTATGTGGGCCAGATGCGAGTTTGTAATAATAGAATTTTCAGAACCTCTCATGGTATGGGGAAGTTTGATTCTCATATTGTAAGGGTTGACACTTGTTTGTGCCACTGTTCGGCTACTCTCGCCTTGGCTCATTGTTCGATTCTTCGCTTGAACGATGCTATCATCTTGAGATCCCCAGAATCTGTTGAAGGTGAAACAGCTCGTAACAGTGGGCTGTTTTCGATATTGTTCTTCTCTTCTTCGGCCACTTTCAGGTTATCGTCCTCTTTTTTCCCCAGACTATCAAAATCAGTTTCATTTTGTCCTAATGAATTTGGTGACGTGCTGCGTTTGACCACTAGAGAGAGACCTGACTTAATATTCTCCGAGATTGGAACACTGTTGGTTACCACATCAGGATGCGGTTCACTCTTGGGAATAGTATCTGCATCGGGCTGTTCAACAGAGCTCCTTTGGGGCACCTGCTCAACCTGCTTTCTTCGACGTGCTGATCTTTGAGGAATACCATCAGAGTTCTCATACGAAATAGTTGAGTCCTGGTAAGATTCTCCTGCTCGTTTTCCGATCAGTTCGTGAAGCTTCTTTTTCGTTGAATCGCATTCAGCTCGTAGCTCCTTTATTTCAAAAAGTAAGAGCTCTATATAGGCACTGTCACTAATATCTCGCCGATCAAAAAGAGGATGGGACGGTGGATAACTCATATTAATTTGCTATTGGTTTCTTGAAATGGATCGGTATAGCTTTTCGAGAATAGCTCTGTCAACGCCATGAATTGGTCTACAATTCTCAAGAATGGTGCGCGCGTGTTTACTACAAGGTCCCCACGAATGTTCTCAACTATTATTCACAAAGGAGTTCAAGCATTTAAAATTGCACAGGCACAATGAGTTCATTGACATAATACCAACTCAGCTATCATCAAGTTTAACGTGCTGCCTATTTTTTCGTAAAGCTCTCCTTCCATACGCCGCGGGTATATCAATGGGAGGTATACCACCGTTGTCATACAATTCACGTAACATCTTGCTGGTTGGTTCTTGTCGATCTTCTGAGGCTTGAATTGTCTGTGAGTAGCTGTGGTTCGCTGGTAGAATAGATTGGGGCATCAACAGTCTCCCTAACTTGATCACCTCATTTGCCCAGATTGTAACCTCGGTCTTGGGATTCTTGTATGGGACCCATTGTCGCTTGCAACCTTTCGTGAGTTCTTTCACAACATGTTCAGTGCCCCATGACCCGTTCCATAAAACCGGATCATCCGTGTTCTCCTTTTGGTTGTTTGTTAACCCAATTAAGTGGGAGAAAATCCCTGAAATCAACGCTCCATCAGAGTACCCCCCTTCCAAAAACGAGATGACTTTTCCATATGTGTGAAGCTGAGCCAATTTAACGACATCTTTTGTAAACTTGGCATAAAATGACGTCGGCACATTGACTCCATGCCTTTGCATCTGTGGATTTTCGTATTCCGAAGCATCAAGTCCAGCAGATATGATGATTAAAGGTTTAAAGGCTGGCGGTGGTGAGGGCTTAGTGACAGGCTGTTTATAAAGATGAGGCTTCAGGAGAAATTTTTTGTATTTCGTGAGCTCTGCTATGTAGCTCGAATGTTCTTGTTCGTGTTGCCTTTTAGCCTGGTTAAGGAATTGATTAGCTCGATTTAAAATTGCCACATACTTTGTTTGATAGTGTTTATAAAACTCTTCTTCTGATGCCCATTCTTGAAGGTGAACGTTCCAAATGTTAATGTCATGGTCCATCATACAGACTGAAGCGTTTTTTAAGTTTTCTTTAGATGCAAAGCCAAGCTCTGTAGGGTATGATTTGATGTCGTGTAAGGAGAAGTAGCCAACCTTCGGTGAAGACGGCTTTCGTTTACCATGTTCATTCCTGGGCGGCAGCTCTCCGTCAATTTCATCGTCCTTTCCATAATCACCGTAGAAGCCTCCCCGCTCCCAGCAAATGTCTTGAGTACCATCACCGTGGTGAAGATCGATATCCAATATTGCACAATGTGTAACACCGTAAGTTTGAAAGGCGTATTCAACTCCGATTTGAGCATTGTTGAGTACACAAAATCCGCTTGGGAGACAGGCATGGGAATGATGTCCTGGTGGTCGGAGAACAACGAATGCTAATTTATGTTTCTCGACATCTCTACCTGTTCCAAAAAGAGCATCCACTGCTGTTTCAATAGTTCCTATGACACCTTCTAAAGCCGTGATACTTTTTGGTGTTAAGTATATGTCCCCAGGGTTCCAGTCAGGAGGGACTTCGAGTTCTCCTTTGCTCAATTTTTCATGAGAGCCAAGACAAAGATTGAACAAAAGCTTGGGCCAGTTCTTCCCATGAACTTTGGTCACATGCTTAGAAAATATGGAACTTCTTCGATCCGAATTCTGTATCGAGTAAAAGAACGGATACATAGAAAGAGCAGCTGCAACTCCAATGCAAGAGGCAAGAAGTCGTTGAGGTCTTTCAAAAATGGTCGACAAATAAGATTTCAGGACCCATGAGCGCCCAAAGCTATGCTCCGTTGAGAATGGCGAAAGTAACACGAGTGTTTGATCACTGCTCTTGACGAACCGAGGGCTTTGCTGTTCAATCTGCGGATTGGCACTAATAAATTCTGCAAAAGTTCTTCGAAACTTTAATAACTGTAGATCTATAAGAGGAGACGGCTCAAGTATAGATTCCAATTCTGGGCAAGAGTTCAAAAGTTCCTTGCTGATAACACTATCGCTGGGAGCTACGAAAGAGCCATCAGTATTTAGAGTTCTCTCCGATTGTTTATGATTATGTTGCTTCGCATAGGGCTCTTTTTGTTGCTCTTTGATGGACCCCAATGCCTCAGAACTCGTTCTTGGGCTAGATTTGGAGCCATTAACAAAATAGCTTTGATCTATAGTGATGTCTTCCGCAAAAAGGTCGTTAGAAGGACGAATACTCAAAGTCGTCTCAAATTGAGTGATAAACGAATCTTCGAGATCCTCGGACTTATCATCTTGAGGCATTCTGCGAGGTTATTCTCAGATCAATTATGAAAATTCTGAGACAAAGTACGTCGGTGACCACCTATTTGTAGATATGGAAGCAGTTATCTAGATGATGGCATACACCCTTTAACGTCAGTATAGTTCGCCGTCGCTTTAGAAAGAAGACGTTTTCGATATTGCAGGATAAAAAGTTTGAGTATACCGGTCATGTTGACAATACAACTGAATCAAAAGTTATTATATGCACTCTATACATACTGGTAGGCATTGACCGCTATAAAACATAATTAGGCGTCTTAGGATGTGGCTCGGGGACTTTCGCCGACATTATGTTTACGATTGCGGAGAACGTTTTCAATGTACGCCTCGCCTGCTTTGTAAGACGACCTAACCAAGGGTCCACTAGCCACGTATAAGAAGCCCAATTCCAAGGCAGTTTTCTTCCAGTACTCAAACTTTTCTGGCCGTACGTAGTCCACCACTTTCATATGTCTCCTTGTAGGGCGCATGTATTGCCCGAATGTGACAACATCGCATCCCACAGCACGCAAATCTTTTAAGGTCTGCATTACCATTTCGTCAGTTTCACCGAACCCTAACATCAATGACGTTTTTGTGACTAAAGACGGTTTCAGTTCTTTCGCTCTTCTCAAAATCGAAAGGGACTGTCTGTAAGTAGCCCTCCGGTCTCTGACATGAGGAGTCAAAGCTTCGACCGTTTCTAGATTGTGAGCGTAAACATCTAAACCGGATGTTGCAAGTATGTCGCAGCTCTTGAGATCTCCTCGGAAATCACCACCCAAGACCTCCACCAAAATATGAGGTGCTTTCTCTTTAATTCTTCTCACTGTTTCTGCGAGATGATTTGCGCCTCCATCAACAAGATCATCCCTATCCACAGTTGTAAGGACGACGTAGCCCAATCCCCATCTGCTGATAGCCTCAGCAGTATTCTCGGGCTCGTTCGGATCGGGCTTTGAGGGGTTTCTGTCTGTTTTAACTGAGCAGAAACGACAACCTCTAGTACATGTGTCCCCCAAAAGCATAATTGTAGCCGTGGCCTCCGATTTTTTACCACCCCAACATTCCCCAATATTGGGACATTTTGCTTCCTCACATACAGTTGCTAGTTTGAGCTCTCTCACATCTTTCTTCACATTCAGAAAGGATTTTCCCTTGGGTATAGGTACCTTAAGCCATTTTGGTAACTTTTGTTCCGGATCCATTCTGGCCGCTTCTAGCGGATCAACCATCATTTGTGACGCCTTACCTGAAACAAAGTCATCGAACGAGGGGCCTTTGTTCAAGGTATCAGAGAAATGCGTCTTACGCCTCCTCGGTCTTGTCGCAATTTCTGAAGTTGCGTAAAGACGCCGAGATATGGCTGTGATGTGTCTGTTCATAACCTGGTGAAGAGTGGATAGCAAAATCCTCTTCTACATATATATATATATATATCTCGATGTTCCGTGTTGAGTTATATACAGGCATGACTCCACCTCTGACTCCGCTGACATAGTTGACTTCGAATACAATGGCGAGCTTCGTCACTATAATACATACTAAGACTCAAGCAAACGGTGGATTTTGTCATCCTTAAACGGGGAGAGATGCGAAAGATTATCCCACCATTTAAATAAAAATGTCTGGCAGATGAGCTTAAACCAGGGTGTGAAAACGAGGTTCTCATCCCTGAACATATCTTGAAGCGTTGCAGCGCTGACATATTTATAGTCTTTCACTTCGTTGTAGTTAGGCTCGACTGTGATACTCCCTTTTCCTTTTATTACGAGAATATAGTCTATCTCGTGTTCTCCCCATTTAGAACCCAACGCGCTTGCCGACTTGTAGTGAATCCTCGTTAAGTACTCAAAGTCTGAGAGCGGACAGTCTTCTGGAGGGATGCCAAGTTCGTGAAAAAGCTTTCTTTGGGCAGCAACCTTAGCCCCAGCGATGGCGGTGTCTAAGTTATCTTTGTCGGCTTCCACCCCCTCCAGGGTGATCCCCAATTCTGAGGGGATGCAAAGTGGATGTGAGCAACATGTGTTGGTCCACATGTTCGGAAAAGTAATCTTTTCGTCCGCTCTTTGCTGTAATAGAAGTTCGTTCTTCTCATTGAAAAAAAACACGGAGAACGCTCTATGTAACAAGCCCTCTTCGATATTTTCCATCAAGTGGCATAATTTTTTGGTGCCTGCGCCAACAGGCTTGTCGTGGAAATCAAGGACAATACAGAGTTCTTCCATTAATTTGACCTGTTCCTCATCATGACCTTCGAAAACAGCGTCTTCTCCAAGCTCATCCGACGAAGTTGGGACTCCTGAAATTTTGGACAAAGGGGTGATATCATCCCACTTTTGAAGGATTGTTTCTTTGTCAAGAGATTCCACTAGTTTCGAATATGACATGGGCAAAGTTTTGATTGAACGTTGTAGTAAATAAGACTGATGTTGAGAACAAAAAAAAAAAAAAAAAAAAAAAAAAAAAAAAAAAACCCAAAACAAAACTGGCGCGGCTTGAGTCGCTGACCATATACGAGCTCCCCAAGTACGATAGGTAAATATTCAGTGGACGGGATTCTTGTTTTTATTCTTCGGTTGATTTTAATTAATTAGATGGGGAGGCCTTTTGTAGCTTGCTCACGCGTAATGTGGTTATGATCTCGATTTTTCTTTCGTTTTTCTTTTTTTTTTTTTTTTTGCAGATTTCAATGGTTTGTTGGTTTTACAGGGAGAACCGAAAATTAGTGGGATTTTATGAATTACAAGTGAAGCGATATTCTGTTCCACTTTCAAATACACCATAATTTGCAATCGAATCCAAACTCTGGTTTTATTCTCTTGCTCTTCCACTAAAATTCGAAAAGGAAAAAGCTAACACGTTCATTTCGCTACTTTTTTTTATAGCCATCAGTAATTGTGAAACCTTCAAAGCTGGTCCTCACTCAACGCCTAGAGTGCATATAAGCAATTATCGCGTAATGTGCTGTTCAGACAGAAATTTTACTCGACGAAATCCCAATATCAAGCTTCACCAATGTCGAACGTTGCACGCCCCAAGAAGTTTATCAAGCGTCCTGATGACTCTTCTATGAAAAAGAGTATCGAGCAGTTGAGAGCTGATATAAAGAATTTGGATTTGGCTAGTGGAGAGATTAGTGCTCTGATTGATCGTATCAAGCTTGACAGCACAGATGTTGAGCGGAAGAAAGAATTGCAAGCAGAATTGAAGGATATTATCGCACAGCAAAGCTCTTTTAAGGCGGACCGTGCAGCCATTCAATCTCAGATCAAGAACATTGATACTCACTTAAAGAGAAAGATCACTGAGATCCAAAAAATAACTTCCAAGTCAAATTTCAAGTCGGCCGCAGAAATTGATACTAGGGTCAATTATTTGGATGACTTGATCGGTTCTGGAGATTTGAAGTTAGCAGAGGAACGTAAATTCATCAAAGAGATGACTTCCTTACGTAAATTGAGGAAAGATTTCGCCGAAGTAGATACTCAACAGGCTTCGATTGATAAGGATAAGGTTCGTATCTCTGAACTTAAAGTCCAATTGGGGAAGGTAGGGAACAAGGAAGTCCAGACGCGCTTTGAGTCTATTCAGAAAGAATTAGATGATATCAACGCTTCCAACAAGTCTACTTATGAACAGCGCTCAAACTTGATTAACAAGCGTAACGAATTAAGAAAAGCTAAGGATTCGAAATATAATGAAATCAGGAAGTTGAGAGCTGACTTTGATGCCGAATTTACCAAGTTCAAGGAACAGTTAGCTGAAGAACAAAAGAAGAGGGATGAAGAGTACAAGGCAAGGCAAGAAGAAGAGAAGCTGGCTAAGCGCAAAGATGAAGCCAAACGGAAGTTGGAAGAGGCTTCCGTTCCTGCCTTCACCGAGGAAATAAACGAGATTCATAGTTTGTTGGCGTATTTTGATCCTACTTACAAGAAGACGCAAAACAATACTGTCGCTGATGCCACCAAGCCATCTTTCAGCTCTGAAGCTAATGTTAGAAAGGTCGAAATGCCCGAGGATGTTGTCATCTTGAAAAAGGAACAGCAGCCATTCTTTCAGGGTTCATCGGCAAAGAAACTGAAAAAGAAGGTCGCCAAGCTGAAGAACTTTACTGTGGATCCAGATGTAATTGTCTCCTTGTCCAATCTCTCGATTCCCTTGCCTGTCAAGCTGGGAGAAGTTACTTCCACTATAGAGACTTTAAAAGACACATTACGTGCTTTAGAAGAGAGACAGGACGAACAGACTCAAAAAAACATAAAGAGGGCGGAAGAGGAAATTGCAAAATTAGAAGACGAAGAGAGTACGTGAATCTAGAAATAGTTATTGTTGCATCCCAGCGTAAGTACCCGTAAGTACAGTAAGTTAGCTTTTGTTTCTTTCTCTATCATATTTCAACTTTTAATATTGCAATGAGCGTACAGAAGACACCACATTTACTACTTCCCTTAGGCCGTTGCACTTTTCTTCATCGATGAGAAGTGTAAATCGTGACTTAAAGTTGTACTAAACCATACTGGAAGAGTAATTGAATACTTCGTTATCCTAGGGAGATTCTAAATAGTTCAATATCTTAACCGGGCACTGATAGACCTACGAATAAGCGTACTATAAAGGTGCTAAGTCGTTCTCATCAACCGCCGAGATGTTGAAACTGTTATTCCTACAGTGAAATGATGCCTCCTTCCTGTGGGACATACATAAACGCTGTTTGTCGTGCATATAAACCAAGGAGTTGAAGAAACTTGGAAGAAAAAAAAGTAAGCTAAGGAACTACATTGATTTGGATGCGAGGAGGATAATATGGCAGAAGGGTTCCTGAGAAAGTAGAAGGAGCGATACACTTTACGTCCAAAAGGGAAAGTCTGTGCAAGGATCTACCCTAGCTTTTTATAAAGTACAATATGCAGTCCTATAACAATGTGAGAGTGACAGTGATGAGCTCAAATGAATAAAAATGCTGGGTAGTGATATGACGGTATCAATTTGTATACCATCCTCGGCTATCAGATGTGAAAACTCGAAGAACTTGCTGCAAGCCACTTATATTGCCTACCAAATATCAAAACTAGCTACTGTTTACAAAGTGCTGGAGCTCATCGTTCTAGACGCCCCAGATCGTTCCTCATCAAAAATTCAAGAGACTGACAGTGTGGGTAATCATGGCAGCAAGAAAAGAGTCTTCGCTGAATTTTCTGCGGAGGACACGAAGACTGTGCCAGATTTCGAGAGTGATAAAAGCAATGAGGCTGTTCTTCTCGGCTCTTTGTTACAATACTTTATCACTCCTCCTTATCTAGTGAAAAGTCTTTTTAAACAGAGGGAAAGAGCTTCGTTCAAACATGCAGCCAAACTTCCCAAGTTAACTGCTCTTCCTTTCATGATAGAGAACGACAAGAAATATAAAGAGGGTTTGACTATACCCAAGCACACCCCGAAAATGTCCAGAAAGGGAAGACACTCGAAGCCCCACAAGAAACTTCAAGTTACTAGATTCGTCAATATTGGTGCTTCAAAGCCACTCATTTTGGAAGGACAAGACGTTCCTGTTAATGTTCGGGTAACCGTGGATTTATCACAGAAGAAGGTAGTTAGTCCTCAGGTAGCATACAAGTCGTCGAACAAAACGGCCTCTTTCGCTTATACTGTGCGTTACTCTAGTTCAATTAGCTCAATTTATACTGAACTGGGTGTGCAAGGTGGTTACACGGAGACAGCCTTCGTAGAAGCTGATCATTATCATCCCAAAGACAAATACCAGTCTTTACCACAGTACTACAAAAAAGATTCAGGCAATATTCTTCTTTTGGTTGGCAATTGGAGGGATTTTGAAGCCTGCGCTGCCGATGATAAAAATTTAGGAAGCATATCTGACGTGGTGGATTGTAAAATTGCCATGCCTCCAGGTGTAAGGATTGAGGATGCCGCTTTGATAGCATTGGCCAAACTATCGAACCCTTAAGTTGGAGCTCTTCCAACCTTGAATTCATGACAGTGTAAAAGGCGTAAGATGCAACACTAGAACTGTATTTAGAAACGTTTTTTAGTCTGGAAAGAAGAACAAGAATACTAAAACAAGAAAAGAAGAAATCACCCGACTGGCGTTAATCGCAAGTTGGATTTGCAGAAGCCAATAGTTTGCCGCTAATCTGTGCCTATCGTACAATTCATCGATGTTTGATCTTCCAGAAAAGTAAACCACCACTAAGCTGCTCCCCGCAATAATCGCCAGGCATCCCCTTTTAGCATTCCAGGCATAAGGTGATTCAAATTCAAAGGACGCCAGATTCAGTCGATACCATACAGCTATGCGACAGCTTTGGATGCTTCACAATGAGATACACTACCTTGACGATGTTGAGGCCAAGCCAATCCAAAACTGGAAATTGAATTATTCAGTTGCTGGAAATGCTTGGGCAACGCCTAGACCCGGTTCTCACGTGATGACATCTAAAAATAAATTTTCGCATTTGTTTTGCTTTAAGAATCACCTTTTTAGTTTGTCACTACTACTTTTCTTTTCCATAACATTCGTTTAAGTTAGGATGCAACTCAAGTTCTTCGTGGCAGCTTCGGCATTGGTATCAACTGTGGCAAGTCTTGGTGACGTATGTATCAAAAGACATCGATGATTGAATGACTACTAACCTGATATAGTTGGCCTTCAGTTTGGGCGTTAAGGACAACGCTGGCAACTGTAAATCGGCCGACGAATACAAGAGCGATTTCGAAGTGTTGTCTGGCCATTCGAAAATTGTGAGGACTTATGCTGTCTCCGATTGTAACACCTTAGAGATTTTGGGTCCTGCTGCTGAGGAAGCAGGATTCCAGGTGATGTTTGGAATTTGGCCGACCGACAAAGCCCATTTTGACGAAGAGAAGCAGGCATTGAAGCAGTTTTTACCTAAGATTTCTAAATCTACCGTAAAAGTGTTTACTGTCGGTTCTGAGGCCTTATACAGAGACGACTTGCCAGCTTCTGACTTGGCCAATGCTATTGACGAAATTAAGCAACTTATTTCCGAGATCGAGGACAAAAACGGTGAGTCTTACGCCGGTGTGCAAGTTGGAACTGCCGATTCCTGGAATGTGCTTGTTGATGGTGCTGCCATTCCAGCTATTAAGGCTGCCGATTTCGTGTTCGCTAATGCGTTCTCCTACTGGCAGGGTCAAACGATGGAGAATGCTTCCTACTCTTTCGTCGACGATATCATGCAAGCTTTGCAAACTATCCAGACCGCTAAAGGTTCTACCGACCTCTCTAACTTCTGGGTTGGAGAAACAGGATGGCCAACACAAGGCACCCACTTTGAAGCTAGTGAGCCAGGTGTGGATAATGCCAGACAGTTTTGGAAAGAGGCAATCTGTGCAATTAGAGCTTGGGGAGTCAACGTATGTGTCTTCGAGGCTTTTGATGAAGCATGGAAGCCTGACACTTCTGGCACTAGCGACGTCGAAAAGTACTGGGGAGTATGGGATGCAAACTATGCCCTTAAGTACCCTTTGTCATGTGATTTTTAAATCATGATACCCAAAATACGAATCGATTTTCCGTCTATTTCATCCCATATTTCTTCTTCGTTTTCCTCTTGCTCTAACCTCTGTTTACAACTATGTTCACTACTCAGTATATGCGCTTGTTCGAGTCGAAATGTAATAAATGCAATCACCTGCCTATCTCCAGATGTGCCGCAATATCATGGCTCTTACAAGAAACAGGATAGTAAGCACACGGTTCACCTTCACTGTCCTAAAAGCTTGAGCCTAGAGCTTGAGCCTAGAGCTTGAGCATTCATATAAGTTTCCAGGCCTTCCTATAGTCGCAAGCTAGATACAAAGCTAGAACTGTGTCATAATTATTACTACCTAACCGACTGATTATAAAAAGAAAAATAATTTCAAGCGCCTCAAAGCAATTCGAAACTTCTACTAGGCTTGCCCTTATCGGACTCTGGCTGCTTTGTGTACACACCATTAAGAGTGCATACTACCATATCCTCGTTAAAAGTCATGGGGGCAGTTCTACCCAACCTTATCTCCAGCAACAACATGAAAACAGGCTCAGTCGTACGGCTTGTTGGCTATCTCATCACATTTTCGAAGACAAAATCTTGGCCTCTTCCTCCAGATACCATCTCAAACGCTCGTCTCAATTCCACAACTTCATCAAATAATGAAGGGTCTACTCTCTTCGTCGTCAGCATAGTTATGCTCTCATTAGTCATCCTTTCGATTCTTTTGATAGCAGCATATTTTGTCATTCGACGTATAGGGACGTTGAATGAAGAAAGCTTGAATCGCGAAGAGGAGAATCAAGCTTACCTCGAATTAAACCTGGACGAACAGGAGCTTTATTTTCAATCAAGGGAATATCTTACCACTAATCCATACGTTCGTGGTGACCTACTATTCAGCCAAAACCTTAGCATCCAAGAGAAGGGTATACGTGCGTGGGAATTTGTTAAGGATTATATGTTGACAAACAATGATCTTCTTATTGTTAATCGCTTTGAACTTAACTTCTTCAAGAAGTTCGAGTGTTCAACACAGACGAATCTCCCTATTCCGATGACAAACGACGTCTACTACTTCGAAAGTAAAATATATTCTTTACCACATCCGGATGAGACCCTCATATCGATAGGAATAGGGATCAAACCATATCCTTGGTTTCGCTTACCGGGTAGACATGCACATTCCATAAGTTATGATAGCAATGGCTACAGAAGACACAATCAACCATTTACTCCACAAGGAGATCCACCTTTTCCCACGCTCATCGAGGGTGATGTTGTTGGGATTGGTTACCGTGTGAGGTCTGGTACAGTTTTTTTCACGAGGAATGGGAAAAAAGTGAGCGAGCTGAAAATCGGTGGTCATATCAAGAATTTCCGCATCCCACAAGATGGGCAACTCTTTCCTATTATAGGGGCTAATAACCTTTGTTCTGTCCATGTCAATGTCGGTCAACTAGGCTA
Organism: Candidozyma haemuli; assembly: GCF_002926055.2. Classification (NCBI taxonomy): domain Eukaryota; kingdom Fungi; phylum Ascomycota; class Pichiomycetes; order Serinales; family Metschnikowiaceae; genus Candidozyma; species Candidozyma haemuli. The sequence continues at coordinate 1,453,443 of NW_020289911.1, read as the reverse complement.
TGTTTTCATCGAGGGAAATGTGAAGAAATGGGGCTTTGCACCGTTAGAGGGCAATGGACCCTCTCCCCCAGCTTACAAAAAGTTTAATTCCGATATTCTATTAGAGCGTTCCGAGATTGACGATGAGAACGATTTGACGGAGAGGGAAAATGATTTCCCTCCAGACTTCTGGGATATCAATGAGAGCCTGGAAGGGGGTGCCGTCAACCAAGATAAGTTTAGCTACAATGCTTACAGAGATGATCACTCAGAAGATGAAAGAATAACCATGGACAGCTTAATCCCTTCCAAACCGCCCAGTTACAGCGCGGATAGTGGAGAGCCTAGTAATGAAAGTGACTCATCTCATCACATTCCTTCAGAACAGCTAAACAGTCATGATACCCAAAGTACTGATGTTAATGGAGATTTATTGCATAGTGGAGAGCAAATCGTAACCGTGGATGTTGAAAGCCCTGGTGGTTGAGTAAGGAAACAGTGGATTATATAGAGTGGGTACTGCTTTTAAATCGTCTATGAGCATCTAGACGCCCTTGTCCTCTATTTAAAGAAACTTTAATATACCGATTTTCAATGCTTACACGCTTTGAAATTGTTTTGTTTGTCGTCATCCGCTGGAGTTGTATGTACCCCACAAAACCGTTGTCTGTACTCTCCTATACAGCGCTCCAACGCGGCGAATTTGGGAGGACCAAAAATGTGAAATGCCGTGCAAGACAATGAATAAACAAGGTTGGTAAATGGTTATTCATCCCGTACCAATGCATACTGGCCCATTCTACGAATCAGAGTCTGAAATGATACAAAGACAGAAAGGTTCTCCTGTTGAAGACATCGATGATGATGATGATGATGATGATGATGATGTTGTTGTTGTTGTGTCAAATGGCTCAGTTGATCAAGTTGAAAATGCTTTGAAAGAGTTCTCTGTTTCCCATGGCAGGATAGCGATGGTATCTGAGATAGTGCACCTATATAGCTTCCCAGAATTAATCTGTTTTCTAGAGCGTACAGAAGAGAAAAAATCAGCACAAATTGCCTTCGAAGGTGAAGTGGTATTCATGTTTTTCAAGGGTTTGAACTTCATTCAAGATTTGACCTGCGATGTTATGGACTTTCAAAGGACATTGCCTGGTGACTGGGCAACCAGGACCTACCAAGCTTATAGGCTATGCAAAGTTTATTTCTACTTTGATGCGACTGTGGTCGATTTCCCCGGTGAAAGAAGTGGTAATAGCTTCGAAGATTCGCACCAGTTCAACAGCATCATGACAATAGCGACTGACGTCATCAGAAAGTTATGCTTTATGATGCAACGTATCGGAGGGGTTTTTCTAGATGACAGAAATCTCAGTGGTGGCAAGGCTATTGCTTTACGTCATTTCTTGAGGAATTTTCCAAACGTGGAGAAGTTGGATCTATGGAGCAGTGCCGTAGACTTAAAGACTCTGACGGAACATAAAAGTATTCGATCTTACTTGCCCAGTTGCAATATGATTACGGGTTATACTTCAAATTAGTACACAACTTCAAAGCAGCTTATGTATAATATGAAACCAGCATCTAGTTCAAATTAACATAATTAGCAGGAAACAAACCAACTTCTCCCGACTTTGAATTTCTACCAGACCACCAACTTTCGTCCACGAATTCTATATCAGTAATCAAATCACCTTCTGCAAAACTGATCTCGTTATCTTCGTCCTTCTCGTAGGAAAATTCAGCAACAGCCGACTTAGTGTTTTGGTCGGAAGCCACTTCTGGGCCAGTACCCGAGACAGCTGTCTGGACTCCATGGTCATCATCATCGTCAACATCATTATCATTTTCATCTTCAACCATAGTGACATATGAGGCAGGGAACAATCCCACTTCTCCAGTTCGCTCGTTTGTACCAGACCACCATTCTTCGTCCACAAAATCAATGTCAACGATGCGGTCATCTTCTCTAAATTCAAGCTCGTTATCTTCATCTTTGTCGTAATCATAAGCAGCAATAGCGGTAGGACGGGCCTGTGTTGCAGACTCGGATCTTCTAGCGGACAAATCTACCTGGGTCTCGGACAGCCCAGTATTCTCTTGGGGCTCATCTTCTTCTCTTCCATCATCATCATCCCTATCATCATCTTCTCTCTCATAATGTGTTTGAGCATCAGATGGCAGATTTGTATCGTCTGCTGAACTTTCCAAGTTTTCCTTAAGCTCGCTTTTAACGCCCTCATTTTCGGTATTAGGGGCATCCCCATGTGCTCCTGGCTCATGCACCTTCACGTCTTTATACATACCCTTCTTCTCTGCCCATAACTGCGCGGGAGTTTTCCCTCCAGTTGATCCAAAGTCTCTTGATAGACCTCCTGCGACCTTATCCTTCCCATCCTGTTTAGAATTAGTTACTGGCTTGGATCCGAACTTTGCACCTGCAGTAGCAGCGGTGTAACGAGAGGCAACGGAGCTTCCGACACGTGGCTTCGGCATTGAAGTGAGGCGGCCATCAGCTGGCAGCTCAGAAATATGAAGCTTATCATTCAAGGATTTTGTTATATTATCGTCTTTGGCCTTATCGTCCCCGGAAGAAAACGGCTTGGGCTTTGACGAAATGGTATCGGACTTCTGTTGTCTTAATTGGTTAATGTCCACTTTCGTTGGCTTGTAGGCCGAGGGAACCAGATCTAATGGCTGCTTCTCAAAGTCTCGCTCCTCAATTTCTTTCTCACCAGCCCACTCATCATCTTCGTCACCCACCGTGGCTTGATTTCTCAGGATTGTAGCAGAGCTTGAAGGCTTGGAAGATGCTGGAAGAATTGGTTTACCTTTGGCCTGCAGAGTTGAAGATTTAAAAGCTGAACTGGCATCAGGTTTTGAGCGAGGCATGTTTAACCCAGACTTCGACAGGGTCACGTTCGAGGTAGCAGAGTGGGCAGTGTATCTAGCACCAGCGGCAGCGGCAACCCTAGAGACGAATTCTTCAACATTCAAATCATCTTGATCACGGGCTGTGATCTGCACATGGTATCCACTCAAAACCTTCGAAACATCAGCGAAGTTAGCAGCGTATGACAACCTGGACTTAGCCGGAGCATTGTCTGGACACCAACCGAGTAACAAGTTTTTTGATACGTCAGAACCTGGAACGTTAACTTTTGCCAAGCCAAATTGAACGACTCCGTCAGAGAAATCGTCAACGAAATCGTCTAAATCACCAGTGCTAACCTTAGTTACTTCGAGGGTTCCAGATTTGTCAACAGAGAAAACACTATAGGTAGCTCCATTTCCACGAATAACTTTCTCGTACGCATCTTTGATAGACTTAGAGTTTGATGAAAGATCGATTTTCTCCATTGTAAAAGAATCGTTAGGAATTAATGTACTCCAATGATGAGGATACGTATATAATAAAATGGCGAGCGAGTTCGGCACAAGTGCACGCAGGCAAGTTGTATAGGAAATGACTGGGACTACATGCAAAGCGGGCGCGATTACCAAAGGACCATACTATTTGTAAAACACTCACAAAACCAAAAAACCGAAAAAAAAAAAAAAAAAACAAGCCGAAGTGAAGTGAATTGCTAAGTTGTCTAAACTTTATGCTTGCCATATGTGCTTCACACATAGATTGTTTGTAAATAACTTAAAATTAAACGGACTCCTGTCCATAATCAAGTTGTGCTTCACTTATCGACCCTGGAAAACTGAAACGTCAGATACGAGCGACGTACGATTGTAGCCATACCCCAAAGCCAATGCCACCTTGATTTGGCCGCCCAAGTTCCCAACGTACCATGTGACGATGATCTTCTTTGACTATTGAACCAAGGCGGAAGTTAGACACCACATCATAACGAACCCCGGTAGGTTTCCGAGAAAACTGTCTAAAAAGATTCGCTTAAATGGAGAGCCAAAAAAGCGGGAAGGACGACCATCGCAGCATATCAAATAGAATGTCGAATTAGACAAGGTGCTCGTGACAATATAAAAAACGAAGCCAGAAAGACTTTCCAAACAAAGTATTCCACATGCGACGCCCAACGCCAAAGCCATATAGTCTTGGTATCTCTGAAGTTTCTGCTTATTCAGGAATTCGTTGGGAGAAGAGAGTAATTGGAAATCCATGACGTTCAAAAATTCGACCTCTTTCTATATAGATATGGGATGGGTTGGTGGCAGTTTTGTCTTAGCGCTGGGATCTCAGATTATGACAAAGAGATCACGTGACCGATAGAGGTGCATGTACTAGAGACCCGTTTGAATCTGAAGTTTGGCCACCGTCAGCTTCTGTCTGACAGTGCAGTCACCTTCTGGATTAGAGTAACATATTCCTCAGCTTCAGAATTGCCGTACTTAGTGAGGTGAACAGAATGTGTGAAGTATCTCTAATTGGCCTCAAGCGGTTTTTATTCGATCTTCCTTCACAGCTGAACTTCTCTTTCACAGAAGATGTCAAATATCGATTAAGGAAAGAATTATTCCGTGCTTTCACAATTGATGCCAAATATCTCAACCTCATTTTCCCTCAGCTTTTTGAGCAGGGCAAGGACACTTACCGAGAACTTGATGAGGTAATCCAATGGCTGCTCTTCAAGTATGTTGCTCATATAGCTAGGATCCTGCCACCAAACGGAGAAGCAAATCATCATGCCTTTCACACAGATCTGCCATGTGCTCGCGTTTTTCGAAGGGGTGAACCCATCTACAAATGTCTCACTTGTGGCTTCAACGACACTTGTGCTTTGTGCGCAAACTGCTTTCGACCAGAGAGCCATGAAGGTCACAATGTCAACGTGTCTATATGCGTGCGAGAAAATGGTGGTGTGTGTGACTGCGGGGATCCTGAAGCTTGGGTAAAAGACTTTCTCTGTGTTTATCATGAAACGAATGATTCGTTTGAGAAATTGAAGCATATGACCCCCAGCACTGACTTGCAACAAACATTGCTTGATACGGTTGGTATTTTATTAGATTTCATTGTCGATGTCATGTGTCAAAGTGATCAACAATTTGCTTCCCCACATGAAGTAATTTCAAATTACGACCGACTAACTGCAAATTGTGAACTCAGTCCAGAAAGGTACGGATATCCACATACCAGTCATAGCGATCCACCATCCGAGAAGTTCGCGTTAATCGCGTATAACGATCAAATCAGGCATTTTCGTGATGCTGTTCAGCGGATCCACTTGGCAAGTAAAAAGGTACCGGAGTTTGCTGAAATGGTCGCCAAACGTATACAAGACCATGGGCGTGCCACAGTAATCCGATCAAAGGACCCGAATCTATTGTTTGAACGCCAACGGCTTTTGAGTGCGACCGGTTTATCCTCTTGCATAAGGAACTCTCGTGATGAATTCCGAGAAGAAATGTGTTTTGAAATCGTCTTGTGGTTGGAGAGTATTTCTTCTTGTGATCTTTTGAAAGCAAATGAACCTCTAAGAAATCTCTTTTGCAGAGCTTTCTGCATGAGATGGAACCGAGGTTTAGTTTCCAACACTTCCATAGCAACGCAGCAAGGTAACATTGCGCATCTCAATTCAAACTTTGATATCCCTTCTATAGAGGAGATGGGCGACCCTTGGAATACTGTCTTAAAACCATGGAAACATCTCGAAAGCCTTTACGATGAATGTAACTACTGCTCGGTCAGTATCTCACAGGGAAATCATTTCGGGTCACGGCTACAATATCTATCATACCTTGATATCCGCTATTGGAAAGCATTCAGATTAGCACTACACACCATGTATGCAACGACACTCATTACCAACTTGAAATGGAAAGGCATGGTCTGCTATCAATATTGCGATATATATCCGTTCCTTTCGGACATGTTTCTTAACCTCGATGGAGATCCTGAAATAAATGTGATGTGTACTTTATCATGCCAGCTTTTCGTTTCACCATCGAATTCAAATGCAATACTCATGCAAGGTGGTGCTGAAAGAATCTTTGGAACGGCAATCCTGTTTTTAAAGTATGGCCACACCCATTCCACAAGATTAGCGCCCGATAATGACTTATCATTAGCGAGTTTAAAGAATCGAAGATGGGGCCAGTTGTTTTTCGACATTGGCTATATCTTATCTCGTGGTCAAAACAGCGATGTCCTGCGAACAGACAGTATGATACCAATGACATGCCATATACTATCGTTGTTCCAAGGGAAACCTACTTTGAGAAGGGAAGTAGAGAGTCACGTCGAATATGAGAGTTCTGATTACGCTGCTTTCTTTCATGCTATACCTGTTATTTATCAATTGGCTGATTACGTATCTCAGTGTTTAAAGAATACTGATGATCTTAACCGTCGACAGCAAGTGTTCAGTGATTCGATATCGTACGTCGTGCAACACATAATCAAGCTTGAAGGGACGGTCTCGGGCAGTAAAGCTCATAATGAAGTTGATTACGGTCAATTAAATTTTGAGGAAAACGACCCGGGAAACTTAGGGTACTCTGGGCGTGCAGTAAGTTTCCTTCATCCCTTGCATCTGTTCTTATCTTGGCTTATTGAATATGCAGCTTATACGGATAAAGCGCTTTTGCTCGACATTTTCGCAAAAGCTTCGAAAGATGCTTGTAATGATTCAAGCAAAGAGTCATGGGAAACGAGTGTCAAGATTCTCTTCCATTACCCAATCCAATCCATTGTTTTAGCAGCTCAAGTTAAAACTGGGTTTTGGGTCCGTAATGGCTTCAGCGTAAAGAACCAACTTCAGCTTTACAAGAGTACGGGCTTAAGAGAGCAAGGGTATTTACGCGATATTTTTTTGGCACAGATATATCTCATATGTAACGACGTCGACAAGGCTGTTCGCAACATCCTAGGTATCTGGCTTTTGAATGATGAGTATTTACCGGATAAGAAATGCCCTTATGATATGTCAATGTTGCCATACATCCTCGATCAATGTCTCAGCTTTTTTCTTCATGTGCTAACCGAGGGCCTCTTCTCGAGACACTTAGGAGCTAATGAGATTACCAAGGCGAAGATAGAAGATGAGATCATTCATCAGCTATGTCTAGGATCCATGAATTATTCCAAATTATGCTCTCAGATTCCAGACCACATTGTTTCGGAGCGATCTTTTGATTCAATATTAGAGACCGTTGCTCAGTTCAAAGAACCTAGATCAGGGAATGAGACGGGAACTTTTGTCTTGAAGGAAGTATTTTACGAGAGAGTGAATCCATATTACCATAACTATACACTGAATAAGAAGGATGAAGCTATCAAGCTTATCAAGGAGAGAATAAGGAGAAGGACGAATCGCCCTATCGAAGAGGTCTTCATACAGCCTTCGGTTGAGCTAAGAAAGGGAGTCGGTATCTACCAAACTCTTGCAAACTTTACTGCTTCGTTCCACTTTGTCTCCTTCTTAGCAACGTGCCTACGTTATGTTCTATCAGAAGGACCTCAGAAGTTTGATAGCTTGTTGGATACCCTTCTACACGTAATCCACACTTCTGCCTTGGAAGTTAACGTGACCGTCGAACCAAGCGAATCATTCTGCAATAAGTCTACGAGACTATTGCCGAACGTGCACTATTCGTTGGCTGGTTTGTTATACAAGGCTTTACTCCATGATGAGATTAAAGAACACCACTCTAAAGTACGAGCTATAATACAATCCTTCAGCGAGCACGTGGAACAATTCTTTGCTGTCATGGAAGCTTCTGTTGAGCATTTTGATCCAAAGCTACTTTCTACACCGAACGAGAGTCACACAGAGAACGAGGCCGAACGAAGGAAAAGATTAGCTTTTCAAAGACAAAATAGGCTTATGGCTAAATTCAAGAAACAACAGTCTCTGTTTCTCCGCCAGAACGATATTGCATCAGATTTTAGTGACGATGAAATGGAAGATATCGAAGAGGAAGGCTGGAAGTTTCCCGACTCACATTGCATTCTTTGTCAAGATACAGCGAAGGATGCTGGACCACTAGGTGTGATTGTGCATATTTCAAGGTCTTCAGAATTCAGGGATGTACCGTTTGAGGACGACTACTGGTTCCTAAAAGCGTTCTCGGATAATCTGAATTTGAATGAAACAGATGATAATTCTTTCCCAGAAGCAAAGTCGGCGCGTTATCAGGAATATATGGAGAGAACTGAAGGTGAGTTTGTGGTCGGACCCGGCTTTGATAATCAGGCGCATGTTAGCAGCAGACTTGTATCACTGACTTGTGGCCATGGTATGCATTTCAATTGTTATGTGCAATTTCTCTCAAGTAATCGTTCAAGGTCAAACCATATAACGCGGAATACCCCAGATAACATTGAGCATCGTGAGTTTTTGTGTCCTCTTTGCAAAGCACTTAACAACATGTTCGTTCCGATCCTATGGGCAGCTAATAACAGGTCTATGAAAAAGTTGCTACTGCCAGGCTCGTCGGAATGTGATCATTTCGAATCATTACTGAAGAATAATTTACAGAATAAGTTTTGGCTAGAAAATTTCTGCAAGGCGGCATCTGACGACCTTCAGGAGTTCTCGATCTTGACAAATTCAGCGAAAGAAATAATTGGCCAGGACGCGGAATCGCTGGAATCCCCAGGTCAGCAGCAGTTCCGTATCCTTCTCTCCAACATGTTTCAAATTTTGTCACTTCTAACATTCCCCGAAATATTTAAGGCCGATTCCTCCAATATCCTTGTTAATACCATCAAGTCGTTAGAAATGAGCCTACGCGGAACATCCTCGAGCTCTGGTTTGTTAATTGAACAAATCTCCAACAGCGCATTAATTAATTTAAGAGCATTGAATGAATTTCGAATCACCAGTCTTATAATGAAGACATCGAACTGGATCAAAAACTCTGCAAAAAAACCTGATACTCACGTCAAAATTCTTGCTAATGTTTTAACGTTGTCTGCGGAGCGCTTCAACCAAACGATTATTTATCATGATTTTTTGGAGATACTCGTCAATGTCTTACCTGTACCGTCAGCAGGGTTTTCGTTTCATGAAATTTTAAAGTCATGCTTCATCGGACGTGTCATTCAAACCTTCCATATTCTTGTCACTGAATTTCGTGACAGAGACTTTTTCCGTCGTGAGAGTTACGATATTTTGGATGTTCCTTTTTCTGACTTGATAGCTTATGAGGATTCTGTGAGCACAATTCAAGTGCTCAATTCCATGTTTGCGACAGGTCTGTATGGCGAGAAGAACGATCAAATATTGTGTGAGCGAAGGCTCGGCCTTGTTGTCTTCTCAATGTTGCTCAAAAGTGTAACACCATTTTTACGTCAAGCTGCAATATTCGCTTTTGTGAATTGTCATTCAGATAGCGAAGTTTCTGGATTGTTTGAAAACTCTGTTTTTGAGGCGGATAGGTTATGCAACTTACTCAATCTACCGACCTTAAGTGTTTCCATCAAAAGAATGTGCGGAGAAAGCTTCATGTCTACTTTGGAAGCAAAGAGATTTACGTCTTTCTTGGCCTTCGTTCAGCAGAAATCTTCACTTTATATTGAAGACCCTGATAGTCGTGTTAAACTTGAGTATCCTGGTCGTATCCTGCTAATTCGTTTGCCCAAAAGATTGGATGACTTTTTCACGAGATATTATTATCTGGAGCGATACGATTTCCCCCATTTATCAATCGAGAACCCTGCAGTTTGCATGTTTTGTGGCAAAGTGTGTGATCTTCAAAGGGCTGCTATAGGAAGCAGGTACGGGCAATGTAGTACTCATTACACCAAGCAATGTCAAAGCAGTGTGGGTATTTTCCTTCTTCCAAAGGATAGGTCTATTTTACTCCTTAGCAAAAATGGAGGATCTTTCCATGCAATTCCCTACATCGACCTGCACTTCGAGGTGGCAGGCGATAACAAAAAGACGAAAGCTGTGTTTTTGCTGCAGAAGCGGTATGATGAATTCATTCGGCTATTTTGGCTACAACATGATATACCAAACTACATTGTACGAAATCTTGATAGTGTGATTGATGCTGGTGGATGGGAGACCTTATAAGCCTTTATTCTCCAGGAAATGTGAGACCATCCATGAGATCATCTTCGTCAACTTCAAAAAGGCCGTCATCCAAAATGGGAACATCTGTTCTGAAGACTTGGGGAAGACTTCCATCGAAGAAAAGCCTTGCGATAAAACTGTGGATTCCGCTGTTTAACCAAAGCTTGTTTATATGGCTGTACCTGAAATGACTTAAATAAGCCTTGCCAAGGACTCCTCGACGCTTCACTTCGCCATGAACAGTGAGATATGGTGCGGGAATACCGGCATTGAGATGTGTAGAATCTGCCTGGATAATCATCTTCAATATATTACCATTCGGCGAGAAATAAAGAGGCATCCAACAGCAGTCTCGATGGTGGGTCAAAGCCTTTCGAGAGTTGAGGTATGCCCCACATGATAAACAGATCGAATCGTAACGAGCGTCTTTCGTCTTATACACGGGGTCGACGACGCAGGAATTGTAATCATCGGGAATATCAATCAAGGATACTCGTCCTGGGAACTCTAGTAACGTCCTGTTCCTTTCTTTGTCTTCATAATAATTGTAGGGACTATAACTGTAGAAGAACGCTGCTGCCTCGGTCCAAGTTGGATTAGTAGAAGCCATATCTTCCAAGAAGCTCATTACCGAAGGGAGTTCAAAGAATGAAGAAAGTGCTTCGGTAGGCAGTTGCTTTTGAGACCGTAACACCGATGTCAAGTCTTTGATCGAATCTGACATCACGTAGCCATTCTCCGAGGGAACCCCAGTAACAAGATCCCAAAAGATAGCACACTGCCTCAAATAAGTCAAGACGACAGTTTCAAGTGACTCGATAAGGAAAGAAACCACCTTGATGATATCATCAGCATCTTTCTCAACCTCAATCCACATGTCCCTAAGAAATTTTCTCAAAAATTTGATAGGAGACTCAATCAGATTACAATCAAAGCAGCTTTGGTATGTTTGATTGATTAATGTTGAGTAATGCTTGTTTCTCACGTCGTTGACCAATTCAAATATCAGGAATATAACAAGTCTGCTGAATCCTCGTTGAATAAAATGCAAAGCAGGCCCTCTTCCTTTCAAATAGTTCATGATCATTCCAGTGAATACAGACTCTTCCGGGCATGATTGCCCTTGTACATGTGGTTCGGGGCCATTGTCAATAAATGTTGAAAGGAAAGAATGAACTTGAATTAACGAGACGATCGTAACCCTCAACTGCGCAGAGGTCTGATCAAGGAAATTGTAATAGCCGTCATTTCCGTCAATTCGGGTGGCAATTTCATTTGCACGCACAGTATTTGCAATTAAGCGAGACAAGAAAGGTAACTTGTCAGTAGGGCGATTAAGAGAATCGTTGTCAGCACATACTTTATCGAGGCTCCGAAGCACCGGCTTAACAAACCTCCTTAACAACCGACCGTTGTCCAGCCAGTACGCTTCATTCAAAAGTTGCTTAGTGATTTTAGCCGAATTTGATTCTGATTCACCATCTGTCTGAACTTCAGGGTTTTGAGTCAAGAGTAGTTTGTAGTCAGGGTTAGATGATGCCATGAAACTGGGCAAAAAGCTATGATGAATGTTGTGGCATAACAGACAAGGAAAAAACTTCATACGACCTTCCTGATTAGAAAAACAATTAAAATGGATACCATGTCCACAAGAGGATGCAACGGTTGCCGAAATCTTCAGATCCAAGCCTTTCTCTCTCATCCTTTTATATGGATAGCCCCTAGAATATATTTGACCTTCTCCTTGTGGTAATTGAGCATCGTAACGAGAAAAAGCCAAGTGACTAAAGTCATCATCAAAAGCAGGAACCTTCCAAAACGTAGAGTTCTTTGTGCAACAAAGAAGTATTCCAAAGAGCTCGCTGGGGGATTCTGGCTCTCCACATACAACGCAATGCCTTATATTCAGACCCTTAGGCTGAGAAGACAACTCTTTTATGTCATTTTGAGCTTCGAAGGACCGCTGCTGCTTAGCAAGTTTTCTGAGAGCCTTCGACTTTCTCTTTTCAGCACTGTCCTTTCTTCTAGTTGATTGAAGGGAGGCTGACTCCAATTTCCTCTTCTTGTAAAGCTGAATATGATTCTCGCCGAAACAATCAAGAAGACTTCTTGTGACGCGAGCATCCATTTCAATGAACTTCGTGAGCAAAAAATCAGCTTTTACAGTAACCGAGTTGGACATTGACGATTCAGCAATCGTGAGAAGTAGATCACAGACAGGGATGTCAATGTATTTCTCAAGATGGACCGCCCTCTGGTCAGATGCCTCAATTTCTAACAATATTGCATGCAATAGATGCAACAACTGCAGAATATAGATTTCTTCCGTTGAATTAATAGACTCTTGCATGAGCTTGTAAACGAGTTTTGCGAATTGTTTTGTGGTGAAAAAGTTAATCAAGTTTTCATCTATTGTAGAAGATTGTGCCTGAAGTATTTGAGGCCTGAGGACAACCTCGTCTTCTTTGACCTTCCTGGATTTTGCCAAATTTTTGACAAGAGACTCGGCGACGGAATCGTACCTGCTCAGTTCGACATAAGAACTTAACGGATCCAAAGACTCATAAAATATCGGCTTGAGCCTATAGACACCCGAATCTGTGAGCCCAGAAGGACTTTGAAGGGAAGCACACTTCAGCACGTTACTTTCAAAGTCGATTAGATCAAATGATTCTTCATCAAAGTCGGAAATCAAGTCTGAAAATGATTTGGGTTCGTCACAAAGGCAATATGAAATTTTCATAATAAGCTTCTGGGACTGTTCTTCTTTCAGGGAAGAGTGGAAAAGTGTCCGGTCTGTGAACATTTGATAAAGAATTCTTATAATCTGCTCACAGATGTAGGCAAAACGCTCCTCGTAGACACAGGATGCCGTGTCGATTTTACCGTGATACCAGTCTTTGATTTCCCACCTATCTATTAGCAAGTCAAATATCTTCACCAGATCCCCAAATATCAACCCCGTTTGAAGAAGATGAAGATCGCGCGCGTAAGCTATTTCGCCCAAGGGATATATCCCAGCGGACTGGATGTAATGCATTTGACGAATATAAGCCATCTCTCTCATGGTGCTTTCGCTATAATATGACGCTTGCCTGGAGACAGCGGCTCCATTCCTAATCCACAACCCAACTTTAACCTGCGAAACGAGAACAATGCTTCTTAGGGAAAAGTCGACCATATACAAAAGCGTGCTCGCTGACGAGCGAAGATTTCCATTCAATTGCGGATGTGGACAGAACTGGATCAAATGGGATAGAAAAGCATTGATAGGATTGATCAAGGAGACTTGATGGGTGCTTACCTTGAAGCCTCCAGAAAAAGCATCAGTGGGTTCATGCCTCTCTTGATGCATTGCACAAAGACGCAATGTTTCACTAAGTGCTGCAGCTATACCCTTCTGGGATTCATTAGAAACTTGCATGGCACTTTTCGAAATGTAGTATATCGGAACGGCCCTCTGGAGAAAGACAAGTACATCTTTTAGTAACTCTTGGCCGACATGGTCGCCAAGTTTTCTGGTTATTGATGATGAGCCCTGAAAGTACTTCATCAACAATAATAGATGATAATAATTGCCGTGCTCCATGACGTGCAGCGCTATGTTAGGGCTCATGTTCTTGCCAAGAACGTGTGTTAAATCATTGATCCCCGAGGTGATAGCTCTTTCAATTGCAGATTTTTCTCGCTTGCTTCTTAAGTCATAAATTATCTCTTTGATATTGGGAAATCCACTTGGAGATGTAGTCGTAGTCGCGAAATTTTCGATCAACCAACAGAGGGGACTCACGATGAGCGGTAGACTGTTACTTTCTGTAATCATTTGATTGGTTTTGGGGCATGTAAATAATTGGACTCTGATGTGATCCATACACGACAATGTTTCCTCTCGATCGGATAATGCTGATATAAGTAATAACTGAGGATAGCATTCGATGTACTGCTTGGCAAACATCGCTTTCGAATCTCTGTCACCCCCTATCAAGCTGAGAATTATCTTTCTCATCCGCTTCCTGGTACGAAGTGGAAATCGGATGTCAAAAAAAAGTAGAAACTGAAGTCTAGAATTAGATCTTCTTTTTGAAAGGTCTGGCTTCAATAGGTCGTCCAAGCGACTATCGAGGGAGAAATTATCTTGTTCAAGAACAACTGGACTCAAATCCTCGAGTGTTCCGTCCATTATAATACCGCTTCTAGAACACTCTTCTCTTAGGTGCAATTCGTTTCCATGGAATTGCACTGAAGACAATGATTTCGTAAACTGAAAACCAGGCTCGAGTAATACAGCACTGAGTTGTCTCTTACATTCTTCACGGAATGCACTGTTACCAGGAAATGAAATAATCTCGGACACCCAGTTAAATATTGTATCTACAATCATTTCGCGGACATAGTCTCGTCTGGACAAAATAGTCGAGACTAGCCCATCGGCTCCTGCCAGCCTTTGAGAATTCTTCAATTCAGAAGGATGGGACGCTTCTCTGAGTACCGCCCTACCAGAGGAGTTGATGAGCCTTGCCATCCGTTCCGCAACAGTGTTTGAAACACCTGTGGCAGCCCTGATTGCAGTCTGCGCCTCTTCAAAATTATGATTCTCGTCATTCCATAAAACAAGATACCAGGACTCATCACTGTTTAGGTCTATAGCACCGTATTCTTCAACCGATAAAGATCCATAATCAGATAACTTCTTTGTGTCAAACGCACACGATGCTGGATCTCCAAGATTCTGCTGAATGAATCGTAAGGGAGTAATGGAAAAATTGGTTACATCAAGTGAATAGCTGAATACAGTTCTTAGCAACTCGTGGATAACTTTTTGGAAACCAGGATTTAGACTCAAGGTCTCTTGGCAGCCGCAGTTCAACTGTCTGACAAAAGCAGAATCATCTCCACAATCACACATCCCTTCATTGCCAGAACTAGCATATGTGAACGAGACATTGTGGTCAAAATGGTCATCTTTATTAAAGCAATGAGCGCACAACACACAAGTCTCATCATAAGCACATTCTTCACATCTATAGATTGTATCTCCTTCTTTGAAACTGTAGCCACATATTTGGTCCCTGGGATGACTGTACTCTCCAACATCAAAGTTTGTGTAAAATTGTCTTTCTTTTCTGTCATGGGCAGAATTCGGGTCCCACTTGAAGTCTTTTAGATCGGCTTTTTGATCTTCAGTGATGGCAGGAAATATCTCCTTGATGAACTCGCCATTATTTGTGACAGCCCAATAAAGTGCTCTATAGATATTAACCTTGATAGCCCTAAGGTCCTTGAAGCAGAAATAATTCAGAAGTTCGACAAGATACCTTTTTAACTCATCCATTTTACGAGACCTTCTCGTGAGGTTTGTAGAGAAGCGAAATAGCGCGGCCACTTCAAATCATGATTACTTCAGTCGCGGACTTCTGGCTACAGGAACGCAGGTCCAGTGGATGGGTTCCCAAATCGAAGTGGGTATCCGGTAGGTGACAGAAAAAAAACAATAATAGCCCCATGATTCAGAAGACAAGAAGCTATATCTGCAGATATGTCGATACAAGATATTAAAGTAGTCAAAAGGGGGTGCTCTTTCACCTCATGGCTCATCAACATACTATTTCCCAATTATTTGACTATTCCATTTTTGTGTTTGGAAGATATTTCCCTACTATCCTACTAAAAGAGAATCGGTCAAAAAAAAAAAAAAATGTTCCAATGAATTTACTGCTTACTGTCTGTTCAAGGGCGTGATTGAAGGTAGTATCTGTTCCGTCTGAAGCGCTATTTGTTTTGTGTACACTTTCGTTCTTATTTTTTCACCGATATGACTTCACTCTTGAAAAAAAGCATCATGAAAGAGGCTTATCTTCTTTCGTTTGCCGCTTTCAGTAGGAATAATTCGGCCACCTAGAGCTCGGCAACTTGACATGTATGCAACTGTACCATATGAAGTGAGATGTACGGATGTAAAACTGTCCAGAAAAAATGGCACAGAGGTATGAAGAGTACCTGCTTGAGACTAGTTTTGTTACCATGAATCCTGACAAGCAATTCGAATTGATTACGAGAGGCTTACAAGAAGTCTTGAATCCTCAGATAATCAAAGATGTTCTAGAGAAAGAGAAGCGCCCTCTCAAGGTTTATTGGGGTACGGCTCCAACGGGCAAACCTCACTGTGGCTACTTCGTTCCAATGGTCAAATTGGGCCATTTCTTGAAAGCAGGCTGTGAAGTGACAGTTTTGATTGCCGACTTACATGCTTATTTGGATAATATGAAAGCTCCGTTAGAAGTCGTCCAGCATCGCGCCAAATACTACGAATATGTGATAAAAGCCATCTTAAAGTCGATCAATGTGCCTATTGAGAAGTTGAAGTTCGTTGTCGGTTCCTCTTACCAATTGAGCGGTGATTACACAATGGACATTTTCAAATTGTCAAATAAAGTTTCACAGAACGACGCTAAGAGGGCAGGAGCTGACGTGGTGAAGCAGGTGGCAAACCCGTTACTCTCTGGATTGATTTATCCTTTGATGCAAGCGCTAGATGAGCACTATTTAGACGTTGATGCACAATTTGGTGGTGTGGACCAACGCAAAATCTTCGTCCTCGCTGAAGAGAATTTGAATGGTATTGGCTACAAGAAAAGAGCGCATTTGATGAACCCGATGGTTCCAGGTCTAGGACAGGGGGGCAAAATGAGTGCTTCAGATCCAAATTCAAAGATTGACATCATCGAGGATCCAAAGGTTGTAAAGAAGAAAATAGGTGCAGCTTTCTGTGCTCCAGGTGACCCTGAAAATGGCTTGATTGCATTCGTTAAGAACGTCATACAGCCTATCCATGAGCTCAAGACGGATGTTCAAGGCTCCTTCAGTTTCCACATTGATAGACCTGAGAAGTATGGCGGCCCCATTCATTATGAAAGTTTGGAGGAGCTCACAACAGCTTTTGTAAATGGTGACCTCTCACCAGTGGATTTGAAGGCAGGTGTTAGCGATAAAATTAATGAGTTGTTAAAGCCAATTAGAGAAACTTACGACGCTAGTACAGAGTTTCAAAAGGCAGCCGCTGATGGTTACCCAGTTGAGGTCAAGGAGAAGAAGGTGAAAAAGGTTAAAAACAAAGGTACTAGATATCCTGGTAGCGGCACCGGTGTAAAGCAAGCTGCTGAGGCAGACTCCGTTCTGGACGCCACCGATAAATTGCAGGGTACCAAGATAGAATGAGTTACACACAGAGCCACTGATGGGCTTGCGCGACACTACAAGTAGATTGAAGAAGTAGATTGAATAGAGCTGTATACCAGACATAACAAGCGAAGATCCAATCATAGTGCGCATTATACAATACTTATAATTCAAAAATTTCATCATACTACCAAGGCCCCATAGGATAATAGCATGGTATGTTAAGCAACATAAAGAAATCGAGGCTCACAGGCTTCCCAAATTTTGCCCCTCCTTATGTTTATGTGATTATTTCGCTCTCTTTCTGATAGCTAGTCTTGGTATCGAATATATGGTGGTCATAAGAATACTAACGTTTTAGCTTTCTGCTTTGATCAAAAGAAACTCGCTTTACGTCGCAACCATCTTTGGAGGAGCGTTTGCTTTCCAAGCTTTTTTTGACTCTGCCGTTACTAGATGGTATGAAAACCACAACAAAGGTAAGTTGTGGAAGGATGTGAAACCAAAATTCCTCGAGGGTGGTGACGACGATGATGATGATGACGAGTAATCGGACGCTTGATTTGGGTAAACTACTCTCGGGTGATATCAAATCTTTACATACTGAATTGGCATAGCAATACTAGAATTTAACACGAGTTTTTATGTAAGCAAGTCGTCGCCTAAAACGACAGCGTGGGGGACACTGTGAGTTGACTCCATCTTTCCCTTCATTGCGTCAGTTTGTCTGCTATCATTCGAGTTGGCGGGATTGGGCGATTGTACTGGACGGGGTGTATGTCCATAGGCTTTTATACCGAAGACACCAGTTGGTCCCTCGTTGGCCATAAATTCGATATAAATATCTCTCACGGGAACGCAAAGCTGTGTGAAATTCTTAGGGAGTTTTATGAAGCTCATTTCATGATTTATGCTCACATCGATCTCCTCGATTTTAAAAAACTTGCGCAAGTATGGGTTGGCAGTTTTACTCGAAAACCCCGGTCTGGTGACTTTCTGCAACTCCCGAAGAGCTCTCGAATGAAATGGAACCTTTGGCTTCACATACACGGAAATCAGCTCAGGAGTTTTAACTGTCGCTGGTATTTGCTCAAATGGAGTATCTATCGATAAACCCGTCAAGATTATGGGGGCACTGAGACGTATCCCGATGGTGCATGAACTTGATCCACACTGCCAGAATGGACCCTTGTCTGACAAGACGGAGTTTGCGTTGTACTTCAAGTGGGAAGGATCCTTGAGCCCATTTGAAGTTAAGTAGTCGTACCACCCTAAAAAAACTTTCAGTAGACTTGTTCGCCTTTTTGGACGGTTGTCTGAGGTAAGGTAACCCAATACCCTTGCTCCAATATCATAGTCAGCGTAATTTAATGAAACCTGTTCGGTTGACAGCGCTAAATCATTTTTCTCTTTCGTCCCATTGAGACACCTCAGAGTGAGCATCAGATTGCTAGCATCAGACGCAAGAAATCCGTATAAGCTTGAACTAGAATTCATATCCTGGGCCCTTGCTAACTCTGTTAAAATCTGAGCATATACTTCTTTCTTCAAAAATTGACGAATTAGATCAAAATTGGGATGTTTCTCCGTTTCAAAATGAGCCAGAGCTTCATCTCTAGAGTGACCGTCAACCGACTTCGGTAGACTCCAAAACCTCAGGATTTCTTCAGTGGTAATGTTACGAATGAAATTTTCAAATTCTGGAACGTATTGGATTTTATGGTCTTTGATGAAAACCGGAACGTGATGGGAGAGCTGATGGATAGTGGACTTAAAGACGTTATCTTTGAGGTTCCGAAGTTCGGCATCGATCAATGAAACACGCGTTAGTTTGTCAGATATAGCACTTAGCTTAGAGTCAAAGCCTTCTGCGTCATGAGTTAGCGATTGAATGGTTTTAAACTTTTCATCTAGGGCACTAATCTCGTGTGATAGGGAAACGAACAGTTCTTCTCGAGTTAGTACATTACGTTCAAGCGAGTCTACCTTCGTCCATAACTCATCTAGGTTGGAGAAATAGTTTGCATTTGAACCGATGCCCAGGATTGAATCACGAGAGAGTCTCTCCAATCCAAGTGATAACTTCTCGATTTGTTCTAATTGACGTGCCGTGGTTTGGTCAAGCAGATGAATGAACCCTGGTACACAAAAATAAAGAATTGCGACAATGATACCAATGAGTACACCAATAAGTTGTGTAGTTGAGATAGAGCACCATTTTCCTGTTGAAGCTTGCGTTCTGTCGCTGATGGGAAACATTTTGTCATCATGCATAACGTTAGCCCCCGTAACATTGGTCCATTTATCAGCGTTATTCGAAACGGTGAGTTCTTGAATCGTAAACTCTTTGAATGCACTATTTAATCGGTTGGCTTCCTTTGTGCTGCCAGATACACTTTTCGAATGTAGGACACTCAAGATACGCTTATCGTAACTTCTGGTCTTCAGTGGCCGAGCAGGACCTATAGTGCTATAGAGATGGATAGATGCGTCATCATCACTATGGCCCACAATATGCGGAATTTTTTGAAATTCTGCCATGCCAGCGAGCCCAGGTCAACAAGTTGTCATTGAAACGCGTTTTAATTAGGCGATTGTTGATGCGCATTATGCGGGTGGTTGGGATGTGATGATGATACACACCACTACGTTTTTCTCTTTTTTTTTTTTTTTTTTTTTTTTTTTTTTTTTTTTTTTTCTTTCGGTTCTTAACTCTTCGTTATACTCAATGCTCTGATAACTGGAGACTTAACACCTATTACCTCTTACCTCGAAAAAGATTATCTATCTCTGCCGTTCGGTTATATCTGCCTCCCATACCCCGGACGAACCGAACGTACTTTTGAAGTTAGCTTTCGCACTAAAAGTGTGGGCGATAACAGCTATACTTCCCATTTCGGTTCTTATATTTACTGTTCGGTCACAAAAGTTTGAATTACATTGGTCTTTGCTAGTTACTCTTTCAAATCCCACTGGCTACTCAGGGAACAGCGATGTAACAACGACTTCCCCATAAAATCACATCTGATAACATTGTCTAGCTATAGAAAACCGATACCGAAGAAAAGAAAGAAAAGAGAAAGAACTGAGGTTGATAATGATTATTTCATTTTACCATTGCTAATGGCCACAGATGTGCAAGCTATTTTCATCCTTAAGACACAGACATGCTGCCTATGCAGTGCTTATCGAAGTTTGATTTAGATAGGCTACACTGAATCTTGTGAATTCGAATTATATTACCTTTATTAACAAACCCTAGGATGACTTCTATTGTCCTGTCTCGAGCTTGCTTGTCGCTGCGTATATTGAATGCAAATAGAATATTCGAGTATGTGATGGGAGAGATTGGAGATCCAAAACTTCATCCTAAATACGAAGAAGGAGTAACCAAACAACACATTGTACATTTTGCTACCAAACATAAAGCACACGGGAGCTAAAGCTGAACAAAATTGAGTCACAAAAGACACCAAAACTCCCACATTAGCCCTTGGAGGAGTTTACCAACAGAAAGGCAAGCTAAATAATCATCATCATTGCGGCTGAAAAGTGACAAGTGTTTCAGATGGGGAATTTCATGAAACGATACACTTCAAAGTTGGAAAAACCGGCCCAGTTTTGCGGAATCTATCCCTCACGGTTCTCCACATGAATGTAAAACGGAGATCATTTGTTTGAAAAGTGAACTGACATTATACTCAACAGCTGACAGTCATTGGCACCTAAAAAAGTAGCAGTCTAATTGTTGCAACGTTATGCCCAATAAAGCCGCCGATGTACGCCCCAGTCAAGATTGTACATGGCCATTGTTGCCAAGGTCTATCCCAGTCGAGTGGAATAGGTATGACACCGAGCCAAGCACCCAACAAGGCAAAAAAGGAGGAGCATAAGACTGTGTTCGAAAGAACTTCAGAATAGACTTTATCTGTTGTGAAGAACTTGCGCAACTGTCCATATTCAAGTCTAAAAAGTACTAGCACTGGCTGAATAGCTAACAAAGCGATATGGATGG
The DNA here is from genome assembly GCF_002926055.2 of Candidozyma haemuli. Lineage (NCBI taxonomy): Eukaryota > Fungi > Ascomycota > Pichiomycetes > Serinales > Metschnikowiaceae > Candidozyma > Candidozyma haemuli. Next base: position 1,432,281 of record NW_020289911.1, on the reverse strand, counting down.
AAAGGACATAAGTTTCAGTCACAAGTTTTGCAAGTGGGGCACCCATAAGAATCACCATTACAAAAACGATGTTAGCAAGTAGGAGCGAGGCAACTGTAGCTGTAATAACAACCAAAGGGGCGTTATCCTTTATAGTCCTTCCCTGATACGTATTCTTGCTCAGCGTGATCAAAACAAAACCGTAGAAGCATTGAGCAAGAACCAAAATTGGGATTCCAGCTAACATTAAGCCTAATGGGTCAAGGGTGAGACCCTTTGAGTACAATGCATTGATTATTAAAAGATAATGAATGGGGTTTGGCCACAAGGGACTGTTAGTCTTTGGGATGTCCACGTCTTGACTATTCACGGTATCACTACTGATATCTCCCACAGACAGTGAGAAAGAAACAGATTTTGCTTTCTTGGAGGGATTCTTTTCTTTGTTATGTTCAGAGTCCATCATACCCTATGGTGTAGTACAGATATTCGATTAATGCTAACACGCGAACTGATTTGACGACAAAGTCACGTGCAAAAAACCTAGAGTACGTTCAAAACATTCTCCATCTCCACAAGATCCTTCCACAACTCCACTTGAGCGTTTATGCCGATCTTTTGCATCAAAGTAGTTTTTCTATCATCATTTAACTTGGCATACCGCCTGATGAGCTCACAGTCTAGAATAGGGCGAGAGCTCCCATCAGTAGCCGTGGTGCTACCCATTCGGTTCAGTTTCGGGTTCAAACCACATGGATGGAATTCCTTTTCTATTAATTGCTGTTGAAGCACATAAAACTTTCTGTAAAGTGATTCATCAACAGGAAATATGACGTAAAAAGCACCTTCAGTACTGGAAGCGATAGTCTGGAAAGTTTGTCTGTCAGGCTCGATCGATTGATTGAACTGTTCGAACTTGGGAACGTTTTTCATGCAAGAGGTTTTGAAGTTGGTATTGAAAGCAGCCTTAGAAAGAAGTCTTTGTCCGTTAGATGAGGTGGGATCTTCAGGGTTGTACTGAAGCGCATGAAGGACACCTTTGCTATCTGCTAAAACGATGTGAAGATTTTCATCCTTCACAAGGAAGTCAGCACAGGAGACGTCATGACCATGGACGTCTTTACTAAGCATAAGCATTCTGAAAGGCTCAGCATCGAAACCTGCGAGCCACACACTTTTCAACGTATCCCCTAGAAGGACGAAATTGCCAAAGGATTTTGCCTCAGTGACGTACACCGCTGTATCTAAGAAAGCCACTGGGACGGCACTGTTGTCTTTGATGTCTCGGACAATGATCTTCTGGCCTTGGGCAATCAAGAAACGCCCGGTTACATCGCAAATGGCCGTGACAGCTCCTCGAACATCTTCATGAGTGAACACTTTGAGCTTGTGGTTGGTTTCTGGCTTTCCCGGCTCAGGTATAATGTCAATGATTTCTATGAGCTTGTACGCTCCATTTGCCACGAGATCTTCTGTAGCATACCTTCCGGTGCCAACGAGGACAAACTCTTTCCTGTTTTTGAACCGCTTGAGTGAACTCCCTACATCCAAAGGGACAGTCTTAAGATGTAATCCGACCTCATTGTCCTCGAGTTCCATTGTATCAATGACCCCCCAATTCATAGGAGACAAAAGCTTTATCAGCCCTTTATACGATGCCTCGCGCGGTTTATTAGGCTTCAAACCGAAAATAGGATTACCTTCAAGATCAACGCAGTCATAGGGTATTTCTTTGAAGGTAGACACTAGAAAAGTATTGGAGCCCTCATGGTACGCCAAAGATTTGACCGTTTCGCCTATGTTGACCCTCCTCATTGGTAATCTATTCTCATAATTGAATGATTGGGGAATTTCCACTATTCTGGCGTTCTTTTTCGTATCGAGATAGATGAGGGCATTCTTAAGATTGTCGTCACTAAATGGAACAAACGAGACTATTGGTATCTTCAGGAACTTGAAAACTCTAACAGTAGATTTCCTTTCTTTGACAATGAGAAATGGAATAATGCCAGTTACCAAAATGCAAGTGAAGCCACTGATATTGGAAAAGAAAACCATTCTTCGTTCAATAGATGTGCCCTCGGCAAAGGCATTAAAGGGAGCCCCTGTGATCGGGGTGTCAATGTCCTTTATGAATTTGAAATTCTCTCCGTCAAAGAAGAGTTTATAGCAGTAAATTTCACCTCCGACAGTCAAAATTGTAAGATATTCCTCTTTGCATGTTTCATCTCCAAGATCATTAAGAACAACTTGTTTGATAACAGGATCTGGTTCACCAGAAACGATATCAAAAAAGCCCAATGTGAGCAAGTCACTAAACTTTTCAGCTGAATTGAGTTGAAAGCATTTCTCGTTGTGAAATCTGTTAAAGACCACAATTCTGTTGTCACCAGTGACCACTATAAATATCTTAGATTTTGGATCTTGGAACAGTTCATCTGCTTTAACCGCGGCCACTTGATTACCGCCTCTAGATCTCTTTTGACCACGAGCAGTAAGTAAGGTAAGGTCTTTCGTAACAGCATTCAAGAGGCGCGAGTTTGTGATATAACCAGTAGTTATAAGTGCCTCATTCAAGAGCTTAGGTAACGGAATTTTCGTAAAAGTCTTGCTGTAGGTATTGATAGTATAGATCATAAGCTCTCCTGTAGAAAGAAACAACATGAGGAAGCCGTCGTCATAAACACTGGTTATAATATCAGCATCTGACACGTCACTTAATTCCAGATCTAAGGTCGACATTCGTTTAAAACGGTTGTTATATAGCACAACGTGCTTTGGGGTCACCTGTAAAATATACTTTCCATCACTTAACTCGTGCATTGCAACCGTCAATTCGTCATGAATAAACTGCTTCGCTGGTAAGCGTGCATAAGATTGAGTAATATCAAAAATTTCGGATTTGTTATTCGGGTCATCGGAAGTAATGAGGTACTTATTGCTGAGTGTCCATAGCCGATTGAGTTGAGAGAACGTAAGTGAAGTCTTGATTTCAGGCTGAATTGTAGGCGTAAAAATGTTAATATGGCCAGTATCAGCAAGTCCGCCTGATGCGAAGATGGATTTCAGTTCATAATCCGGATTTGGCAAATTAGTAACGAACTTCTCTCTGGAATAATGGCCCAATGTAAAGGAAGACACTGGGCCATTATTGGTAAGACTATCGTGTTCAATGACCTCTATGATACCTCCCTGAGAAATATTGCCCGATGAGGAGCCCATTTCATCGTAAAAGTCATCTTCTTCCTCTTCCGCTTTCGATTCGGTTAGAGTAGCAGAGGGTGCCAGCGCCGCGTGTTGTTTCCCTTTAATTGTCACAAGTGACGCATCGTCTGTACGGCTCGAAAAAAATAGCAAATCGTCGTCTAACGAAGCCACTTCACCTGGCATATGGACTTTCCACTGGTTGAACGACTCTGATACAAAACCCTCAACAAACATCTTCTTTATAGCTTTGCCATCCATCTCAAAGCTAATACAATAGCTCGTGCCATCGCGTAAAAGCATGAGTAATTTCGTCTCGTTCGATATTTTGGCAAAAGTGCAATTTTCGAGTTTCAAGTTGAGTGACAGTTGATCAGAGAAGCCACGAGCCATATCCGTTGTGTCTGCAAAGTACTCATTGAGAGCGATTCGGCGTGAAATGCCACCGCCATCAACATGAATTAACTCGTTCGACCCGACTAACAAGCTCCCGTTCATTGGACCCGGTACAGGATAGATTCGTTCAATATCATACGGTAAATTTTCAAGTTTTAATACAGTTGTCGCTGACCGAGCTCTTAAGTTTAAAGACAACACCGTAAACTGAACATTGTCCTTCGATGTAGGTAGGAGCCCTGTCCAAGTCCTTTTTTGCTGGGATAAGACAGCTATAGTTGGTCTTCTATAATTGTTTAGAAATCGAATATCAATCACCTCTCCGATGCTATTATTCAACGAGTTGATTTCTAAGACCAAGCTCTCTTCGAAAAGGGACATATTGCGTGGAACGGCTGCACTGAACTCCACTTTCAGCGCATCCGCATCTCTTGCATCATTCAGGTTCTGTTTGTCTTGATTGCTTTTATCAATACCTGACTCGTCATCATCACTTTCGCTATCATCTTCATCCTCGTCACCCAATTGATGGAAGGGGAGAAAGACTAACATATTAGCTTGACGTAGACATGCTAATGCTTTCGAGTTTGGATCAACCAAAAGTTGAGACTTTGGAATATCCTCATAACTTGTTTCCTCCAAAACGTGCTCGTAGAAGTGCAAGGAAACCGTTTGGATACCATGCTTGGTACTGTCCCACTTTATGCATGAGAACTTTGCCTTTTCGGTAGATATTAAAAGATAATCAAGATTATTCGACTCAATAGTACGAATTGGTTTGATGTCCGTAATTTTTCCCTGTACCTTATACTGCAGAACCAATTTAAGTTTATAGCCTTCTCTATGGGTAGCAGTCGGTTTCTTTTTCAATACTTCGAATATTTGTAGAATTGAAGTTTTAGCGACCACTAAATGCTTCTGTTGAGATGAAATAAAATTACATCCAACGCAATTATTGACTGTAGTTGGCTCGATGAACACATCGTAAGCATTCATAATGAAGTAGCGAGGGCAGTAATTGGAAGAACGACGTCTAGTCTATGACATCCAATGTAAGTTCTGTGCAAACCTGTACATTCCAGGTTTTTTTTTTTTTTTTTTTTTTTTTTTGTTTTTTCATTCTTCGTGAGAAAAAAAGTATCGCTTATAGCTACAAGTGCTCGCTCTGATGCTCATTAATTAAAATCCGTGACAGACTACTGTACATATTGTTGGTTTAACGAAAGGATAGGCCTTCTAGATGACCCAGGGTGAAAGAATAAAACGAAATCCAAGTTCTCACATGAGAGCAAGGAGAATAGGCACTGCTCCGATAATGGCTGGAACTGCTTGTGCTGCACCGCCTTCGTAAGTGGAGACGAGTGGAACCGAGCTAGTAGACACTGGAACGTCAGAAGAGGAAGTTGAGTACTGTGTAACAATGTTGTTCGTAATTACATTGACAGTACCTGAAGGAGCAGGGGGTTGGGACTTCTGAGTTTCGGAAGTAGTGACAGTGACATACTCCGTCTTGGAGAGAGTCTCTTCCTTTGGTGCAGGGGGAACATAGGTTGACTCAGGAGCAGGAGGAATTTCGCTGGAGGTAGGCTCGATTGGACAGTAGGTCGTGTAGATGCTCTCTACCCCATGGATTGTCGTGGTCAATTGGGTAACACCTGTAGTCACGGCAGAAGAATGACAGATATTTTCTGAACATGACGAGACCGTGACAACGGTAGTAGAATGGACAGTTTGGGGCTTCACAGAGGATGTTGGAGCCTCTTCAGAACTTATTGGGCAATAGGTAGTGTAAACAGTCTCCTCGCCCTTGATCGTGGATGTAACTATGGTCACACCTGTTGTAACAGCAGTTGGTGTACACTTATTGTCAGAACAAGAAGTGATAGTGACGACCGTTGTATCAACGTCTGTCTTCGTCACAGCTGAAGCCTCCGTCAAGCCGGAGCCCTCTGATGTCACCGAGTCAGCAGATGAAGAAACGGGGACGTGAGTCACAAAAGTTGTTAACACACCATCAACAGTGGCAGTGGTAGTTGTCCAAGTTTCAAGGCCTGTGGTTGTGTAACAGGAGCCACCATTACAAACAATTCTGTCAGTAGTGAAGACACTATCGTTAGTAATCACCTCAGTCTCGTAAATGACATCTTCAGAGCTTGGAGATGGCTCTTCCAGAGGAAGTGGTTCGGAGCTAGCAATGGTTGAACCTTCAGAAACGGCGGCGGCAGTTACTGGAGCGCTATCATTCGAAAATTTGAAAGTTGATGGACCCAATGAACAAGAGCTTGAGACTATAGTCGATGTGAAGGTTGGAAGATCGGCCAAAACAACGCTTGCAAGTGAAGCAATAGTAAAGAAGTTAGCACTTTTCATCGATTCTAGTCTGTGGGTAGAGTAAAGTAAAAAAAATAAAAAAAGAAATCGTTTTAGCGGCGCAAAAGCCTCAAATATATCCTTTTCAGCCACGCTGAACCATGCATTTAACTAAAAGCTGGCATAGTCACTTTAGGGATATCAGCAAGCAGCTATACCTTGATGGATCCACTTATCGATTGATTGAGTCAGGCAACCAGCAGGACAATCCATTTGCAGCAATCGTTTTCCGGTATATTATCGCGTTTTTGTAAACAAAACCGACTGTATACAGCACCATACTGGCTAGTGCGCCGAAATTGTCTTAACCAGCACCAAGTTCTGCACCAACAAATAGCGGCACACGGCGCCTATGCGAGTGAACTTCGCTAAGTCCTCAGTAAGAAAGTATTGATGAAATAACACTTTTAGGTTTTAGTTCCCGGAAAACTGACATTAGGCATCAACAAACTAGGGCGCATAAGCCTTTCTCCTTCCAATGAGCCCGACGGAAGGTTTTTTCTTTTAGAAGCTGTCGTCCTGTCATTTGTATGGACAAAAATGCCTTCATGGTCGGTCTACCGAATGAACTATACATTAGATACCTAACAACAAGTCCGTAATTGGTAACCCTTATATTAATTTACCGGCTACAGTTTCTGTTCCACGTTCTAGTAACAAAGGATTCCTGGTTCATGGGAGCCATTCGACGCCTTTGCTGGTCACGCAAATAGTAATGTGAGGTACTTGTTATTCCAGACGGATTAGGATTCTGCGAACCGATGGAAAGTGTACTTAATTGTGCACATCAGTCACTTTTCACGGCACGCAGTCTCATCAACCAGCCGTGCAGCATAAATTGCGACCTCCGCCCATTAAAGCAAGAATCTGGGCGGTAGTATATTTTAAATTTGTACTTTCCATGTCCAAATCGAGGCTTGGTTGCTGCATGATATAGTCTTAACAGCATTTGACCTCGGTGAGCACAGGGTCTTGGGATATCCTTTGGTGCGCACTCCTAAGTAGCAAAATCAGTTGATCCGAACACCACACTTTCTCACATCACCACCCATTGCCCATGCAAAGCGTTTTGCTGTGGTTCGCAGTTTTGGCATGTTGCTTCGCGAAGTTCATTGAGTTATCGTCAGTGGAAGAGATTTTGAACTCTCCATACACTTTGTTGTATTTCTACACTCCAGATTGCAAGTACTGTAACAATTTCAACCCAGACTTTGTTTACTTGCATGATCTATACCAGCATAATAATGAGCTCACATTTGCCAAGGTGGATGCACGAGATAACGGCCAGCTAACGGACTTATTTGGAGTGAACAGTTACCCTACAATCAAACTCTACGACACTTTTTCGAAAAAGGTTGCACATTTTCAAGAAAAGAGAACTTTAGAGAATTTGGAGAGATTCATAACAGAGTTTTCATCAGCGCTACCAGATAGATCCAATGTACAGCTACAATCACACACATTGACCTCCCTAGCTGAGCTTGATTCTCTAATCCTTCAAGAGGAAAGGATTGTTTTGGCCTTCGTTTCAAAGCTAAGCCCAGGCTGGCTGAAGTACTACTACCCTAGCCATTTTTCCAAGAGTTAGCTAATAATGACACTGAAACTGCATTTGCTTTGGTCTTTGCTGATGAAACTGGGAGTGACATCTTGCAGAGATACCAGGTGAGTAACTTTCCATCCTTGATGATGATATCAAGCGAGGGTATAAAGACGTTTAATACCTTTTCCACGAACTCCATGACAAACAACAATCTAAACGAAGAAGATTTGGCTTTATTCTTGAAGCTGTCTGACGACTTGCTGGGTTGTTTTCTATTTAAGGATACCGAGGAGCTCATAAATTATAGCACGTCTCGTGAGTATGAAGGCCATCGACATGTCAAACCAGGAATGAATGTCGGAGTTGGCAAATCTCTGGAACAGAGCGACATAGACAGCGAGTATGCTGAACTTGTGCGCCATTTAGAACTTTGAGGGTGTGTGATTTAAAATTATAGCCAATTAAAAAACTAAGAAAAAGAAGAGGAAGAGAAAAAAAAAAAATCATAAAACGAAAGGAAACGTTATTGCATTTGCTGTAGAGAAATTCGGTTTTTCTTTCCAGTTAAGAGTTGTCTGCCACCCAGAGCGTGAATTTCCTGCACGTCATTGGCAACAAGTAAGCGTTGAGAAACATGGACGGTATTCTCAAATAGATCCATCGTTGAATTCTACAGCAACATGAATATTTTCCGATTCGTCGCAGATCTTCTGCACTTGGCGAGTATTTTCATTTTGCTATACTCTATAGAGAAGAACAAGTCTGTCAATGGGTTGTCCTTGAAGACTCAGCTCTTGTACGTGTTGGTATTTGTCACACGTTACTTGGATTTGTTCACGTCATATATTTCGTTATACAATACTATAATGAAGTTGTTCTTTATTGGGTCATCCTGTTACGTTGTTTACCTCATGTCTGTGAAATATGCGAAGTCTATCAGAGAAAACATTGATACTTTTCCCTCGAGATTCATCATTGGAGGAGCAGCGATCTTATCCCTCATATTCACCCACAAATATACCTTCAAAGAGGTACTATGGTCGTTTTCTCTATGGTTGGAAGCAGGTGCTATTATTCCACAACTTTTTATGTTACAGAGAACCGGGTCAGCTGAAAACATCACCACCCATTACATCTTCGCCTTGGGACTTTATCGAGCATTGTACATCCCAAATTGGTTTTATCGCTTCTTCACTGAAGCCCATTTCGACTACATTGCTTTTCTTGCCGGCTTAGTACAAACAATTGTCTACTCGGATTTCTTTTACATTTACTACACCAAAGTCATGCAAGGAAAAAGCTTCGAATTGCCGGTATAGATATGACCCTCATAACTTTCTATAGATGAAGTGAAAATACTGTGTAGCACGATAGCAACTAGGCAGTGCCTAGTCCCTCTTCAATGGGAAATATTCCTTTCTCACGCCATCCTTCGTCACAATAAAGATTTCCAAGCCGTCACCAACGTAAATATGTCTTTCTGTAGCAGAGGTAAATGCGTCTTTCACCAACTTCAATACCTCATCCAAGCTCAAATACCGCAATGGCTTCTTCTCCTTCCCATCACTACCTGGAACGAACTGATTTTTAAAGTTGACTTGATTATCAAGGAACGGCATAATTAATGAGGCTGCTGCTCCACCTGCTCTGCACTGTTCTCTCTCGTAAGAGCCAACGGGATCATAAGAGTACACGGCGCCTTTACCTTCCTCGTCTAAACCTGCAATTAGCGTACTAACGTAATAAGGAAAGAATCTCTTTCCATATAACAAATGTTGGATAAATCTTGCGGCCGACTTGATTGTCAACTTCTTATTGTTGTTGTCGAACTTGTACCATTTATACTGGGTTTTGAATCTGTCAATCAACGCAGCACCATCTGCAGCAAATCCATTAGCTGTCATGACAATTTCGTCACCGACATCGAAGATCTTTGGTTCGTAACGGGAGTCAATGGAGTAGCCAGAGACAAGTCTTGTGTCGCCTGCTAGGACGGCAAAATCCTCTCCAGCTATTCCCAAGACAGTGCCTCCGTTATCGGAGTAGGGATTAAATCTGTGTTCAATCGGAACAGAGTTTTTCTCTGCGCTATACTCTGAAGCAACAGTGGACATCAAAGACTAGTTATCTTGACAATAGTGTGGAGAGCTACCAGTGCTGTGTCTGGTATAACCTGAATGCTCGCCACCACCCGTACACCCCGAAGATTTACTAACATCTTACTTTCATAACTGTTCGCGATAGAAGTGGTAGCAGTTTAACCCTAACAACTGCTTAATCCTAGCAATTTTTTCTTTCTCTTCACCAGGGGATTCATGAAGTTCTAATGCGCTGTTTTAACAGACATGTATCCTAAGAAAGGTATCTGGAACAAGAGTTATGGAAATCGCAGTGCGTATGGGTCTTAATGAAGACTTGAGGCTTCAATAAAAGTCTGATTCCCTAATGAACCATTCCTACGAAGTTTCTGAGGTCCAAATAGTTTAATGCCGTATCGAGGCTATTACTACTAAGTTTCTATTCGCTAGAGAATGCTTTTCTGGTTCCAGAACCAGGGTAACTTATTTACCTTATTTACCTTATTTTAATACCAGGTGGAGAAGATCTTAAAAAGGACATTTTTTAGATAGAATACGTTGATTCGTCATCCTAGCGATCTTTTAGGGAAATGTTGACGAAGTACAAAAACAATTTACTGTCTGACATGCGCTTTTAGATCAAAGCGAGCGATGACCATGTTTGGTGTTGCAAAATTGTCCGATTTTATAATCTTCATGACATATTGCAGTAAAGATATGTGTCACTGATTTAATGTATACATGTAGAGCTATCGAGACAATGTATGTCGATGATGCCATGTTTGATTTAAAGATTCCATCTTGTTCTAGCCAATTGCTTCGTTAAGATGAACATTACTATGAATTTAGAATATAGCGAAGTACCTACAAATATGCCGACAGTAAGTTTTTTCTCCGTCTTAGTTATTTGCTGAGGGCAAAGCTGGGGTTATAGATTGCGCATGTGAAATGTTGAATGCTCACATTCATTGAACCACTTCACACTTTAACAACAGGGTAGCGTATTCAAGAACAATATTGAACTAAGTAGTTGTTTGTAATAATTACTTCTTATGGCAAGTCATATCGATACATAAAGAACAGGATTTATCATTTCTTGTCGCTCAGCCAATTGTCCTTGGAGATAAGAAATAATCCACCTGCATTCGATTTGCGGCATGTAGGTACCAATTCCTATCGCGATAGTATAAAATCACATTAATCTGGCAGAATAATTTTGAAAGCACATTTTCTTAAGGGTGCATACATTTACTCAAAAGCATGGGAGAAGAAGATGAGGCACATTTGTTTGTTCTCGTTCACGGCCTTTGGGGCAGCCCTACCCATATGCTGACTGTGGAACAGGCGCTCAAGCACTCCCTTGCAGGCGTGTGTCATGAACGGATAGTTACGATGAAACCGCTGTCGTTTCGGTTTTGGAAAACATACGATGGCATCAACCGTTGTGCTGAGAAAGTGATTGCCGAGATTCTTTACGAGATCGAAACGTTAAAGCAAAAGGACAGCTGTAAAGTCACCAAGATTAGCATCATTGGATATTCCTTGGGCGGCCTAATATCGAGATACGTTGTTGGGAGCTTGTATGAAATGGAATTTTTCCAAGAAGTGGCACCTATGTTCTTTTGCACTTTTGCCACTCCTCATGTGGGTGTCCACTTCTTCAGGAACAACTTGTTCGACAAAACAGCTAACGTTGTTGGAAAATACATTTTAGGAGTCACTGGCTTCCAATTATTTGTGGCAGACAAAGGTCGTTTGTTGGTACAAATGAGCGATCCTGAATCGATATTTTACAAAGGTTTACAATGCTTCGAGAAGAGGCTCTTGTTGGCAAACATCAAGAATGATAGAAGTGTAGCATTTTACACGAGTTTCATTACGCCCCATTCGCCGTTTGATCGTTGGAATACGCTTAAAGTAAAATATTTTAAGGATCTTCCCTCCTCAAGAATTGCAGGAATCACGGTAAGGCCCAAATTCGTTGACCTACAGAGATCTCGTAGAGTCGAACCCGCAGAGGGACAACCAATCAACAGCCAAGAGGCAACGTCTATATTCCGCCGTAATAGGATATTACGGTATACTGTGATTCTTGTTGCAGCTTCAATTCTTGTACCATTTTATATCCCGATGATCCTTTGCATTTCTCTGTACGTTTCTTGGTACAGTATTGTCAAAGTTAAGTTGCTGAGCGATCCAAAGAACAAAAACCATTGGAAGGAAGTCCGCAGCGCTGTATACTTAGGGGGTGAGGTGAACAAAGAGCACGCCCAGCGAGGCGAGGAACGAAGAAAAGAGCGTATTAATTTGGCCCACAAGGATTCTTTTAAAGGGGAAACCTCATTCTTCACTGAGCATGGCATGGAAAATGTCTTATACGCGGAGAGCCGTCTTCATGATAAGCAACCAGAGTTTGTGAGTGATAGCCCAGACTGTAATAGCGATCGAGAGACAAAGACTGATGAATCACTCGAGATCCAACAGTTATCCAGGGACAATTGTGACCTGTCGGATTGTGAAAAGGCAAAAGAAAAAAAGAGATCGCTTTTGCCTTCATTTCTCAGAAAGCAAAAGTTGATTGACATTGATGCTTCGGTGAACGATTCCATAATGAAGACTCATTCGGCCAAGTTATCAGTGAGAGATTATTCACAGTATCCACTCTTTACAGAGGATACAAAATTAGACATTTCAAGCGATCAATCTACTATCATTGAAAACTTGAACAAGCTTTCATGGGAGAAAATCGCCGTTTACCATGACCTGTTTAATGCACACGACGGGATTGTTGCTAGACGAGGCGAACGGACTAATCCAAAAGGAACATCCACCGTTTACCTTTGGGTCTCGATACTTCGTAATCATTTTGCAAGTGCAAGTTCATAGAAGTCTAATGGCTCATAAAGTACAAGTACCTGTTTTATAGCTTCCTAGATTAAGCAAAACTCATTCATCTGTTCATTTAAGTATTAGTCGCTGCGCTGCCATGGCGGCCATTCTCGGGTAAGCAACCTTCGCACATATCAACAATAACTTACGCACTTAGTCCGATTAGGCACTACTGTTTAACAACACCGCGATGTCACTTGGTATTCTTCGAAGGGCAAATGTCCCTGGCTTGGGCTGTAGCCTTTTGAAGAATCAACGCCTTGCTCCTTCATGCGTACATAAGTCTTTTCATGGCCCGCTTTCAGTACAACTTAGACATAATTCATACAGCAAGTACGACGGTGGGTACCAGGGCCGTTCCAAGAATTGGGGCGAATGGAGCCCGTTACGGTGGGGCATCGTTGCTTCCGCGTCAATGGCAATGGCTCTATGGAAGTCACCCATCAGGAACGAAGTTTATCCCGTGGATACCACTATCCACCGCCTCAAGCCGGTAGAGACCGCTGATACCTTTGAAAATGGTCTTTATGCTGCATCTCAAAAGGAAGAGCAGGATCTCTTCGACGAGTACCGAAAGGGGAAAACAAGCAAAGGCCCTGTTCTATTAAGGGTTTTCTTTCGCATCCAATTTGTCGTCATTGACTATTTATTAGACCCTCTTAAGACAATCATTAGATTCGTTGAACTTACATCTATTTTTATGCCAGTGCTTCTTGTATCTCCCATCTGTTGGTTCGGAAAGAAGGATAGAAAGACCGGAGAGCATGTCAGGAGCGGTGCAAGGCTTTGGTTTAGGTACTTGAGATGGGCCTCAGAAGCTGCAGGGGCTTCCTTCATTAAATTGGGGCAATGGGCCGCTTCTAGAACAGACATTTTCCCTAAGGAAATGTGTGAAGAACTTTCTCATCTTCACTCTAATGCAAAGGCCCATTCATTGGCCGAGACGAAGAAGATTTTAAGTAAAAGCTTCGGCATGCCATTCGAGGAAATCTTCGAGGAATTTAGGGAAAAGCCACTAGGTGTGGGTGCGATAGCACAAGTTTATCTTGCCAAACTATCTGACAAAGCCATTAAACAAGCAAAACAGGAAAGTGACACAACCGTGCAGTTGTCTCTAGATCCTGCTGTTCATGAACATCATCAATTTTTGGACAAAGTCATTGTTACGGAACCAAGCAGTTTTATAACCAAAAAGCAAGAAGTCGCCATCAAAGTGTTGCATCCGAATGTTGAGGTTAAAATAAACAGAGACCTCAAAATTATGAGTTTTTTTGCATCCGTCATCAACGCTATTCCAACGATGGAATGGCTCTCATTGCCAGATGAGGTTGAACAATTCTCGATTTTAATGAGACTTCAACTTGATTTGAGAATTGAAGCTCTCAATCTAGCAAAGTTCCGCCATAACTTTAAAAACCGTCTTGACATACACTTCCCTAAGCCATTCTTGAATTTTAGCACTAGGGACGTTTTGGTGGAAGAGTATATTGATGCCATTCCTTTGAGCAAAATGCTCAACTTAAAGGAAAATTTTGGAAAGAATGTTTCCAAAGAGATCAGTGACAAAGGACTCGACGCCTTTTTGCAGATGCTCATTTTAGACAATTTCGTTCACGCTGATCTTCATCCAGGTAATATGCTTGTCCGGTTTTACAAGAATAAGCTTTATCGCCACGAAAAAGAATACAAGATAGTCAAAACAAGCAATGAAGAAGAGACCAACAAGATCACGGAAGAACTACTTGCTTTGGGTGATGATCATAAAGCATGGGTCAAAAGGCTAGAGGAACTTTACGACCTCGGTTACCATGCTGAGATCTGCTTTTTAGATGTTGGGCTAATTACTGAATTAAACCACACTGATCGTGTTAACTTCATTGACTTGTTCAAAGCTTTGTCCGAATTTGATGGTTACCTCGCCGGTGAGCTAATGGTGGAGCGTTCGAGAACTCCCGAAACCGCTATCAATAAAGAGATCTTTGCACTCAAAGTCGAGAAATTGGTAGATCGGATGAAGCAGCGTACATTCGCGTTGGGTAATATCAGCATTGGAGACCTTTTAGATCAGGTCTTGGGTATGGTGCGTTCGCACCATGTCCGAATGGAGGGTGACTTCATCACGGTCATCGTGGCTATCTTGCTCTTGGAGGGTATTGGAAGACAACTTGATCCTAAGCTAGATTTATTTGCAAGGTTCGTATACGCCTTCGTTCTAGGGTTCCCTACAGAGAACACTTTACCATTCTTGGTAGAATAAAAGTCACCAAGAAATTGCATCTTAACATTTACTAACCAAACAGTTCATTGCCTGTGCTCAGAAAACTTGGAGCGCTGAAAGAAGGAAGGGAAATGATGAGAGATGAAGATTCTTCGAGTATGGTGAAGGTATGGCTTGCCCTTGAGGTGAGACAATTCATCCATGCATCGATTCTGGACGTACGTATTATGAAATGATGGTTTCTACTCCATCTGACTATTGATTAGCGATTTAAGTGAACCCTTTACTAACCAACAGATTCATGCGCTTGTTAAAGCAGACATGCTTTCGCCTAACGCATAGACACCGCCGTCAAATGCTTCTATAAGCACTCCATCGCTTCGCGTGCAGGGCGGGGAGCACTAACTCGGTCTCCGATGTTCCACAGCACCGAGTTTCATGCACAATGTTCCGCACCGTAGTTATAAAACCCAAAATTCCCTTTTGAAATTTGTAGTTTTCCAAAAAGTTTTGGTCTTAAATCATCGACTTCAATTAAAAATGGCTTCTAATCCCCAGGTGCATGCTGTATTCAGTCCAATTTCCATGAGGGTCAGCCTCTAGGCAAGCATCAA
The DNA here is from genome assembly GCF_002926055.2 of Candidozyma haemuli. Classification (NCBI taxonomy): domain Eukaryota; kingdom Fungi; phylum Ascomycota; class Pichiomycetes; order Serinales; family Metschnikowiaceae; genus Candidozyma; species Candidozyma haemuli. The sequence continues at coordinate 1,416,990 of NW_020289911.1, read as the reverse complement.
GAGGTGTTTGGCTTGGACACTTATGTAACTGGTTCTGAAAACTCTGAGAAGAGGACCATCGTCATTTTGACTGATATTTATGGACACAAGTACAACAATACCCTTTTGATCGCTGATCAGTTGGCTAAAGTGGGCGGTTACAGGGTTTATGTTCCGACATCTTGGAGAATGACCCTGTGCCCTCGAACCACGGAGATCTTGCTCCATGGTTAGAGAAGCACGGTAATGAAATCACCAAGCCCATCGTGGATACATTCTTGAAATCTGTTCGTGCACAGGTCGGTGACAGCTCGTTCGTCGGTGTAATTGGTTATTGCTTTGGTGCAAAGTATGCTATCCAACAGATTGCCTCCGAAGGTTATGCTAGCGCTGCCGCGGTTGCACACCCTTCTTTTGTTTCGATTGATGAAGTTAGAGCTGTGAAGAAACCTATTCTTATTTCTGCTGCCGAAACTGACCCAATTTTCACTACCGAATTGAGGCATAAGACTGAGGGGCTTTGGCTAGCATCAGGGCTAGATACCAAATTGACTTGTTCTCGGGCGTTGTACATGGCTATGCTGTTAGAGGTGACATCAGGGACCCTGCTGTGAAATACGCCATGAACAAAACATTGGCGGATCAAATTCAATGGTTCAGCTTGTTCTAAGATGTCGCTTTAGAATACATCAATCACCTATAAATCCGTAGTGCGAAATATGAGTAGAACTGATAAGATAAACCCCACTCTTAATCTTAGGTTGCAATTGACATGGGCCACGAAAATATGCTTCCCGTACATCAGGAGAAGCGTAAAGCTTGCAATGGGCGAATTCGTCTCACACGATTTACTTTCGGCTTTATCACATTTGGTCTTTGCTGTTACATGATAAGCAGGATTCTCATAAGCGGAATTTCTCATGATGACCCAAGGAATTGGTTCAGGTCGAAAGGTGACGACGGCAACAATCCAGATTCACTATGTCCAATAGTTGAAAAGGTTAACTTCTCTAAATATGCTTATGAGAGTGAAACAGTACAACAAATCATTCATGACGAAGGATTTCGGAATAGATCAATCGAGAAGTTGCTAGGTGCTGTTAGATATCCTACTGAGGTTTTCGATGACATGATTCATCCTGAGGAAGCTGAATCGCTAGATGATTTGTTCAAGATTGAGCCTGGATGGAAGGAATTCAAGAAATTTCAAGGGTATTTGAAGAAGACTTTTCCAGCGGTACATGACCATTTAGAGCTCGAGAAGGTGAATGATTTTGGTTTGGTTTATACCTGGAAAGGGCTGAATCCTAACAAAAAACCATTGCTTTTGGCTGCCCATTATGATGTTGTCCCGGTACAGAGGGAAACAGTGGATCAATGGACATTTCCACCATTCGAAGGCGGCTATGATGGGAAGTATTTATATGGAAGAGGAGTCTCCGATTGTAAGGATTTGCTCATTGCTTTGTTAGAGACAGCCGAACTTTTGCTTTCTGAGAATAAATTCAGTCCTCAAAGGACGATAATTTTGGCATTTGGCTACGACGAGGAAGCTCTGGGTTCAGGTGCTAAGAAAATTTCAGAGCATTTGCTCAAGCAATACGGACCGGATTCCTTTCTTCAGATCATTGACGAAGGTACTTCAGGTTTTGAAGAAGTGGAAGGGCTCAACCTTATCTTACCAGCTACGGGTGAAAAGGGATATGTCGATTCTATCATCGAACTTTATACACCAGGTGGGCATTCCTCAGTTCCCCCAAAGCACACTGCGATCGGCATTTTGGCTAAACTTATTAGCGACATCGAGGATATTGAGTTTGAAAGTGTTATCACCAACGCAAACCCAGTTTTAGGTCAATTACAATGCCTAGCTGAACATTCTCCTTTGCTTGAGCGTGACTTAAGAAAGAACATCTTGAGGGCTCACTTTGATAAGCATGCTAACAAGGCGCTTCTTGAATATCTTAATAGGAAACCAGAGGATAAGTTCCTTGTGACAACATCTCAGGCCGTCGATATAATTTCAGGCGGGGTGAAGTCAAACGCTTTGCCTGAACATGTGTCAGCCTTGGTGAACCACAGAATCGCGGTTGAGGAGCTGGTGCAATCTACCTCCGACAAAATTGTCATGCAGATCACGGAAATTGCTGAAAAATATGACTTGGGTCTTATTTTGACGGAGAAACCATCTTGGAAAAGACAGATGGTGGTTACTTCAATTATACTCTTAGAGAAGCTTTGGAGCCGGCTCCCGTGACACCGATCCAGGATGAGATCTGGAATCTTTTTGGTGGGTCGGTTCGTTACCTTTACGAAGACTTGATCTTCCCAAATTCTTCAAAAGAGTTCGTGTTTGCCCCATCTCTTTCAACGGGAAACACGGATACGAAGTCCTACTGGGATTTGACTAGGAGCATCTACAGATATGTTCCTGGGCTTCCTACACCCAAGCTGAACATTCACTCGGTAGACGAAAGAGTTCTATTCGATGGCCATTTGCTGATTATTGCATTCTACTACAATTATTTGCAAGTTGTTGATCAGCTCGCTCAATAACTGGCCCATACTATATAGTGCGATGCTCATCGCTGAGGAAGCGCATTAGTGTATGAAAAATTAAATATCGAATCTGTAGCTTTATACTCCTTACTGGCCATGCCTAGTGAATTAGAAGAGCTAGTTGGTTTCTTACACTCGCCACAACCTGCTGTGGTCCAGATTGCCTTAGACAATTTGGTTGGATACTCATCTGGCGCCCAACAAAAAGTGTTTGCTTATGACAACTATAGGGCCATCACTGACCTCAAGAAGCTTTCACAGGACACGGGAAAAACTACTGTCAGTCAAGCGGTCACAATTTTGGCCAATTTGTGTGATGATGACACCATGCGAAAGCTTATTGTCGATGATGTCAAGTATTTAGAATACTTGGTGAGCTCGATCGTGAGACTTACTAATACTGTCACAGACTTAATGTGCATTTTACTTGCAAACTTGGCTAAGAATGACTCAATTACCAAAATTTTCGATATATCAATCAATCGTGACGAGGAAGCTAAAAAGATATTTGCATCTGCCAATGCAATGGACTGTTTGATGGATTGTTTTGTCAAGGGAGCGGACCGCAGCTTGAACAAGTACGCTGACTTCGATTACTTGGCCTATTTTTTTGCCGATATATCCCGCTTTAAGAAGGGCAGAGACTACTTTGTTACAGAACAGTCATACGATAGTGTCGTACCAATATCTAAGCTTCTTGTCTTCACAGAAAAGTACGATTCTAAAGTTAGACGTGAGGGTGTTGCCTCCACGATCAAGAATTCTCTTTTCGATGTGGATAAACATGATCTCTTGGTTAATGATGAGATTAACTTGTTGCCCTACTTGTTGTTACCAATAGCCGGCCCAGAAGAGATAAACGAGGATGAGTTATTTGACCTTCCTGAAGAGCTTCAACTATTACCCCTGATAAGAAGAGGGACCCTGAAGACTCAATCATATGCACCCATCTCGAGTCTTTGTTGCTCTTGTGTACCACTAGGCAATTGAGAGAGTTCCTTAGGGAGAAGTCTGTTTATCCTTTAATCAGGGAGCTTCATAAGGCTGTGAGCTCGGAAGAAATTACTGATTTATGTGACAGATTGGTTCAATTGTTAATGAGAGATGAGGCTGAAGCTAAGGCGGATGATGCGATGGACGTAAGCAGTGACGAAGATGATGACAAGATTGTGGAGATTGTTTAACATACAATCGACGGGAATATAAATAAATGCGATTAAATATATTTAGAAGGGTTTAACGTCACGATGATTTATTCGTCCTTCAAGCGAAGTTGACCCTCGACCAACTTGAGATTTGATTTAACAATGCTGATAATACGTAGCTTATTGTCCTTGTGCATACTAATTCTATGCTTCAATTTCAATAAAAGCTCTTTCGTTGCTAAAGGCTGGTTACGGACAATGTCCAATACCTCCTTAGTCGTGACTAGCTCTCCGTTAGGACCAGCGTCTTCCAAGCTCGTTCCACCGGGAGCCTCTGGAACTGGCAGGGCACTTGCACTTTTGGCATTAGGGGAGTCATCTCTTTTAGGTTTCTTAGACGAGGTTTGTGCCTCGATTGAGCGAGCACGTTTACGAATATGAGGATTCCATTCACCAGGTTGGAAACCTTGTAAGAACTGCTTGGAAGCACGAATCACGACAAATCCATCATTGACGCTTGTCACAAACATCGTTCTTGGTCTGTTGACGGTTTCCTCGGGTTGTAAACCATCTTGAGGTTCCGGTTTAACAGTAACCTCGGGCTCAGATTCGTCTTCACTCTCCAAATCTGACTGCGAAACATATGGATTTTGAACTTCGTTATCATCACTGTCGTAAACTCCACCCTCAGTTTTGTGCAAAACCTTCTTCAACTTCTTACCCTCTTTATCGACCTTTCTCGATTTCTCCACTTCAAATAGGTCATTGATTTCATCGTCACTATCATCGGGATCCAGTTGACCTCCCAAGTGAGCAGCCTTCAACATTTCTTTTTTCATCTTCTTTTCAGATAACTTATTGTCTTCTTCCGCACCATCCATAATTGGAGCCTCTTCATCATCGGCAAATTCTTCGTCAAAATCTAATTCGTCATGATCAGAATCACGCTCATTTAATGAAGAGCCTCCTTGAACAGTCCGCATACGTGAGTTTCCTGAAGCACTGCGTGCTGAAGGGTTCACAGGAGAACCGAACTGGTTCGTGGCGCCGTTGCGGCGAAACCTACGGTCTGAACTCTCACCTTCGTCCATGTGTTTCATGAGCCAACGAGGAGCTGATTGGTTCTTTTCCATTTTCGCCTCAGCTTCTTCCAAGGTCAAAGTTGCGTATTTATTTCTTGGAGTAAAACGGTACACTTTCTCTGCGGGAACCATTTTGAAGCCGTCTTTATCAAAGACGAATAGAACGTGAGTACTTTCTGTCAGGCCACCTTCATAGTTTCCGACAAAAACATTTTTGCCGTCGTAGTCTTCGATGACCCAGGGGTAATACTCTTCATACCGAAGCTTTCTCTTCTGTTCGTCCATCATATGGACTTGCTTAGTTTTACGTTTAAACATGTTCCTGCGGTGCTTACGCGCACCTCCATCAGGGGCAACTTGTGACATGTCCATCTTTGTAGGAGTCGGGTTACCATTTTCATCTAGCACAACTTCTTCAGGGCCAGGCAGTAGCTTGGTGCCTTGTTCTTTGCTTTCTCTCTTTCTGCGATCAATCTCCTCTCTTGTCAACTGAAACTGTATGTTATGGGGATCCTTCCTATGCAATCTAACAGGTTTGTTAAAGTTCTTCAATATATCCACATCTTGCTTCGTCTGAAACTTCATAATGTGGTTTCTGGTATCTTGCAACTCGTCTTGATTGCAGGCTTTTAAAGGTATCATATTCCAATCTCCACCCGCTGCAGGGCGAGGAGCAGGCAGCATCTGAGGCGAGGCATTCTCCTGCTTGATGCCTGGCTCCTTCTTGACAGGTGATTGACTCATATGGATAGTGAGAAGAGAAGGACTGGCTCTGAAGGAGTAGTTGATGTAGAGATATAATGCTCGCGCAGCTTTATACACTACAGTAGTGAAACACCTTGTCTTGACTGGATTCCGACAACTCTGGGAAGACGCCGTCAATTAATATTAAAAATAAAAGATTTAAAATCTTTTTTCTCGCTAGAGCTTTTTTGTCACTTCTTTTCTGTTTAATCTTTTTTTTTTTTTTTTTTTTTTACCTTTCCGTCCAATACATGCTATTTTGTTCTTAGTAATGGCTGCGAAATTCGTTCTCAAGAGGCTGCTCATCTGCTATAACTGACATGGGCAAGCTGAAACTACTGGTTAGAACCTAGAGATGAAATATTCCATAACAATGAAGTGACCAGAGTAGACATCATTTAAGAATCTTCTTGGGAAATCCGGCGACCATTTGAAGTCTCAAGAAGTACCACTCTCCACTTCTCACCTGGAAGCAAAAGATTGTACTTATAGGTTCAGGCTTTCACCTAGCAAAGATGATAGCTATTTAGACGACTCAGGGAGAGTTCGGTAAGAAATGAGTTCCTTTTGGTCTGCATAATTACCCATGAGAGGCGCTGGAAGAGTAATGTTAGATCCTCTGGGAATGGATTTCGTGAAACTGTAACATGGGAGAGGTAGCAGTCCTACCAGTTTCATTTCTTGTCTTCTCTTGTGGGCTACAAGGCTCTTTATTATTCATTTGTTTTATGGTGTTGGATCGAAGGCTAAGGCTTGCACCTGTCTTCCCCAGTACCGGCTGCGCGAGGCCGGTACCGGCGAGTTTTTCACCGAGTTACATCGAGTCAACAGAAGAGTCACATAAACATACTAACTTTCTCTTTCACATCAAAATGCCCGAGGTTGAAGAGAAGCCGCCTCCTCCAAAGTACCTTGGCTTCATAGCAGGGATGTTTTCTGGTGTGACCAAGAACGCAGTGGGCCATCCATTTGATACGGTTAAGGTGAGACTACAAACTTCAGAAGGAAGGTTCAAGGGACCTATGGATTGCGTTTGGCAGACATTCAGGAGTGAGGGAATCAAAGGATTCTATAAGGGATTTACTCCTCCCCTAGTGGGTTGGGTTCTTATGGATTCTGTTATGCTTGGATCGCTTCACTTATACAGAAGACTTGTGAAAGAGAACTTTTACCCTGATGAGAAAAAACTACCTCTCTCGGGACATATTATTGCCGGCTTAGGTAGTGGATGGACTGTATCATTTGTTGCTGCTCCTATTGAACAATTCAAGGCAAGGCTACAAGTGCAATACGATGCCAAAACTAGAATATACTCTGGCCCACTCGATGTGGCCAAGAAACTCTGGAGAATCTCTCCATTGACGTGGTACACTGGTCTTTTCAGTACCATGGTTTTCAGAACCAACTTCATCTTCTGGTGGGGGTCTTATGAGTTGATCACTAACTGGTTTAATGACAACACCAATATGTCACCAGCATCAGTCAACTTTTGGTCCGGTGGGCTCTCTGCAACCGTCTTTTGGATCTTTGCATACCCGGCCGATGTTGTCAAGCAGACAATCATGACAGATAGCCCTTTGAAAGAACATAAAAAGTACCCTCGTTACACGGATGCGGTAAAGCACATATACCGTGAGAAAGGCTTACGAGGGTTCACGCGAGGATTCGGCCCTTCCATCTTACGTTCATTCCCTGCAAATGCCGCTGCACTTGCTGCATTTGAAGCCGTGATGAGGTTTTTGCACTAGAAAGTCTTCATTTCTCATATATAGATCTTTTAAACACATGACATATTTATTTTTCAATGTTCTCCAGCAATTCCGTAGCATCCAGTGCTTCTTTATCTGTTTCCCAAGGTTTACGTCTGATCGGGGCTTCAGACTTGGAACTCTGCTCGGTGAGAACAGTATCAGGAATGTGCTTTATTCCAGGCACGGGCTTCCCTGAAACGATAAGGTCAACTACATGTTGGTAGTTATTGGAGTAGGGGACCTGGTCTGGGACGTCGCGTGGTGTAGCTTCGGCTTCAGTTTCGTCGACATACGTAATCTTACCCCCATTGTTTCTTTTCCATGCATAAAAATCATCAAGATTTAGAATGTTACCAGTGTGGGAGCAAAAGAAAAATGACTTGGCTTGGTCAATGAGCTGCTGTTTCTGAGGTGCTGGGATTCTGTCCACAGAAGGATCAGACTCCTTTAGTTGCTCTAAATGGCTCTCTAGGATCTCTGAAAGACCCTCTTGGAATTCTTTAAAGGAATCCCAATTGTAATTGTCGAATTCTATGTATACTTTCTCCTGTGGGTCCGCCATGATGGAGTAGTTCTAGTACTCATTGATCGCGGCGCGCTAAAAGAATCATACAATTCACTACTACAACATGGGCACCCAAATCAAGATCACTTCAGAACAGCTATTTTTTGTTGGAGCAATCCTTAGAGTTGTATTTTTCCTTTTTGGGCTTTGGCAAGACAAGTATATGCCCGTGAATTATACAGACATTGATTATGTTGTCTTCTCGGACGCTGCAAAGTATGTCGCTGACGACAAGTCGCCATATCTGAGGGAAACCTACCGCTACACGCCCATGCTTGCGTGGTTCCTCTTACCAGTCACATTCGGGGGAAACTGGGAGCACTATGGGAAAGCTTTATTCATGCTATGTGACATTGTTACTGGTGCACTCATCACAGATGTTCTCAAGAGAGAAGTCGCCGTTAAAAGCAAGCCATCTACAACCTTTGAAAGCAACAAAATCACCATTCTCTCTGCTATTTGGGTGCTTAACCCTATGGTTATTACTATCAGTACGAGAGGCTCTTCGGAGAGCGTTCTTACGTGCTTCATAATGTTGGCAGTTTCAAACCTTTTGAAATCCCAATATTTTTTATCAGCAGTATTCCTAGGCTTGTCAATTCACTTCAAGATTTATCCAATTATCTACTTACCAGCTATAATGTTTTACCTTACCCCCAAAAGGCTGCCATTGGTAAAGCAATTGCAAAATGTTCCTGTGCTTGGCTGGGTTAACAAGCTCAACTTAATCTACTTTTTCGTTGTGCTTATTTCTTTTGCACTTCCAACATACTTGATGTATGAGTTTTATGGGTATGAGTTCCTATACCATTCTTATCTTTACCACTTGACCAGGTTGGATCATAGACACAATTTCTCATTGTACAACTTGGCACTCTATCTTAAATCTGCCCAGAAGTACACACAAGAGTCTTTGACTAGTGGTAGTTTAACTGCCATAGTCCTTGATATGATCGAAAAGGCTGCACTCGTCCCACAACTAGTGCTTTCTGGTATCGTGATTCCTTTGGTTTTGGCGAGAAAGAGCATCACGAATTGCATGTTTATACAAACGCTCACGTTTGTCACCTTCAACAAGGTCATGACCTCCCAATATTTTATTTGGTTCCTTATCTTCTTGCCCAGTTATTTAGGAACTTCTCTGTTGCTTTCGAAGCTGAATGCTGCAAAGGCAACCGCGATGCTCGCCTCATGGGTCGTATCCCAAGGCATATGGTTATTTTATGCATATAAGCTAGAGTTTCTTGGTGAAAACACATTCAATGAGCTTTTCATGGCATCCATACTTTTTTTCCTCACCAATTGTTGGTTAATAGGTGAATTCATCGCCCATGCTTGAAATGGTTGCAAAATTGAAGAATTCGCACGTGCGCGAAATCACGCGATGAAAATGCGTCTTGATATCTACAAAGACCGAGATGAGTTGGTACGACACAAGATATATTGAAGCACCAAACTCCAGTTACAATGTCTCGTATGGAGCTATATTCGCCTGAGGGCCTTAGAATAGACGGAAGAAGGTGGAATGAATTGCGTCGATTCGAATGCCAGATCAACACCCATCCACATTCTTCAGATGGCTCTTCCTATGTCGAACATGGCAACACCAAAGTTATGTGCATCGTGAAAGGACCTATGGAGCCACATACAAGGTCTCAACAAGACCAGTCAAAGGCGACTCTCGAGATAAGCATAAATGTCGCCAGCTTTTCCACTTTGGAAAGAAAGAAGAGGAACAAGAATGAGAAACGTCTTGTCGAGCTCAAAGCTACACTTGAAAGAACCTTTGAACAAAGTATCCTCACGCATTTATATCCTAAGACTCTCATTGAAGTACATGTTCAAGTTTTAGCGCAAGATGGTGGCATGCTAGCCAGTATAACTAATGCTATCACTTTGGCTCTCATAGATGCTGGTATATCTATCTATGATTATGTGTCTGCTGTCACAGTGGGACTTCATGACCAAACACCTCTTCTTGACCTTAATACGTTGGAGGAGGGAGATGTCAGCAGTTTAACCATCGGAGTTGTGGGAAAGAGTGAGAAATTGGCAATGTTGCTCATGGAGGACAAAATGCCTTTAGATCATTTGGAATCTGTTCTCGGTATCGCCATAGCGGGAAGCCACAAGATCAGAGAGCTTCTTGACGATGAAGTAAGGAAGCACGGTAATAAAAGGCTGGCGAAACTTCAGGGCTAGTTCATTATCGAAGCATAATACATTCATGGAACTACAATGTAAGTCCGAGGTCGATTTGGAACCATGCCATATTTTCCTGGAAACTGGAGCGACCAATACGCGGACGTTCCACTGGGAGGGCAAGATAGTATCTAACTGCCAGAGTGAGCGATTCACTGTGATTGGTTTAATTCTCCGACTTCTATAGCATTATTTACGAACCCTACAAACACGCTCTCGTCTTAACGGTACCTTCAGCAGTCCGATCGCGAAGTGAACAGCCAATGCAAAAAATCGTATAGAGGATAGACGGCTTTGAAAGCTTTACGATCATTTCAAATACATATCTTTTTAAGTCTTATATCTAATAGTTCGTCGGGGACGAAAATGCTGACGTCAGTCAACATCCAACCGAAATTGGCTGCTGGGCGGCAACATGAAAAACTAGTTCAAAGCCATAGGCTGGTCTTTTACTGCTAGTTACCGTGTAGCCCCAGAAAGGTTTAAAAGGCCTTGATGGCTTCAAAGCGGGTAACGATGGTTTCTCCACTGGAGGGGGCACATCCCAACTGTCATAAAAGTCGCCAGGATAGAACTGCGTGTATTCCTTCTGAGACACGAGCTCCTTGTACTTGAAGAAATCTCCTGGCAAGTACGTCTTTTGGGGCTTGTAGGCCAACAACAGCATGTAGAATTCGAAGTCATCGGGCCAGTAGTCATAATTCCAATCGTAATCTATATCGGATTCGGACAGGCAAACACTCTTGTCGTCATCCTCTACCTCGTCGACAATCTCCTCGAACTTCATCGAGTACATGTAGGGGGTGTAATTTGGCAAAAAGACACCAGTAACTTCAGTCCTGTGGAACTGCCAAAAGCGGCGCTGGTACTTCTCAGGAGTTGGGGGCAACTCTATCTCTTCTGTAGAAGTAGATTCTTCTGATGCACTTGAGAAAACGGCTTGACCGGGCTTTGAAGCCGAAGGAGTGGGCAAGTCGTCTTCAGCTGTGTCAGTGAAAGTGTATGGTAAGGCCAAAGGCGGCTTGTAATCAAGCTGCGTACCTTTTGTGGGGACCAAAGTGGAGCTCTGAGAAGACCGGAACTTGATCTGAGGTATAATTCTAGTTTTCTTCTCGGGGTGTTTCAGCTCCAAGAGCTTCTCAATATCAAGCTCCACCTCCTCACGAGGAGTCACAAGCTTCGGAGTCTCGCCGTCCTCAAAAACAAGAACCTTACGAGGCAGTGAGTTTGGATGCAAGAGCTTCTTAACGTCAAGCTCGGTCTCCTCAAATGGAGTCACAAGTTTTGGAGTTTCGCCATCTTCGAAAACAAGGACTTTGCGGGCAGTGCAATGCTCTTTGGCGGCCAACTTGAAGAGATCATTGATGTCCACCTTAGTTCCAGCCAGGTGGGGAAGGCTGGAGTTAGGTGAGCGTTCTGGAGTCGTTACAGCGGTCCTGGACCCAAAAGTGACGGACTGGTTTGGGCTAATGGGAGTCACATTGTCTGAGTCAAAGACGAGAGGCAAAGAGGGGGTGGCCTTCTGTCTTTGTAAGCGGTTCTTCCTGAAAAGTTCCTTCAATTTGGCGTCTTCTGTAGCCGCCTTTTGTCTTTGCATGCGTTTCTCCTTGAAAAGTTCCTTTAACTTGGCGTCCTCGGCAGCCTTCTGTCTTTGCAAGCGCTTCTCTTTAAAAAGCTGCTTTAAAGCAGCGTCCTCGTCCTTCTGCAAAGAGAATAGCGCTTGACTCTTACATTGTTCATTGTAAGCTTCGATGTAGTCGAGAAGCTTCAAGTTGTAGAGGCTCTGGGCCCGGATTCTGGTGGGTTCTTCATGTTTCGCCAACTCAATGAGGCCCACGAAGTGACCAAACTCACCCTCATACCACTTAAGCTCGGTGTAAAGGGTTCCGTGGTTAGTTAAAACGTAACCATCACAAGTGAAAGTGGCTTTCATGACGTCCAATGGGAACAGTGTGCCCCCAACGGTATGGCAATCAAACGAACACATTTGATTGGAAATGGTAGTATTCTTTGTGAAGTTGCTTGATTAAATGTAATAAATCTGGCTTTTTGAACAGGTGAAAATATGAAAAAGCTGTTCAATTCTTGAAAACGGGAAAAGAATGGTAGAGAGGAAGAAAGCCAATGATTCGGGGCGAGCTTTGACACAAATAGGGTCTGCGAGCGACCATCTGGGGAAGGTCCTAGTGAGCTGCCCCTATACTGTTGCTTCGGCTCCCACCATCTCTCCAAGTCTTTGTCGGTATCAAGTCATCAAATTTATCATTTGAATTTTTCTTTGTTATGAAACGAGTCTTTAAGGTTACCACTGGACTCTCACCATTTGGCTGCAAAATACCTCCATGCGGGACGCTTATCTCGCAGCGAGCCTATTCGGGTAAGCCCCGAGGCTGCCTTTAAAAACCACACCACTGAATGTTTGGTGGCAATCTCAACTGGGCTATACCATCTTAAGGGCTATATGGACTAGGTTGAAAACTCCTTTCTATCGAAGTTCCTCTTCGCATTCGGCTGGGCTCATGTCGTGCAACATAGTAGTTAAGCACCCATATTATACCGTCAATCAGTAAATGAAGAAACACTTTGGACAGCTAAAGAAGCCAATCGCCCATTAAATTAATTGAGCTGTGATTTGGCTTGCTCTTATGTTCCACCAGGTGCATTTCCTTGGGGAAGGACACTCAAATGTAGAATATAATCTTGACTGAGCTCATGAGGCTTACATCCACGATGGGTATAATAGTGTATCATTGGTTTGCAAGAGCACAGTCTCTTATCTCTCGCGACATACTCTGTATGGGTGTTTGATCAACTAAGCTGTGAAACACTATTTGTTGTGAAGTCTTCTGAGAATCAGTGTGGGAAGGCCTACGTTATATATGGGCCATACATTAACATTATTTTCAAGCGGGTTACGTTGAAGTTACTGCAAGAGGAGATAATATAAGAGATTAATTGCACTTTCCCTTTAAGTGACTCGATAACACGCCTTTAACAGGATGTCAACCAGTGTCGTTGTTCTTCTTTTTTTTTTTTTTTTTTTTTTTTCGAAGACGAGACTTCCGTACTTTCATTTGCTCATTTCTCCTTCTTTAGCCCCCGTTTATCAACTAGAACAATAAATCTCAGCTTTTGAACTCTCTAGTGAAGGCTGTGTAGATTACACTTCTTGTGGATTGGAAGGCCCACATGAGGTCAGTAACGACTTGTTTCCCCATTTCTACAACGGCTGCGAAAAAGACGAACACTTACAAAACACACAAACTTGCATCCAAAATTCCAAAAACAAAGAATTCAGTGATACAATCGAAAAGTCTAGCTCATAGAAGCCCTAACTACAGCTTCCTTTTCTCCTCCACTTGCAGATCACTACTGGTATATCTTCCATGTTCGATTCGACAGCCTGAGGCAGCTCCTGTGGGGAGCCATGTGCAAGGCATGTGTCAAATTTGGTAGTCAACGGCATATCTGAAACGTTACGGAGAAAAAAAAAAAAAAGAAAAGCAATGCCGTACACACAAAAGACAAGCAACATTGCCTTAATGTATTTCCATATAATGTTCAGTCAATTTTTGCAACCAATTGCCTCGGGACCCCGCTTTTCATTATTTCCCAACCTGAGTACCAATTAAGGCTCGCAAATAAACATGACAACCGCTGCCAGTACCTGCTTTCGCACGACCTGCCAATATGAGTACACGGTAGTTTTTTTCAAAGCCGTACACCTGCACTGTAGGAGGATTTCGAATCATACCGGTTGTGAATTTATCTCCACACAACCTAGCGTCGTTCAAGGTCCACGAGTACAAGGCTTCTCTATAGTTTGCTGAAACCCGAGGAGCATAAAATATTGGTTTATTGATCCATTAAGCAATAGCCATTCTCCTTTGAACTAATAAATTGCATTTTATCTCGAATCAATAGGTGGCCTTTCTTCCAATTGCTCAAGACCCGCTACTACAATGTCGTACAGAGGGCCTAATCAGTTTAATAACCAGTTCAATGCTGGGCAGTTCAACCCAAATCAATTCAGCCAGGGGCAGTTCCAACCAAACCAATTCCAGCCAAACCAATTCCAATCACCTGTTGGCAGACAACCAGGTAACATTGGCCCAGTGCCTTCTCAACAGTCGGGCTTAGAGAGAGTCGAGGCTGCCAGAAAGCAATTCGAGAGTCTTATTGACACCTACTTGGGTCCTTTGAAGCCTTATGTTCCTGCTATTGGTCGTCTTTTCATTGTTGCCACGTTCTACGAGGATGCATTGAGAATCTTCTTCCAGTGGTCTGAACAAGTCTACTATTTGCATGTGTACAGAAAGTTCTGGAAATGGCTTACTGTCTTGTTCCTTTCTCTGAACGTCATCTTGATGTTGGCTGCCTCCACTCTCTTGGTGTTCAGAAGACACTCCTTGTATGCCACATGCGTGCTTTGCGGTATCGTGTTATTACAGGGTGTCTTCTACGGATTGATCTTGGATAGCCAGTTCTTGTTGAGAAACTTGTCTGTCGTTGGTGGTTTGATTTTGGCCTTCTCTGATTCTTTGGTCAGAGATAAGAGATCTTTAACCATGCCTGGATTGCCTATGCTCAACAACAAGGACGACAAGAAGTACTTCTTGTTAACAGGCAGATTGTTGTTGATCTTTTTGTTCTTGGGATTTGTCTTTTCCGCCACCTGGTCCTTCGCTAGAGTGTTGATCATCCTTGTTGGACTTGTGGCCTGTGGATCCATTGTTGTTGGCTACAAGACGAAATTTGCAGCCGCAGTGTTGACCATCATTCTTTTCACTTACAACGTATTCGTCAACCAGTTCTGGAAATACTCCTCATTCAACGCCAACCGTGATTTCTTGAAATACGAGTTTTTCCAAACCTTGTCTATTGTTGGAGGTCTTTTGATCATTGTCAATGGTGGCGCCGGTGAATTATCCATTGATGAAAAGAAGAAGATTTACTAGTAGGGGAGTCGATTAAAAAATAAGCTGATCACACATGCCGTTAAGGCGTGGTTCCGAACATACAATAGCGAAGCGGTGCCAGCCTATTCTGGTAGTGTTCAATGGCATATCACTGAATACCCTTAGTATCTATTGTCTTTAGACCCAAAAGTATTAGTATTGATTGCAGTAAGCGAGCCCATGTATGGCTCTCCAGTAACACACCCGTACACCTTGATGATGCATCACCAGTACTCTATCACTTACTTTAGAAGCTTGATATTCATACAAGCTTCAGGATGGCTGAAGAATCAAAATGTCCTGTTGACCATTCGCAAAGGGGTATATGGATGGAGAAAATGGGCAAAAGCCCACATGCTGAGGAAAAGAAACCACAGGAGTCTACAGATCCAGCTCTGGCTGCTTGTCCTGTGGATCATTCCGCTAGATCCAAATGGATGGAGAGTGTGACAGTGACTTCCAAAGGAGCACCAGAAGCTATAGAAGTGGACGGATGTTCATCTGATAAACTAAAGGAAGAGCCGAAGTTAGAAAGCTCGTCCAACCTTCCACTAGAAAGAGAAATCAGCTCCATCCCGAGAACAGACACCAGAACCAACTGGATATACCCATCACAGAAACAGTTCTTTGAAGCCATGAAAAGAAAGAAATGGAACCCAGAGGCCAACGATATGCTGACGGTCGTTCCAATCCATAACCATGTGAACGAGCTCGCTTGGAGACATATACTTAACTGGGAAAGGGGCTTCTTAGAGGAAAGCAATAAAAAATGTGGAGGCATTTCCTTGACCAGTTTCAAGGGAGACCTGAAGAAGTTGACCCCTCGTGCTTGGATAAAGGCGACTGTATTGGGTCATGAGAAGCCTTTTGACAGACACGATTGGACGGTCGATAGATGCGGAGTCGAGGTGCCATACGTACTCGACTTTTACAGTGAAGGTGAGAACGGTGGTGTATTCGTGGACGTTAGGCCCAAGATCAACTCTTGGGAGGGATTCAAGTTAAGAATCGGAAGAGCTCTTGGATGGGCATAACTTAGGGGTTTACCCGTCTTGTAAATAGGTTGCATAATTTTTTGGACTTTTCTATAAGGATCTACTCAAGCATTTCTTTAGATTCATCAATATTGGCGGTGAGCTATTTGGGTTCGTAACTGCTTTATTTAAATAATAATATGTACAGATGTCATCAAGCAAAGTCTATCTTCTTCCCATGAACAGACCGGACTGGCCCAATTTTTGCATGTTCTCACCAACCTGGACGTTGGTTTCAAAGTACTTCGAAACACATCTGTCCAAGCAGAGAGATTCTTGCTTGGTAAGGTCGCCATCACTGTAACCCTTGTTGATACACTTGGTGTGACACTGCTCAACAAGAGAGTTGAACATGCCAGTAACCATATCCAACTCGGCCTCAGCAGCCAGGATTTTCTGTTGGGAAGAAACTTGTGGGGCACCGCCGATTCCGAACATTCTTTGTTATATCGTTAACTAACGTATAGTTGCGCCTGCAAAATTTTCGAGTGTAGTCGCCAGTGAAAATTGGTGCACGGATGCATAGGTGCACACACCAGTACTAGTACTAGGTACTTGCGACAATTTGGGAAAGTATCACATACTGGGGTATGACAAATGACAATGGCAGCCTGTCATAAAAACGTTACTCTTTAGTTCTTCCTTATACTTGTCGAAATCTTCGGCTTTTTCTGAAACGAACTGAACCATTCCATGGCACATGGTTATTTGCTTACCTGTGATTGAGCACCCGCCTCCATATAGAGCCATTCTAGAATTACGGAAGTTGGGGTTGCCCATGAGTGTGTCCATGGCTCGACTTGTAATGCTTTCCCTTAGGTCGAAGAAGAATCTCATAAAGACCCATGTTTGGGTTCGAAGGTTCAATGCTGGAACCCGTAGTAAGTTTGGGTTAGTTGTAGTGATTGAGAATCGTGAGAGTCTTGAGACATCGTAACGGTCACTTACGTATGGCTCAGGATCATAATGCCGAAGGAAGTCATTGTTGAAACCACCAACAAAAAGAACATATTCCCTGCTGTCTTGCTCGTAGAGAAGAGCGTGATGATGACATGCACGTAGCTCAGCATCAACTAAAGGCGGATTACTTGAAGTATTCTCCAAAGTGAGTTTTTCACACTGCTCATCTTCGAAAGGCTGTTTGGGAAGATTGTAGTAATCGTAGGCATAGCTTTGCTGTTTATGCCATTTTGAAGTAGAGAAGTTAAAGATGTAAATGTCACTGCAAACGCCGTTGGCTTCGTTGACACCACCTTGAATCAATAAACCTCTTCTTTTCAAGAGAAGATCAGAGCCCCGTGTGCTAGACTCGGTGGAGTTCTCGCTCGCTGATACAATCTCTTGGGTGTTTTCCAGTGAAAAGATGTGAGACTTGGAAGGCTCGTCCGCAACGAGCTCAAAGTTCGTTGCTTGGAATGGGCAGAATTCGCTGCTAGAATCATTATTCACCAACACATATGCAAAAAAACCTCTTCTCGAAGGCCATACTGAGTGTTCATTGCGATCCGTAGCATCAAAGATGAGGGCCTCTTTGTGGAAATTACCCAATTGACCATCTTCAATGATGAGCTCCAATCTCAAAAGATCATTAGTTGCCTTGAAGCGCATTTTATCATCTTCACTAACGTCTTTGACAAATCCTCCGAACAAGAAGACCGTGACGGAAAGGACTCCAGATTCCATTGCCGAATCTTTAGCAGCAAATAGACCTTCGCCAGTCAGCCCAGAGCCAAGAGAATTCGTATCGTCCGGACTTAAAGTACGTTCTGTAGCTTTCGGAAGCCCTGTGCCGTGAATTCCCAGATTAAGCTTAAGCTTTTCAACGCCTTCTTGTGGCACACTTAAAGAAGATCCCTCTTCACTCACAGAATCAATAGATTCAGTAGGAGGAACTGATTGGGTATGAACGGGAGAGTGAGTCATATGCCTACCAGGCGAAGTAGAACCTGCCGAGGTACCTGACAGCAGAGGCTGGGATCTATGGTGTTTCACTTGATCCGCGTAATTCCCATGGGGGATAGGATTAGGGCTTGGACTATTGGCTCTAAGGCTAGCGAGGTTTTGAGATTGCGTCTGAGCTGAGCTTCCACTCAGGCTTTGAGGGCTTTGCCCATGGCCGAATGCATGGTTGTGATGGTTTCTGTGAAAAATACGTGCTGACTTCATGAGCATGGAAGTCATTTTCAGAGACCCCTCAGAAGCAGAATTTGTTGGCGATATAGCGCTTCCGGATGCTCGACTTTCACCTTGCTTCGCTGGTTTATTTAGCTGTCTTGAATAATCTGTATTCAGCCGTGAAACATTTCTTGACGATGTTGGAGTCGTAGCCCTCGCAGTACTTACACTGGATTGCGATGAAACTGCACGAGGTCTTGAGTCAGATGAAGCGGCACTTGAATGCACCTGCTTGGAAGGTTGTGGTTCCCTTAAAGGGGGCTTTTCAGGACTCCTTGTCAACGGAGTAGAAGCACCCGGCAGGTTAGTGGAAGAAAGTATCTCCTCCGCTGTGGGCGTTGCATTCTGTGAGGTATCACTATGATATGAAGCTGGAATATCTGGCAGGGCTAGCTGATTGCTTCGAAGTGAGGCTCGCTCTAACTTATTGGAAACCATCGCATTACCAATTGCACCTTCATAATGGACATCTGAATTGGACTTGATCTTGATCTGTGTAAATTGCTTGGTTCTCACATTGAGGATATAGCCATGTTCATTGAGACGAATCGATTTGTAAACAAGCCATCTGTTAATCTCTTCCTTATATTCTACCTTGTCCACTATTATTTGGAAGCCACCCGAAAAGAAAACATAAGAATCAGCAATTACCGTTCCCACCATGGAGCATAGATTGCCTGGGTGAATGTCAGAACATTTGCTTATGAGAGACGCTTGCACGGTACCCTTCATGGCATCAAATAAAATCAAATCTCTGTTTTGCATGACACAGGGGGACATAAGAACATGCTTGTTTATATGGGGAGGCAATTCACAAGGGAAATGAACGGAAATGCGTGATAAATCTGTCAGTCTGGGGATACCCAAGCTCTTCAAGCTCTGGCTGGCATCCACGAACAAGCCACCGAACATAACAGTAAGGTTATCCACATCGAAATGTGTCTGGTAACAAAACTGACCAATTCCTTCGGACATATCCTTCCCTGGTTGTTGCCTTGAGTAGGAGAAGTTTGGAAGTTGGAAATAGCCCGAAAATGACGAGGCATCCCAGTCACGCTTGAAGTTTTCAGCGTACTCCAGGCTACCTTCAGAACGCTTCAGCAGCTCGTCAAGAGAGCTGGACCGAGTATCAGGATGCGGTAGTGCCACCTTTTCCATCTGAACATGTGGATTCATGTAGACCTCAGAGTTCATTGCTCTGCCAAAGTGTGCCTTGTTGAACTGCTCAAAAGGAGTATACTTCACTAGCGAATACGGGGGCAGAATTCCATGGTACCAGTCCTCAGTATGTGAATTGAGAAACTCCTTATCACGGGCGGCTATTGCCTGAAGCCTAAGGAAGTCCAGGTACTCCAGCAGGCGGTCGCCCTGGGCTGTTGACTTAGGAATGAGCATAGTCTGGCTCGGCTGGGGAGCTCGAGGTGTTTATATGACAGGAGGAGTTTGGTGGTTATAGGACAATTGGCCGGAGCCTGACTTTTTGATTTGAAAAGAAACGAAGTGCGTATTACAGTCAGGTGCTGTTGGTAGAAAGCTGGGGTAGAGTGGAACGGTGTAAGTAAATGGTCTTGAGAATGCTGCAGGAACTAGCAAACAATGAGTTGGTTGCCCTTGTGGGACCGTGGAGTTTGGGCCTGAAAGAGGAGAAGGAAGGTAAAGGAAAACAAAGAATGGAATGAAAAGAGTGGTTAATTCGGGAAATCAGCTTTTTTTTTTGTCCTGCTTCATACGATGTGGCGTCTTTTGGTATGTTGCGTGATGATGTCAGAAAGGTCCCGAATGCGAAATCTACGTTGGAGGACCGTTGGGAGATAAGAATATGTCGGAAAAGGGTCTTGAAGGTCGTAAATTCATAAAAAAGGGTATGATGCATGATTAGTCAATTAGAATGGATTCTCCGTCATTCTTTTCGGGTTCCGTGTCCTTGGTGCCCGAAAGTGGGAGTTTGCTGTAGTAGGTGTTCACCGAACTGAGTAGGCCGTGGTTGTAGTTCCATACCAGCCAGCACTCAAAGGCGATTGTGACAAAAAGGAAGACGAGTGTGATCACAGCGAAGGTCACCATCGAGGTTCTGCCAGGGAAATACGAGCCTGGCTCAACTGCTATGTTGTAGGCAGAAGTGTACTTTGTGAATAGCCGAATAGTCTTGAAAAGGACGTAAACAACGCCGCCGATAAGACAGCAAAGCGTGAAAAGGCTGAGCCAAAGTAGTTCTCTCGTTGCAGCGTAGTCTGCAAGGAAGAGAATCAAAAGCGTTAATGGGAGCATGCAGCAAGTGAGTATGAACTCCAAGGAAGTCTTGTCGGAAACCATCACCACAATAAATTGGACAGTGAAACCTAAGAAGAAGAAAAGGTCGAATATTAAAAGACTTCTGTGGATCTGAAAAACCGTGTACATGCGCTTAATAGCGATTGAGGCGCCAATCTTCTTGAACTTGAACCACTGGACACTTCTGTTTAGCACAAAGTAGATCAAGACCAGCTGCAAGACAAATGTGACCCCCAAGACTGCAATAGCGGCGATATTTGTTCCTTTTGCAGCCGCTCTCCAAGCTGGAGACGATACCGACTCGAGATTTGTAGACAACTCCTTATATTGGATGCCCGTATAGATCACCATAGTAGCATAGAACAAGCACAAAAACGAAAATAATAACATGTTCTTCGTGTGCTGGGCAATTATAGTCACCACCACCTGGTATATTCCAGCAAAGATGAAAAGTGCAAGGAATATAGACATCTCCAAGTACCTTGCATTTGAACGGAACTTGTCTCTGTGAACGTTGATCACGCCATACATGAACCCTTCGAGGCCCACCACAAGCAATGCCGAAATAATGGAAATAGCCAAACACACCTTTGACCCACGAACATATCTCTTATCATCCTCCTTACCTGGCTTTGATCCAGAGAAAAGCGGGCGGTCAGAAGCCACAGGCCGGATTCCCAGAGCATCGTATTCAGTATTTGAAAGCGAGTCTGTAGAAATCTTCGATATTGACAGGTTTTGGTCCAATGTAAGGTACTGCTGGGACCCTACCCTTGCATAGTCATATAGATTAAGACGGTCTTGCGATAAGGCATCAGTCGAGCCGGGACGAGCCGAAGAGCCAGCATTTGGAAAATAGTGCTCATCATCATCTTCCATAGTGTCTTCTATGGAGAGGTCGGTGAACCGTTGCATTTTGAAGATTGATCCTGGGGAAGATGAGGGTTCAAGGCAGATCATATATATCTTACTTTTAGCACGCGGAGCATCTGCCGGCTCTGCGTCAAGGCTACCGAGGCTATGTCATATCACAGATGGGATGATACGAAAGTGTGGAGTCTTAATTAGGGCGGACAGCCCAATTTGGCGATCATATAATTTGTTCATGCATTCTATTTTCTTGAACAAGCTTTGGCTATGGCTGGTATGTGTTTGGTCGTGATGGTCTCAGTTCGCATGGACCATAAAGGCAGGCTAGACTTCATCGAGAGCAAAGATGATGCATAGAAAAAAAAAAAAAAAATGTAGTACGTTCTGGCTAGCCTGCGGCTTTGATGCTCATGGAAACCCATTTCAGGTCTGAATGTTCTAGTACATCGAGTGAAAGAAGTCATGATGCCCTTTAGTGAATGCATCATCGCATTATACTAATCCAATGTAGTTCCTAGGGTCCTCCTCAAGTACACCGGCAGCATCCTCCGAAAGATCGAGCCATGACACACGGTCAAAGTAGGCATCCTCGGATGCTGCCTTCTTGAAGGCTTCGAGTTCTTTCTCAAGCACAAGCACACTGATGGCATCATAGCCACCTGCTCCAGGAACCAAGCCGCCAACGCATCCAGGCAACAGGTTACATTTGTCGAGCAATTCCGTTTGCTCTGAAGGCTCGATCTCAGCACCTGAGCGCTTTGTGACCTCCTGGAATCCTCTTCTAATTTGGGCAATCGCTCTTCTAAGCAGCTCAAGAGTCGCAGGGTCCGCCAATAACGAGTCATAATCCCTGTTAGTCTCGCTGAGAGTGTGGAGCTGCTCCAATGCCTTGACAAATGCTTTGTTTCCTTGGTTAAGATGCTCGTACCAAATAGCACTCTGTGGGTCGCTTTCCTTCCAGGCGAGAACCTTGGACACGAGCTTTGGTGTTTCAGAACCTGCCTTGACATCACCCATAAGCAACTTGATGCCACGAGGAAGAGCACAATGGGTATGAGTGAAGCTCCAGGTTGCATCAACAACTTCCCGAAGCTCGTCACAGAGCTGCTGGGACAGTTCTCTTCCGAGTAAGTGGTTAAACACATCAGGCTTAAACCTTCTATAAATGATAGACCCATAAACAGCAGCGGCCACATCAAACCCAGAGCCTATCTTCTTCTGAGCTTCGCAATGAGCGACCTGGGCTAAGTTATGAACGAGATTTCTCGTATGGTTGAGTGGTTGTCTCAAGAACTGGCTAAGCAAAGCGGTAGTAACAACCGAGACCAAACCAGCGGACGAGCCCATACCTGTCTTTGGTACCTGGTCGATGGGCTTCTGGTGGAACAAGAACGTCTTTCTACCATTCTGCGAGCTCTTAGAAGCCGTGTCCTCTGTAGTGTGGTATCCTGGATCAGAAAAGAGCGTGATACTCACGTTAAACAGCTCCTTGGGTTGTAGATAGTTGAGCACAGTCTTTATAGTTGCCTCAAGGAAAGGGTTCTTTCTTCCTTGTACTTCCTTAAACGCTGGAGCGTCGCCTGAAAGGTCCAAAGCATACTCCCATTCGCCGTTGAACTGAGGCGAGGAAATGTAAATACGGGACCCAGAAGGATCCTTCAGTTCGACATAAGCATGCATTCTCGACGAAAGAGCCGTCACGTAGGCCTCATACTGGGGCTCAATGACCAAATAGCCACCAGCTAAAAGGGCCTTTCCTGGGGCGCTGAAGACGTGGGCCATTGTTTTGAAAGTGGTAGGGTAAGAGGTGAATTTGGGACCTGAGGAGAATTCGCGATGGTGGTAGACCCTTAGGCGTGTCTTAGAGGAAGAGAGTAGGGGAAGGTGAAAATTTGCAAAGATGACAATTTTGGAAAATGCTAGAGATCTGGATTATCTCGCTATTTCCCCTAAGCGAGAAATTTTTCGGTTTTAAGAAAGCTTCGCTGGCGATGGGATGCTTCTATGCTCTTAGTGGGGTGATTTGGCTGCGAAACGGTCGATGAAGATGGAATTGAGAGAATGGAACAAGCGAGGAGACAATAAGGGTAAAGAGAGAGTAAATGAGATACATCCAACCAGGGTAAGGAAAAACACCAGGATACTACTTTATGTATTGTGGCTGCTTCGGTAGGTTGTTTTAGCGCTATGGGCTGGACATAGTCCTTTGAGACGTCAGAGGTTCTTAATGGCGAAGATTAGAAAACGTCCGCAGATCCAGGGAGTTAAGAAGAAAATATGGAATCTATGTTTAGGAAACCAAAACCACTTTTTAAGCATAGGCGAGGGAACATCCATACGGTTTCTTCACCGTGGCATCAACTGACCATAGTAGACCGATTTTCGCAGCCATTCATCAGACCTTATTGCCTGCGCTAAACGACTAGTCTGGGAAGATTTCAAAGTTTTAGGGTCAGCGGATGTTCCCATTAGAAGTTTATTATTTCAAGAGTTAAAAGCTGTTGTGGTCTTATACATAAGAAGTAACAACTGGTAGTCATACTACAGCGCACCGAGTAGACAAGCAACGCCATTGAGAAGAAAGGAGGTTGAAAAAGTTCGGCAAAGTACGGTAAACTATCACACTTTATCTATTTCCTTCTCCAATAAATTTAAATATTTAAATTCGGGGCTGTTTTATTCCCCAGATTCTCTACTCCTGGATCTGTCCGGTACAATGCGATGAGTGAATAATCATATAGACCTACATCAATCTGGTCAATTGAATACCGTGCCAAATGTCAGAGGAACAACTCAAAGCCGAGAAAACCGTCGGTATTATCGGCCTAGGCGACATGGGCGCCATGTACGCCGAAAGATTCTCCAAGGCTGGTTGGAAGGTGGTTGGTGCTGACAGAGAAGACAAGTACGTTGAGACCAAGGCCAAGTTTGCAGGGCAGGCATTCCAGGTTCTTCGCTCGGGACACCATGTTTCTCGTGTTTCTGATTACATTATTTACAGTGTGGAGGCGAAGAATATTAAGGCAATCGTGCAAACATACGCTCCTTCTACTAAGGTGGGTGCAGTTGTTGGTGGCCAGACATCATGTAAAGCGCCCGAGATTGAGGCGTTCGAAGAAACAGTTCCCGAGGATGTGGATATTGTTTCTGTTCACTCGCTTCATGGACCAAAAGTTGATCCAACAGGACAGCCGTTGGTGATCATTAAGCAGAGAGCTTCCGAAGAGAATGCCAAATTCGTGGAAAGTCTTGTTTCATGTCTCAAATCCAAAGTGGTCCATCTTTCTGCTGCAGAACACGACAAGATCACTGCTGATACTCAAGCTGTCACACATGCTGCTTTTCTTTCTATGGGCTGTGCTTGGAAAGAAATCAACCAGTACCCTTGGGAAACACCTAGATGGGTTGGAGGTATGGAGAACGCAAAAATCAACATCTCCCTTCGTATCTATGCCAATAAATGGCACGTTTATGCGGGTTTGGCCATCACAAACCCATCGGCCCACGGCCAGGTTCAACAATACGCACAGTCTGCCACTGATCTATTTACATTGATGATCCAAGGCAAGAAGAAAGAGCTCCTGGAAAGATTACACGAGGCGAAGAACTTCGTGTTTAGACACAACCCTGACCACAAGAGCCTTTTGCTAGACGACGCCATCTTGAAGGAATTCTCGTTGCTGAAGACTCCTCCAGAAGGCAGACTGCAACCCAACTCGCATTTATCATTAGTTGCCATCGTGGATAGTTGGCACCGCTTGGGAATTGTGCCATACGATCACATTATCTGTTCCACTCCATTATTCCGTATCTTCTTGGGTGTTACTGAATACTTGTTCTGTACTCCTGGCCTTCTAGAAGATTGCATTGAAGTGGCAGTGAGTGACCCATCTTTCCGCCATGACGATCTCGAGTTTACCTTTGCCGCTCGTAACTGGGCCAACATCATTGCTAGAGGCGACTATGAGTTGTACAAGGAAACTTTTGAAGAGACCCAGCGTTTCTTCGAGCCCAAGATTGCACATGCCAATGCTATCGGTAACGAGATGATCAAGACCATCTTACAACGTGTGAAGGAGCGGGAGCAATAAAGATTATAATGCAATATATGAGGGAGAGAGAGAGCTCTTCGTGGTGTAGATTTTGGCAACGAAGGAGCAAAATTTATAAACCAGCTATTTTACATGCCATGTAGATTGCGCTATTCGGGCCGCCCGGGATTATAACTGTTCATCCTTGATGACATCCATTAACCAATCCAAACCTTCATTAAGGCCCTCGCCACGAACGGCACTAGAAGCAACAATACTCCAGCTTCTATCCTTTAAGTCTGTTAGGCTGAGCGCCTGTGAAACCTCGGCTGCCGTCATAGCGCCAGGTTGATCTTGTTTGTTGGCAAATACCAAAAGAGCACTATCTAGCAACTCCTCTTCTTTAAGCATGGTATGAAGCTCCTTGCAGGCAATGTCAATACGGTCCTTATCGGTGGAGTCAACCACGAATATAACTGCCGCAGTGTTGCTGTAGTAGCATCTCCAGTATGGACGGATAGATGTCTGTCCACCAAGGTCCCATATGTTCAATGTCAAGTTCTTGTATTTTAATGTCTCCACGTTGAATCCAATAGTTGGTTTGGTGGTGACCACTTCACCCATTTGAAGGCGGTATAGAATGGTGGTCTTGCCAGCACCATCCAAGCCCAAGATAAGAATTCTGATTTCCTTCTGAACACCCCAGAGCTTGCTGAAGATGTTCATGAAGCTGAAAGTCTGGCCCATAATGATTAATTTATTTGTTGGCGTCTGGGGAAGTTTTGGAGGGCCTCAGCGAGTTGATTATTCAGATATGGACACATTTATGATCCGTTACAACATTGGAATCGCGCACGACTCTGGAGGGTGATTTGGCTGCACAAGACACACCGAAGGGGAAATAATAAGGGGTTGCTTATAAGAGGAAGTATTTCGGATTAATTGTTTAATGTGGCTACTTTGGTGACGTTTACTTTGGTATAGGGTTGATTGGTGCTGGCATGTGAGGTTAGCCAAGACTGAGCAAGCCGGTGGAACTGAACCTTATAGATTCACGTGTGAGGGTCAAAATAAGTATAAGGAAACTCCAAATTCACTTAAAACAGAATACTGAAGCCATGGGCATATACTAGTCCTTGCCACTCCATAGTCCTAGTTTGTTACTGTTAACCACACAGAGAATGGTTGCAAAATAGCGCGAGCATGCGATATCCATAACATCACAGGCTTCCTACAACCCTACAAGCTCCCTTTTTTTTTTTTTTTATTATTATTTTTTTTTTTTTTTTTTTTTTTTTTTTTTAATACCAAATGATGAAGTCACCTCCCATCACCACCAGCCCGCTGGTCTGTAATAGGTGCAACCTCAAAGACTCAAGAGCCTAAGCAGCTCAAGATTAAAACGGCCGGCTTCTCTCAAGACACCAATGTTGGACCGAACGGTCTCCTCCCAATACTTAGCATCGGTGTCAGTCATGAAACAAAGCTCGGCGTACCGCATGAAGCCGATCCTCTCGTGGAATTGATATTCCTCGTCCACGTTAGACGCGTAATCCTTGCGGCAGTGATGCTCATAAAACCATTTATACCAGTCGTCTAATGGGTCCTCTAACTCGGTCATGAAGGTGACGAGACGGGAGAGATCGGCGGCATTACTGGAAAGGTCGGCATCCATCGCCTCGACGTGCTTAGCGGTAAGCTCGTCACAACGTCTGAGCGTCAGAATGATCCTCTGGTCCCTCTTACCATTGACAACAATACCTCTGACGGCTGCATTCGTTTCGGCGAAGTTCTTCCTAGACAGAGCAATAGCGTGGGTCTGGGAAGAGAGAAGGCCATGAAGGTCCGCAAGGGGACCATCACAGACACGCTGGAAAAGCTGCTTAAACTTGAGGCAACACCGGTCTCTCAGTCTGGCGTAGGCAGCAGACTGGGGATTGAGATTCTGGCATTGCTCGGCAAGGCTGGCGAACTCTTCTGCTATCAAACCAGGAACATTGACAGGATGGGGAATCTTGTCGGCCCTGTGGAGCGGAAAAGTCGAAGGCTTACGAAGACAGCTTCTGGGGGAGACAGAAACCGGCTCGTGGCCGAGAACAGCGGGGCAGTCCAGCGACGAAAAGAAGGTGACATCGTGGTCGTCACTGAAGGCGACCTTCCTGGTTTTTGCAGGCACTGGAGGCCTATAGAGTTCCAGGAGATGGAGCACCATCATGTCTGCCTTACGCATCGAGTGATCATCGGGCATACGAGTAGCAAGGTGGGCTTCCAAAGAAGAGGTGGGGAAACTCTTCTTCAGGTCGTCCACTGGTTGCTCCTCCAGTACCTGATCATCCTCAATGAGCTCGATCTTCCTAGACTCTGGGAGGTCTTCACACCTCCAAATGTGCCGCTTGGCCCTCACGGCCCATAAGGAGGGAATGAAAACTACAGAGACTTTGGAAGAGTGTAAGACAAACAGGAACAGAAGCTTGGCGGCTGTAGGGACACTGCCAGTAGTCCTGTTCCGGGCGTGCCAGGTCTCAAAGAGCCAGCACAAGCGCACGAAGAAATCGTGATAAGGGGCGTAGACAAGCGACGATCCAGGCTTGGCGGGCTTCAAAGGAAGCAAGACTGGATGCTTGAACTCGCTCGTAGAGAGGGCGGGCGAGGTCAGCGCTGTCCAAACGACGCTGGAAGCAAAAGAAGCACAGAGAGTGCTCTCCGAAACACCGGGAAGAACCTGCCATTTCAAGGGCTGGGAGGCGCCCAAGGAATGCTTGGTGACGGTAGAAGCAGGGCGGCGACTATAGGAGTAGACGACGAAAGGCCCTGGCTTCCTGGTGTTAGGATACCTGCCCAGAGATGGGCTGGCGACGAACGACGCCAAGTTTCTCAGCGACGACGAAGGGGTAGCGCCCACAGAGGAGGTTCTTCTGTGGCGCCTAAACACGCGCTTAAAGAAAGCCTTGACACGGGCTCTCTTAGACGCCTTGGTGGTGACTGGAGTGGTGGATGGTGTTTCAGCTTCCGAAGCGACGAGGCTGGTAGGATGGTACCTCTGCTTGAAAACAACCGGCAGCTGAAGAGGCTCAGAGATATCTGAGGCGGTGTGAGGACCCTTGGCCCTATGTCTTGACAATAAATGAAAAAGTGATCTCATAATTTGAAATCAGGTCAAAACGAAGTAGTTGGTAGAAGAAGAATACTTGGAACACAAACTACGGTGCGATTTATAGTCCAAGATTTTGGTGGAACGAAACAATCAAACCCTCCAAAGAGCCCATAAACACTCTAATAAGTAAACGGTAGATGTATAAATCTGTCGCTTTTTCCTCGAAGGTGTTCGTCCTCTTTGGAGCCGTCAATTGGAGCTTCTTAGCAGCCATAATCTTTTCGCAGCCATTTCTCCATAGTTAAGAGCCCAGGCAGGTGCCTGGGCCAGAGAAACCGAAACACTTTGGCTATTCTTCTATGAAATTGAAGGTAAATTGCATTCTAATAAGCTTCCATATCCTTCGTTTTCTACCTCTTCCAGTTTGGACGATTTCCCAGCCTCTACTGTTGAAATTATCACCGGTCCAGTTTCTCGATTACGTAAGCCCTGACCGATTGCTACTAATGCGCCAATAGTCAGAACCAACTACCAGCCACAAAAGCCACACCAGAAGAGTGATCCGAGAACCATGCAAACTAAGAACTAAACAAACCCAAAGAAATCTATTCAAATCAAAAAAATCACCATATTACGGAATCCCAACCAGAAGTCACCAGCCCCAAAGAAGTCCTGGTTGCGTGGTTGGTGCACGGGTTCTCGGCCGATGCGTGCCCCAGATTGATTGATTCCACTTGCCAGACTTCCACATTCTACCCATAAGACAATGTCTGAACCACGAGGAATTCTAAGAAATAAAGCTGAAGCCCGCCGCCTGTCGCTGAACGGTGAAGGGGACCTTGATAGGTCGGAAGTTATTAGGAACACTCGGTTAAATGCACAATTGAACGCCGAGTCTTCCAAAGGCGAGAGAATAAGAGCCAAGATCGCCGAGGCCAAGGGCTCTAATGGCGACGAGAAGACGCCAGAACACTTGAAGTGGGATGAAATCAACTTGTACAAGACAGAACAAGAGAAGGCTGCTACTATGAAGATTGACGAGCCTAAGACTCCTTATGAGGGAGGTTTCAACCCGGAAGGAGAGTACTACCAGAATGACGACGACGAGGAAGAGGAGATTCCCGACTTTTCTCTCGGAGAAGGACAATTTGATGGCGAAACCAAGCCAGAAGAAGATGACAGGATAATCAGGGATGAAGGGGCTATCGAAGACGACGAGGACGACGCCGAGGAGGAAGAGGAGCCCTTGACAGCAGAGGAAAGACACAAGAAGTTTGAAGAGATGCGTAAAGCCCACTACCATCTAGCTGCCAACCCGCTCAAACACAGAATTGATGTGTCGGACGACGATGACGACGAGTCTGGCAAAAACTAAGGGGCCCCCACGAGCCTGGCGCCTACATTCACGATTCATGATAAATAATGATTATATATCTATAGTCCCTCTATAACAGGAGCTTCATTATATTTGAAAGCACGCTGTAGGACCCACACCATTCATCCTTTAGACAAAGTACTTCAAGTGGCTAGCGTTGACAGAACCAGCACCGGTCAACTCACTAACAATGTCAGTGATACCAGCCTTAGCCTCAGCAGCGTCACCAGCAAGCTTGCCAGCAAGAGTAGACAACTGAGTGTCGTCCAACTTCTCAACCAACAATTCAAGATCAGCGTCAATGTCAGCAGCCTTGGCCTCCTCACCGAAGTAAGCCTTGTCCTTACCAGCAGATCTGACAGCTCTCTTGTTCTTCTTCTTGGCAGCCTTAGCAGCCTCCTTAGCCTTCTTGGAGTTAGCCTTCAAAGCAGCAGCCTCCTCGTCAGCCTTCTTCTTAGCAGCCTCTTCTTCAGCCTTCTTCTTAGCGGCTTCCTCAGCAGCCTGTCTAGAACCAGCATCCTTCTCCCACTTCTTTCTCTCCTTCTCCTTCTTAGCCTCTTCCTTGAACAACTTGATTCTTGGGTCCTCAGACTGGGCACGCTGGACGAAGTCGATGATTCTCTTGTTGTCCTCCTGCTTCAACTTCTTTCTGTTGGAGATGTTCTTACGCTCGATGTAACGCTTGTGGTCTCTGTTGGCAGTGTCATCTGGAACATCCTCGTCCTTAAACTCGAAGGTCTTCCAGGAGTCGAATGAGCCCCAGAACTTGTAGAAAGCATCAACCTCTTCCTTGGTAGAGTCGATGGATCCCAAAAGTGGAACTGGCTGCTTCTTGGAGAAGTGAGCCTCGGACTCGAAAACTGGGCCCCAAGCCTCGAAGAAGTCGTACTTGGTCTTTGGAGCTGGAGGAGCAACCACAGCAGCGTCATCGACGGAATCATACTGCAATCTCTTGTTGGAGTCCAACATCACCTCGAAAGCCTTCTGGATAATCTTGAAGAAACCATCCTGGTCCAAGCCGCCAGAAGCAGACTTCTTGTCTGGGTGATGCTTCAAGACCTGCTTTCTGTGGGCTCTTCTGATCTGGTCCTCGTTGGCCTTGTATCTCAAATGAGAGATACCCAAAACAGCATACAAGTCAGCGGTCTTCCACTCTCTTGGGTCGTGGGCCAACAACTCAGCGGACTGTTCCTCGTCACCCAAGTCATCGTCAGCGTTCTCTTCGATCTGCTTGACGTTCTTCTCAGCCTCCAACTTCTCGTACTCCGACCAAGTGTGGCCTCTCAAGGTACGGGTAGCATGGGCCAAGAAGTATCTTCCGACTGGCTCGATTGGACGACGAGTTGGGGCGGTGAAAGGCTTGACGGACTCAAAAGCAGGAGTCTTAGGGCCCTGAAGGGCTGGCAAAACAATGGTCATAATTGGTGTTTGTTAGGATAACTGTGGTTCTGAGATGAAGCTGGAAAATTTCTACTGAAGAGCGTAGTGTGGTTTGGGTGTGTGCAGGAAATTTGGACAGACGGGATGGATCAGGCTGATACGTTGAAGTATGGAACAGAGATTGGGGAAATTCTTAAAAAGCGTAAGAGTTATTGTGGTTAGAGGAATTTTGGGACATTTTCCAAGTTTTATTTCCGTGGACTTGTAGTTTGGTCAATGGAGGAGTTGGGAACCAGGTATGGGTTTCGCAGCCATCCAGTAGCAGATTGAGTGTTCCCTAACAGTTGAGGCAAAATTAATCGTGAAAGCTACATGAGATTGAGGAGGTAGAACTTAATGTGTATTTATTCTATCAATAAGAGGAGGAAGGCTTAAGTCCAGATCACTGCCCTTCAAGCGGGCGATTATGCTTTTTGGGTTTCAATTGTAGGTCTGGAAGCTAGACTATAGGCAAGAAAGCCAGAAGTCAAGTTGCCTTAGGAAACATTGACCCTCTTGGACTTGCAGACGGAGTGAGTTTGATCCCCTTTCGTAATTCATTCCCTCGTTCCCCCATCTTATTCCTTGATTGCAGCCATATCGAGAACTTCAACAGAACCTTCACCCTTCTTTATAACAGCACCTTCGCCTTGAAGTAAATCAACGATTGTCTTATAATTAGAAGGATCAATAATGGCGACCACCTCGAACAACTTCTCGCCAGCTTTTTCGTCCTCTACTGTGTCTAGCAAAGGCTTGAAATGCTCATCGTAAGCTTCTTGTACACGAGCAAGAAGCGTAATTTTCACCTTCATCTGTGCTCTGGCAATTGGCATAAGCTGCTCAGAAATCAAAAGCTTAATAGCTTCTAGCGCCTGGGTCTTAGCAGGCTTATTAGGATTCAAGTGAAACTTAAGCTGGTTAAGAGCTTTCTGGATCATGCTGGGAGGATACCTCTTTTTGGATCTTGGGTTGATGCATTTAGTAGAGATCAAGTTCAAGAACTCATTCTGTTTCTGTTGCAAGTTAGCGCTTCTCTCCTTCTCGTTCAACTGAATCTCTCCCTTATCCAAGATCTCAAGAATGATTTCATCGTGATTGGTCGAGCCAAATGCATTTAGCAAATCTTCATTGTTGGCAACTTGGCCCTTGGAGACATTCATAAACACTTGAGGAATCTGAAGCACCTCATCTAGGTCTTTCTCAACTCTCAGCCTCCAATCCTGGACTTTGTTCTGGTAGCATGCAATTTCAAATCTTTTCTTGCCTTTCCTCATTCGGACAAGCGACACATTGGTAAGCTTAATCTGATTGGACGGTTGGTTTATAACAGCCATGATGGAGTAGGTAGTAGTATTAGTGATGATAAGCGATGCTTCATAGTTAAGCGCGCAACTAAGAGGTGCTACTAGGAAGAATAGCGCCACCAAGAAATTAAGAAAAGTGTACTTTCTACATGAAGGAATTTTGGAAGTCAATTTGTTTGAAAGGTAAAGAGGCCTCTCTTTAGGCTTATTGGTATATGGCAGTTTTTATGGTATTTGGCCAATGTGGCTTGGGTAGTGATGGCTGCAAATGAACTTTGCTACTTCTACACTTCCATCTGGAAAAGCAAATTTATTGAACTTTATTTGTGGTCAGTGCCTCAATCACTTAAGCACAACCTTGTAAGTGGCAATCTCGAAACCTCTCAAGGAGATGTCCACAGAGTTGTCCTGCAACTCGAGCTCCTTTTCAACTTCCTCCAAGGCGTTGGTCCTGTAGACCTTGTCCACAGACAAACCAAACTCAAGCTTACCTTGAGACAGGCCACCCAACGACTCGTAGACACGCAAGATAATAGACTGCTGGCCCTTGTTCTGCTTAGGAATGTTCTCAGCAGTGCTGATATCCTCGTCATCTTCAGCTCTCTTGACGTTGGACAAGACCAAGGAAGGATCACCATTCAAAGTGAATGCCTTGGAGAACAATTCAATCTCTTCAGGGTCACCGTGGGTGTACAAAAGCTTGTAGTTGAAGTTCTGAGCCAACTTGACAACATCAGTGCCCAAGTAACCCTTGTGAGGATACAAGGCGTAAGAGAAGTCGTGTGTGCCCATGTCAGCCTTGTCATCTGGAGCCTTAGCAGAACGAAGGAGCGACAATCTCAACAAGTTACCGTGAATGGCAGCACCATACTTGGAATCGTTGAAGATCGAAACACCGTAGTTGTGCTCAGACAAGTCCATAAACTTGTGGTGGCACACCTCGAACTTGGCAGCGTCCCAAGTGGTGTTGTAGTGAGTTGGTCTTTGGGTAATACCGAACTGAGTCTCGTACAGAGCATGTTGGGCAGTCTGCAAAGTAGTTGGGAATTGCACCTTCAAGAACTTGTTAGACTCGTGCCACTCAACGTGAGAAGTGAACTTAAGGTAGTTGTTCTGCGAGATATCCTTGTTGTCAGTGATACCCAGGAGAGAGATGGTAGTCTCAATGTAAGACTCAGACGAAATCTTGTGCTTGACAACCAACTTGGACTCCAATGGGTGGCTGGAAGAAGAGACAACCTCACCGTTATCGATGAACTTGAACTTGTTAAGAGAATAGACCTCAGTATCCCAAGCAGGGAAGTTCAATGGCTCATCGTCAAAGAGAACCAACTGGTTACCGAAACCAGAAGAAGCCTTAGTCTTGGCGGTATCAATGATCTCACGTCCACTAGTCAAGTCCTTGACGGAGGTGATAGTACCATTAGGAGTAATCTTAGCCTCAAGCAATTTGTTACTCAACACAAAGTGGTCCTTCACCTTCTCGATAGAAGAAGGATACTTGAGATCACTTTCACGAATGAAGGTGTTATCAATAGTGCTGAGACCAAGCACAGTGGAGCTACCGTTCTTGCAACGAACGACATCAACAGCAAGGCTGGAAATCTCCTCGTTAGGGATCTCAACCAATTCAATTCTGTGCCATGGCAAAGTGTTGATGGCGACCACCTTTTCGGCATTCTCATGACCAGCATGCTGCAAAGCCTTCTTAAGCAAGTTGTCCAACTCCTTCAAACGCTTCTTGAGCATGGGCTTGACTTCTTCGTAGTAAACCATTCCAATACACGAACCTGGAATGACATCGTGGAATTGGGTCAAGGCAACATCTTCCCAGATTTCCTGAAGCTCCTTAGCTGGGTATTTGTAATCCTTAGTGCTGACAGATAAGTACGAAGCAAGATATTCCAAATCGTGGAGCTTAATTTCAGCATGTCTGACCCACTTCTTGATGTCAGCTTGGGTGGTGTAAGTACCTCTGTGGAACTCCAAGTAAAGCTCACCAGCCCAAGTTGGAAGGGTTCTTCCCTCGTCAGATTTCTTCAAGACGTCATCGTAGAAATCCTCAACAGTGTTACCAAGCTGGACGGAAGGAATGGCAGCGGTCGTGTTGGAGACACCTCTGCATCTTCTCAACTTCTCCAACATTTCTTCGGTTGGACCTCCACCACCGTCACCGAAGCCGTAAAGCAAAAGACCAGTTGGCACGTCTCTCAAGTTGTGGTGCTGGGTCTGCGATCTAACAACATCACCAAAGTGAGCGGCAGCGGTATAAGTGTTGGCTGGAGGCATGTGGACGAGAATCTGAGAACCATCAATAGCCTTCCAGTTGAAGGTGGACAATGGGAACTGGTTGATATTGTTCCAAGAAAGCTTCTGGGTCAAGAACTTCTCAATTCCAACAATCTGACAGATCTGAGGAATCTGGGAGGAGTAACCAAAAGTGTCTGGCAACCAGAAGACCTCTGACTTCTCGCCAAATTCTTCGAGCATAGCTCTCTGACCCAACAAGAATTGTCTAATCAAAGACTCACCACTGGGCAAGTTGGTATCGTTCTCGACCCAAGTACCACCAATTGGCAAGAACTGCTTTTTGGCAAACTTGTCCTTGATCTTCTTCAAAATCTCTGGATGGTCTTGCTTCAACCACTTGAACTGCTGCATTTGGGAAGCAACGAAAACGTACTCTGGGTACTCATCGGCGATCTTCAATTGAGTAGTCCAAGAACGAACGATCTTTCTTCTGGTTTCAGCAAATGGCCACAACCAAGCAGTGTCAATGTGACAGTTACCCACGCCAAACACGTCAATTTTCTTCAATGGGTTCTTCTTGAAGACAGAATGAGAGTCAATGTCAGAGCCCAAGAACTCAGCTGCAAGCTCTCTGCACTTCAAAATAGAGTCCCTGTTGTCTGGGTCAAAGGTGTCCATAATGTTGTTGGCAATCAGAGCAGCCTGGTACTTATCTCTTCCGCTAGGCAATTCTCTAGCAGCATCGCCCAAGATCCAGAAATCCCAGTACAACTTACGAGCATTCAAGTCTGGCCAAACCAAATCACAGTTTTTCAAAGTGTAGTACACGTTTGGATCAGGATGTCCCTGGTCACCAGTACCGAACATACCGTTACAGGCCATTTCTAAGTAGAAAACCTGCTTGCCAGACTTCTTATACTGCTTAGGAAGCTTAAAGAGGGTTCTGTCACCACCAGTGAAGGCCTGCAATGGGGTACCTTTCTTGTCATAGATAAGACCTTCATTGCCAGAATCCCAGTGGAAGTCAATTTCCTCCACATCCTTGTTCTTAAGCCAATGGTCAGGAATCTCCCACTCGATCTTGAACCAGAAGGTTCTCCAAGAAGGACCAAAGGAGTCACCCTTTTTGGCATCCTCCCACTCAACCTTATCGAAATTGATATCACGGAAAAGCGGTCTTTCAGTATTGCCAGGTCCACTATCGCCAGGAGTTCTCCAGACCTTCAAAGAGATAGCCTCGCTGTTGGAGTCCACTCTCTCGTGGTCATAGAACTTGGGTAAGTTAAGGTGCGGATACTGGCCGCCCTGGTCAGTGAATTGCCTTAACCTGCTCTCATAAAGATGGTCAATTGGCTTGAGCGTAGGCTGGTGGTTGTACCGGTCGTAGCCCATATTGATGAAAAAAGCAGTAAGGTTAAGGAAACGTTTCTGGGGTAACCCTGGCTATTTATATGGGGTATCCGAAAACGGCGCGGGCCGAGCCCGAGGGGCCAGGAGGGTTGCTTAGGATAAGCGCCTAGCCTGGGGCGAGTTTTGGATAAAAAGAAGGTCTGGGAGAGGAATTGGCCTGGTGCAGAGGTTTAGAAGATTCTACAGTGTCTGATTAAAATGGGTTTAATTCTCCCTTTAAAAAGGTGTCCTTTTTGCTACTTTGGTGGCCCTGAGGCAGGTGATTGGGTTCCCCAGGAAGCGCCTCCAGGAGGTCCCACGAGTCATTTCGCACTGCCTCCAAGAAAAGCGAAATTGGCCCCCAAAGGGGATGAATGAGGCAGAGGGACGTCGAAAAGGTTGATTTTTTACAATTGAGAGACGAATTGGTTTCTAAAGAGGTTGAAGATTTCGTTGGAAGTGGTTTTGGCGCTTTTGATTGGTTGGTTCTGGAAAAGGAGGGGATGCCTGGTGCCTGTCTGAGGCTTCAGGGTGAACGAGTGCAGCACAGGAAATCTGGGGTCGCAAAACTGAGGCTGGCTCTGGGAAGAGGGCATTAAAGGACGAAGAAACAACGGAATTTCAATGGAATTCGGATGCCTAGAAGATGTAATAAGATTGAGAATTTCTGATAATACAAATTTGAGTTCTTTCTTTGTTCTGGCATCGTTGAATCTGGAGGGTTATAGGTTTGTGTAATGGCTGGTTCCAGTTTCGGTTGCAGCCATTTCGCAGTGGGGGGACGAGAATCCGGTGAAATGATGAAAATATCTCCAGAAATGAGTGACCCCCAGTTACGGTTTGGAGGTTTTCAGGAGTATAGCTTTTATTTACTTTAGTTTGCCTTTCGGGATTAGTTTTGCTTTGGATTAGTAGGAATTGTGTGGAACGCTGAAATACACTTCCATCTGATAAGCGTTCCTGGAACCTCATACGTCATGGGGACATTGTTACCCATGCGAGGATGTTTCTACGACAATTGAATCTGCTCTCTGTTTAGATAAAGGGTAAACCAGCTGCTACTTGTTCCCTGTCTTGCTAGCCTGTTTAGACCGTATTTGGCTGCAAAATGGTGGTTCCTGAACCCGCTGGGGCCATTATGCATCCACGCCTTCTAGAAGCTTTCCCTCTACAAGCCACATCTTTCCTTTAATTCTCTACATTTCTATCTTCTTCAAACCTCCCTGAACTCACTTCACCCGGATTCAGGGATTGCTGTGTTGGCAGATGCAGATAGGGGTGCCTGGCGTGCCGATAAGCCCAAGACCGAGAAAAGGAACTGGCCAATGGGAGATACTGACACAGTTTGTGGGATTTAGTGTTTGAGGAATTGAGGTGAATTAGAGTGATTCTGTTTAAAAGGCTCGATCTTATTCCAGTTAAACAACCGTTTTCTAAGTTCCTTGAAGACTTCTACCTTGCCGTCTCGAGTGATCTGACTTCCTTTCAGGGTAACCGATCAAAGGAGTCACAAAGTTGCCATTTCTAGACGATAGGGTTTTGTGTTACATGTAACATGGACCGGTGTTAACACATGGCCCAACGGTTTTGGTTTCCTGCTTGACTCGGCTTAGAAGGGTCCGAGGACTTCTCAGGTTAACTGTGAATTTGACGAAGGAAAGTGGATTAGCGAAAGGAATACTTTGAAATTTGAAGTAAGGGCCACTTCGAGTAGCTCAATTGATTATCATCTGGTTCTACTGGTGCTCTGGAGACTTCGGCGTCAACTCAGCGCTCTCTGTGATTTTTTGGATCACCGCTTTCGTGCATCCCATTCCAGCACCAATTTACCACAGCTGAAGCAATCCCATCCAAATATATCCAAACCTCTAGAGCCCTCTTGCTTCTCTTAACTTACAACTTTTCTTCCCTTATCTATGGTGCGGCTCTTATCGTTGGCCTATCCGTGAGTGCGGCGCTATGATATGGATAAGGAGGAAGTAGTTTCATCCAAGGGAGTTCGAGTAAACCTGAGTCGTTTTAAGTTAAATTGTGATCAAGTCAAAACTTGTGTTTAAACTGCTGTACAATGAACGGTGTTTTTGAGGATTTTGCTCATGCAGCCATATGTAGTCGTCCTGTGCTGTTAGTGTAGAGAATCTGGAGCAGCATCATCAATATCGGTGAAAAAGAGAAGATAAGAGATTCCAAAGGCATTGCTTGTTCTCTTCAAGACGAAGAGCTAAGGGAGTAGATTATACTGCTTCAAATAGTATACTTACTTTTGGGGTGGCTCACACACATCTCTCTCTCGAGTAGTCGAAAGCATCACATCAACATTTACCAACCCTGGCCTGGTAGAGGTAGCATATTGTTCGTTGGAACTAATTTAGGTACTTGTTTTCCCATACCCTCCCAAAACCTCTCTTTTGTAGTTGAATTGCTATAAATCAGAAAGGTGAGCTGTGGCCCCTTACATGCAACTAGCACGGCCAGTATTCCACCATACTACCTATCCATTTTTGAATAGAAAACATCAATATTCGATTATCTAGGACCCATTTTTTCCCCTGCCTCATCTATTCAAGTAAGGCTCAATCACTCCCCAGATACCACCCTTGCCGAGCCTCGGTCAATGGCCAAAACAGCATTCCATGATCCAGCCACAGTTACCATCCAAACCCACTCAATTGATAAATAAACGTGCTCAAGTTTGTCCTATCCCCCTATGAAACCCTCCATCATCGCTCAATTGAAGTTTGAGGCGCAATTGAGAGGACCCCCTTTCGGTCCCCTATCTTGGCTATTGTCGCCACCCATCCTTATCAGCCCAACAGATAAGCCTACAATCCAATTGGCCTCGATTGAGTAGTCCATCAAGCTCAGAGGCCTCAAAATCAATCAACTCCTCCTTTCCTACCGCTTCTAAAGTCTTATAGATGTATTCGTACGTACGCTCGTAAAGTGCCATAGTCGAGCCATATCAGCAACCAGTGCTCTAAAGCCGGGACCTTCATTTGTTGTCCTGGATTCTAACCTCCTGGTCCTCCTCGACGTTGACCACACCCTCGTGGCCCTTCAAGGAGTCAATCTCCACAGGAGGCAACCTCGCGACGAAACCCTTGATCAAGGAGAAGTCGTCAAGGACCTTACCTCCAAAAGAGGCAACCTGACTCTTGACCTTGTTGACGATGTCGTCAGAGGAGTCTTCTTTCAATGTGACAATGTAGTTCTTAGTACCTTCAACCATGTTAGTTCCAGGAAAAGTAGTAGTAGTAGTTGGGCTGGAGTTTTTATAGGACTGAGGCTTCACGAAGTACTTGCTGCGCGGCGCCGCAACAGGCCAATTGCTGTAATCGCCACCAGGCTTCAATTTGCCACCAGGGGAGAATCTGGGCTTACAGAGGTTTCGAATGGATATAAGGAAGGCCCTTTTGGCGCCAGTTTTCATTCTCTAGTTGTTTTTCCTTGGAATAGCACGAATTGTAGTGATCTGTTTGGCTTTCTGGGGCACACTGATTCCGCGCCTACTAATGTCTAATGTCAGGTGCGAACTCCACAACCACAGTAACTGGCGCTTTTCAAGATATGGGACTTTTTGAAGCGGTCAATACGTTTTTCGGTAAAGTTCGTCGAGTGGGATTTTATTTGTATGTGGGACTTGTCGTGGGCTCGCTTGGATGGACGTTTTGGGAAATGAGCCGGTTGAACAGGCAGCTCGAGAGGAAGAGGGAGAGAGACGCTGAAAGAGAGAAGGACCAGAACGAGCCGGAAAGGAAACGCTCGCATCATTGAGAGGCAGAGGGACGTTTGTTGTTTTGGGGTTCGCTGTGGTGTGATCTGGTGCCATGGTGCTTCATATGGTGCTTCTACAGACGAAGTGGTAGGCGTGTCTATGGGAGTCCTTCAGCTGGAGAGAAAAAGAGAGTGCTGTTTATCAGATACATGATTCCAATGGGGTGGCTCCAACAGGCTTCTGTGGGTTTTGTTGAATAAGAGCTTGGGAGAATGCTCTTCATGAAGGCATTGGGCATGATGCCGAGACAGAGTACAGATAGACATATACTGGCTCTGGAAGCACGAAAATGATG
This sequence comes from Candidozyma haemuli, assembly GCF_002926055.2. Classification (NCBI taxonomy): domain Eukaryota; kingdom Fungi; phylum Ascomycota; class Pichiomycetes; order Serinales; family Metschnikowiaceae; genus Candidozyma; species Candidozyma haemuli. The sequence goes on along the minus strand of NW_020289911.1, from coordinate 1,376,720 downwards.
CAAGACAGTATTTTACGGCCCGTTATATTACGGTATTGTTATTACCAAGCAGAAACCAAAGCTGGCCTCGAACATACCGAGCATTCGAGCAGATCAACCCTTAGCAAGACTGATCTACAAATACGGAACAATTCCAACAATCAAAATAATAGACATTTTAAAACCCGGTGTTCAGCAAATCAGGACCAGCTTTAGTGATGCCAGAACCATTTTTGACCATGACAAGACGATTTGAGCCACATTCAGTAATAGAAGCTCTGGCTCTTATCACACAATATTCGTTTAAGAAAACCGATTGCAGCCTACCCAATCAAAAGGATTAAATTGATGTTATCTCATAACAGAGATAAAATTCCACTAATCATAAACAATTGCAACGAATTCGTAGATCGATATGTCCCTTCGCAGCCACAGTGTGGATGTCCTTTAACAGCTACACATTCAACATTACAACCGTAGTAAGACATCAAAAAAGACAACAAATGTAAACCACCAGCCCTTTTAACTAACTACAATAATTATGTGGTACTCAATTATCCTGTAGCCCATGTGTTTCTTCATTTCCAGCCAAATACGTCCACCACTGGAAGCCAAACAGCCACACTACAAGTCGAGCTCTTACCCAATTCCAATTAAAAATCCAACCAACTCCTTCTTAGTAAACATACTCCTCTCGTCCCTGGCTACCAAACCCACGCCCAGCCAATCAGGCTAATTACCTTGCCCAGTTCGCAAGGTCCATTTTTGTACGACTCTTCCACTCCAACCTCCCCACCCTTAAACGGCCTCCTTAAACCTCCATAATAAACCCTAAGCCCCCAACCCCCATTTTTCCTCTCTCCTTCAGCCCATTGGTTCCTTCCCAGCATCTCTACACCGTCCTACCCACCCATAACCAGCGTGGTGCTTTTCCTCTTCCACATATATACCCTGGTGCGCATCCGGCAATATAAGCACCCAGGTTTTTCGACATGTTGCTTCCACCTACCACACTTTTTTCATGTTCGCCCTCTTGATAGCGACCGGTTTTTTTGTATGGAGAGCAGGGGTGGCAGCTAAAGAGCGTTTTTGTGGAAATCACGATAATGAAGTTCGTCAGTCGTCCAGAACTGACAGAGGGCCGTTTAGAGACAGACCTAGTCCTAGCAGTGCTGGCGTCGTGAAGAAGAGAAAGAGCTTGGATAGCGAGACTACGTTGACTCCAGAGACCAGATTAGCTGCTTAGGCCGCTTTGAAGGTCGAGGTTTCCGAGGTTTTCGAGGTTTTCGAAGAAAACCGAGAAGATCAATTCCCAGGCTGTCCATGCTGTCCATAAAAGGACTAGAAGTGGACTCTACTTCAAATTAAGAACCTTTTTAGGACTTCAGCTAGACGCAACTTTCCGGATTCCACCGTTTGACATCTTAGTTGATCGTTAACGGTGCTGGCGATGAGATGATCTGCTGTGATTGCTAAGCCAGTGGTACTGGAAAATTCGGAAAAAAAAAAAGATAGAAAACGATAGAAAGATAGAGAAAGAAAAGACGACCTAGGGTTACACTTTGCCTTGGTATTCTAAGCACCCTTACCGTCTGACGGTGCCAGATCAAAAGCCCACTGAATCAGCCATGACCTGCCCTGGCTGCGAATTGCTCCTGCCACTCCTGGCCTCCAGAAGGCTGCGAATCAGCCAATCAGAGTTACCACTGTCGCCAACGAAAACCCCCAAAACCTGAATTTCCCATTACCTCCCTTGGCCTCCCCATCACCTCCCCGTGTCTCGGTGCCTGGCTAACTTTAGACTTGCGCACAACTGAACATTGTTCATACGCTTTCTGAGTATTGTCATTGACTCCACTTTCGCAGCCAGCAAGCATCCACTTAGCCAGAAGAGGTGACGAATGGACCAATCAGACTGGGGAATCCCAAACCAGAGTGCCCGGAAAGAAAGATAATTCCCCGTTCCAGCATCCATTGCATTCCAAAATCCCAATTTATCCATCCACAACGCCAAATCCATCCTTCCGTTAGTCTTCCTCGGTGGCCTCCCTACCACTTTTCGTGCACATTTCAAGCCATTTCAGGCCAAAAGCACAGTCTCCACTGTACATTCGCTTTGTCACTGCGGAAGTTCTCGCCCAGAAATGCCGTGGCATGGGTGCGAAAAGGCTCCAGAGGCCGGTGAAAGCGACGAAGAAACCAGCCAAAACTGTCCAAAAGAGATGGTATCAAAGGCTTTCTCGTTTTTATGGCCTCCTTGAATTGCCATAGCGAAATCCCGGTCGTTTTCCGTTCTTTCCATCTCCAGAGCTCGGGTCCCACTTGCTCCGGTCACCAGCTTACATGCAATTCGACTGCACGGAAACGGGCCCGGCACACCCCTGGGCCACCCCAGCATCCATAAATTCTGCCTTGCCCCTGTCCTTTTTTCTATCTACATCTACATATTCACAGATAATGGTTAAAGCAGGTATGTTTTTTGGTTTTTTTGCAGCCAATTGACCCATGGAAGTTCGTTAGCGGTTTGATGCTGGGCTTTGCAGTAATTTGCTCATGGTCTGCTCACTTTGAGCATTTATTTCGACGAATCCATCTGCCCCGAGCAAATATCAAATCGGCTTATTGTGAAGCGTTGCGATAAGAATTGAGGTCAATTGGACAGGAATGGTGGACATGAATGGTGAGTAACTAACATCCAGTTGCTGTCGTCAGAGGAGACTCTAAGGTTTGCGGAGTTGTTAACTTCGAACAGGAAAAGGAATCCGACCCTACCACTATCTCTTGGGAGATTTCTGGTAACGATCCAAATGCCTTGAGAGGTATGCACGTTCACCAGTTTGGTGACAACACCAACGGTTGTACCTCTGCTGGTCCTCACTTCAACCCATTTGGCAAGACCCACGGTGCTCCAGAGGACGACACCAGACACGTTGGTGACTTGGGTAACATCACCACCGATGCCTCTGGTGTTGCCAAAGGCACCAAGAAGGACCTTTTGGTCAAGTTGCTTGGCCCCAACACTGTGATTGGCAGATCCATCGTTGTGCACAGCGGCACTGACGACTTGGGTAAGGGCGGTAACGAGGAGTCCTTGAAGACCGGTAACGCCGGCACCAGACCAGCTTGCGGTGTCATTGGTTTCACCAACTAAGAGTGATGATCCGCTTAGGTCAGTTTATGCTAGTGAATGAACATGCTATCAATTAACTCTAAATATCAACTCTATTCTCTAAATACTGGTTACTTTGGAAGGTACCACACGTCCTTTGGACAATGGGTCTCTCCAAGCGAGTCAATTGGCTTGTACTCTCCATCAAGAACATTACCTTTAACATGGTAGTAGTACCAGATCTCAGAGAGATTGCCGTCTCTGCAGCCGACATAGACCTTGCTTCCAGAATGGCCATGGGCCAAGGCGGCTTCAATGTCCTTCAAAGCGTATGGCTTGTCAGCAGAAGGAGTGATTCCAGCGTTTTCGAGGAAGAGATACGTTGGTAAAGTCTCCCAGACCTCAACGGTCTTTTGGAAATACGCAATGGCATTTTCGTGCTTTTTGTAGTCACCGCTGAAGCATTCAGGACGAAGAGTATTAAAACAAGTACCGTGTTTGTTGTACTCGTGCTCCCAAAGTGTTTCAGATCCACCGTTCTTGACATTGGAATCGTCAGTGTTGACCCAGTACTTCGACATGACATCATATAAGTCCTTGCGACCAAAATCATTGACAATGATATCTTCCAAACTGTCTGAGTCAGCAAATTCGAGCTCTGGACGACAGTATTGGTTGTAAGAACCGTCACATAGATCGTCCCAAAGACCGTGAATAGTAAAGACGTTGGCTGCTTCACTTCTTTTATTGTTCCTGGCATCCTTGTTGTAGTCCCAGAACTGTGTTTGCATGATAACACCAAAATTCTCGTAACAGCATGATTCTTGTGAAACGTTTCCTGGAGCAGTACAAGAAAAATATTCGCTTTCGTCAACGCCAGAGCACGAGTTTATCCGGTAATCTTCATGGCTGATACCAGAAAGAAGCATTGGCTTGCAGAGACAGCTGGAAGGAGCTGCAAGGGCAAAGTTAGCGAGCGACAAAAGAACAGCAAATCCAAGCATTAGAAAATTTGGTGATCAATTAAAACATCCCATCCAGATCGTCCCCTTATATAGTGCTTTGCAATGGGTGCAAATTAAAGCAGGTTGGCATATACGCACGCACGTGTACGTCAACAGAGCCGATGGATAAAGCATAAGCACGTGGAGATAACGTGTTTGTGGTATTTTGGATCTTTTAACCAATCGGCAGTTACTTGTTTGGGCCGGATGCTATTGTTTGGGTTGGGTTCGGGTCCAATGGGTGGTTTCGAGCATCCAGGCTTAGACGAGCCGTATAGTGGCCTGGCAGCCCACGGCTCAATGAAAGTGGTGCTTAGCAGTTAAGCTAATATAGTGGCCATGGCTTAGCACAAGTGGATGAGATGGCTTAATTTGAGGGGCACATGTGTCTTAAAGCAGGATCCTGACGTGCCCTGAGATTATGTTTCAACCAATGGCTGCAAATGTCTTGGCAGCAGTGAGCCCAAGGGGCCATAGGAAGTCAGGAGGCACTATTAATGACAATACCTTGAAGCTCTGCCAGTTCCAGGAGTTCATATTCCTAGTAGACTTGTAGTTCCCGGTTGACTGGCAATGCCTGTTCTTGATAACAGCAACGACATCCCTCTAGCTGTCCCTTTTGGCCATTCTAACAGTACCGTTGCATAGCTTCTTGGTTCCTTCCCAGACTGCAATTTCGTACTTCTTATTCTGTGGTTCAATCGTAAGCTGAAGGTCCCTATCAACATAGCATGGCTCACTCATACGATATGCAAACAGTTCAACTGCTGTGTCTGGATACTGCAGCGCAAAGGAGTGTAACATGATGTTCACAAGCATTGGGCCCAGAACAACAACATCTTCAAGACCCTCTGAGAGACAGTATGTGCGGTCGTAATGGATCTTATGGATGTTATACGAAAGAGCACTGAACCGTGAAACCTGAGAAGTCGAGACCAGGAACTGAATCGTGGAGGCAGTATTAGACGTTTCAGGTTGTATACTATTCAGGTTTTTGGCCAGGCTCTCTGGCGAGGTCTCATTAGTTTCCAGTCCATCTTGGGTCAACAGAGGGTCTGGTTTCCCATTGACAGCTCCTTCACCGCCGTCTTTCCTCCACTTATAAACCAACGACCTCAATTCATCCGTAACAACGTCTCCCACCGTCTCTTTCGTATCCACCACCGTACCTCCTCGAAGAACCTCTGTAAACTCCAACCTTCTCGTCTCTCTCAGTATACTCACAAACACCGAGGCACCAACGCGTCTGACCAGCAGAACTCTTTCAGTACACCTTATACTCTCCCCAACACGTGGAATGTCTCGAAATTTCAAGCTTCCAGAAACCCACATTCTTCGATCAAAGAGCTGTTTTCCATCTTCCTGAGGTGCCTGGTAGTTATCGTACCCGTCCGAGCCCAAAGATGCATTTGTTTGATTGTTGAACAAGAGACTCGTTCCATATAGAGTCCACGACTTTGAAGGGACAATCTCGTTGAGGATCACTCGAAGGTGTTTGAGTTGACCTAGCGAAATCGTATCGTCCCAAGTCCACCTAGCGTTTTTGATTAGCGACGTCCAGCGAGCCAATGGCATGGCAGATAAATGAGTGATGTCAGCTGGAAGTGCCTTGTTTTGATTGGATAGGATAGGATTTGTGGGTGTAGTGGGGAATTGGTTGGTCTTCTCTTGATGTATGGAGCGTTTAATGTGGAGCAGGAGGGTTGTATCGCGGAATGGGTGCAAATTTCCACCAAAGGAAGGGAAGCTCAAGGAAGGTCAGTCAAGGTAGAAGGAAGTTAAGGGTATTGGGTTGATTTCGCTTATTGAAGAAAGGTTTGTTTTATTTTTCAATTTTATTTATAACTTCTTTTCGTAGATTTGTTTAAGTGTTCTGGAGTTCACAATTGCTTAAGATTTGGCCTCAGTCGTAGCAAATAATGAAAAATCTATAAATAAAATTTGAAAAAGACCCTTTAAGGAATTTCAACGAAAAAACCTATTCCTCGACGAAGAAAGCCAACATGTTATTGCATTTCGACTGGAAAAAGACGGTTCCTTGGGTAAAGTATTTGCTGCCTTTCCATCGTCTATACTAGTTGCGAAAAAGCCCTACTAGTGAGAAAGAGGCACCGCCAAATACACATTCCACGAAGGAAACCACAAAAACAACCTTATTTATAAAATAAGTGTCTTACTAATAACTGGAAAACTTAGTTTAAATTTCTTTTTTCATCTTCCAATGCCTCTTTGTATGGACCTTCTGGATGCCCATACTATAAGGCCTTCGCAGCCAACCATCTCTTCATTTCCACCCAGAGCCCCTAATACATAAGCAACATTAAAAATACTATATTAAAGCCTCCTTAAATCCAAACAGCAAACAAAATACCCATTTATCTCTTTAGGGCACCCGAATCACTGGCCTTTCATCTCCCTCTGGATGCCTCCTCCATACAGTACATCGACATCAACCTCACTAAGGCTTCTTCCTACTCCAACTACTACCTCCACATCCATGGCTACCGTTTCAGGCGCCTGCGTCATCTCGAAGGTCTCTGGCCTTGTCCAGATCCGTGAAGATACTGCCCCTTCAAAACTCATGTGGAAGGCTATCGATCAGGATAAGTCTTTGGAGATTCCATTGAATGCCCTTTCGAAACTTCAGACTACGCCTGAATCGTCTCCCAAGATGATCTTGAAGCTCTTCTACTCGGAGCCTCCAAGTACTGATATTAAGGATATCAGACTTACGTTTAATAACCGTCAGACGATGACGTCTGTGAAGGATGCTCTTCAAACCATCATTGCTCGTCAGAAGACCATCATCAAAGATAGCCCTGCGCCTGCTGAGGGCAAAGAAACAGCAACAGCATCGCCTGCTCCGGGTGAAAAGGACGCCACGTCTACGCCTGAAGGCACACCGGCGCCAGGGAACCCATTGGACTTCTCCAGCCCCAAGTCTTTATCTGATGCTAGTCTTTTGAAGAACCATAAGCTCCAGCAGAAGCTTTTATTAGAGGATAAGAACTTGCGGAATGTGTTTACACAGTCGGTGATCAAGTTTAAGCTTTCGCCGATGATGTTCTGGTCCAGTAGAATCAGCCAGCTACGAACATGTGCGTTGCAGATTTCCCAGCATAGAGGTCCTTACAATGTGCTTTCCACGATCAAGCCAGTTGCCACGTCTGATAACCAGGTGAATGTTAATGTCACGCGTGTGACCATTAACGAGATTTTTGACACTTATCCCATCATCAAGCGGGCTTTTGATGAGTTGGTGCCTTCCAAGCTTAACGAGGGTGAGTTCTGGTCTCGTTTTTTTAACTCGAAGCTTTTTAGACGTCTTCGAGGCGATAGAGTGAACACTCAGAATACCAGAGGCGATGTGGTTATCGATAAGTACCTTTACGACGATGGGGAGACTCCTGAAGAACCAGCTAAGAAGCAAAAGACTGATAAAATCAACACCAAGGAGAACTTCCAAGTGAACAAGTTCCTTGATCTTTTTGGAAACGAAGAGGATAATCCACAGAAGTTGGGTCTTCTGCCTGATTTCACGATGAAGTTCTCGGACGAAGGAGACGGCAACGAACCAGGAATCTCAGTGCAAAAGTCGAAGAGAGAAAACGAAATGGTCATTTTGATGAAGAACATGAATAAGCTTTCTAGCAAGATGGTTGAGATGAATTCGCTGAAGGCCAAGGCTACCGAGGATGCTGACACAGAAGTAAAGGAGCACGAACAAGAGCTCGACTTGAATGATTTGAACGAATCCGAAGATGTCCAATTTATTCAGCTTCATATTGACACAGATAAAGCACGCGGAGTCCAAAATCAGAGAGAGGCGACACCCGAGGAAGAGAAAGTTGAGAGTGCCGAGCTAGGCCTGTTCTTGACCACCAACATCTTCACCACATCTGCATCAGGCAACGATTTAAGTGAAACGTACAAAACCAAAACCAACGACATTGCAAAAGCTGCTACTGATATCACTGCACTTGTCAAGTACAACTTCCGTTCATTTAAATCTCTTCACAACCTCAAGGACGCCACAATGCCGCTTGGAGAAAAGCTTCTTCCTGAAGACGTCGTTCTGGAGCTCCTCACATACAACGTTACGATTGTGGAGTTCTTGCTGCATTTCTGGAACCTCTTCCTCAACACAGGAAACCCCAGTCAGCTCAAAAAGCTTTTTACGAACTTGCGAAGCTGCCAAAGCGCCCTTGACGCTCTTGAGCTGAAGATTTCAGGCATCATCAAAGAAAACGCCCATGTCAAAGACAACGAGAAGCTCCAGCTGAAGTTGTTGAAAGACCTAGAGAACTGTGTACTGCCACTCAAGAACAGTCTCCAGAAAGCGTGCACCGACTACATTGCAGCCGTGAAAGCGTCTCAAAAAGAAGCATCTACCGAAAGCGAAACCCCCAACGAAAACGGAAAACGTCCTTTGGAGACATAAACCTTGCTATTTTTGATCCCTCCAGGTAATCTCCCTTCTCGTCCTTAACTAGTATGGCTGCGAAAAGCCAGTACACAGTATTTTTGGTGATGCGAAGGGCATCGCGAAAGATTCAGAAAGCCAACTACCCAAGGGAAACAGCATGAGTTCACAGGAAACCACAGCGGAAACGTTGAAAAAAATCAAGAATAAGCATCGCAGGCAGAAGGTGTTTGCAGCGATCCAGCATGAGCGTGCTAAGGAGAGACACAAGGCACGTGCGTCCAGAGCCAAGGAGGAAAGAGAGAACCCTCAGTTAAAGGAGGAGAGATTGGCAGCTAATGTGCCTGAGACGATCGAGTCGAAGCGTGTGTACGACGAGACGATCTCGGCTGAGGTGGAGGGAGAAGATGAGTTCACGGAGCTCTTCAACAGAACACAGAAAGACCCTAAGGTGTTGATCACCACCAACGTCAACGCCAGAAAGGCAGCATACGAGTTTGCGGATATCATGATGGATTTCATTCCCAACGCTACTTTCGTCAAGAGAAAGAGAGAGTACCTGATGAAGGAAATGTCCCAGTTTTGCATCAACAGAGAGTACACTGATCTTATTGTGATCAATGAGGATAAGAAGAAGGTGAACGGTCTTACGTTTATCCATCTACCTGAAGGCCCCACCTTCTACTTCTCTGTTTCGTCTATGGTCGAGTCCAAGGGCATCAGAGGCCATGGAAGAGCCACCACGCATATCCCAGAGCTCATTTTGAACAACTTCAACACCCGTTTGGGTAAAACCGTGGGCCGTCTTTTCCAGGCGATTTTCCCCAAGCAGCCGGAAATCCAGGGCAGACAGGTCATCACGTTGCATAACCAGAGAGACTACATTTTCTTCAGAAGACACCGTTACTTGTTTAAAGAGAACGAGCGTGTGGGTCTCCAAGAGCTAGGCCCTCAGTTCACCTTGAAGCTCAGGCGGTTGCAAAAGGGCATCAAGGACGAGATCGAGTGGGAGCACAAACCAGACATGGAGAAGGACAAGAGAAAGTTCTACCTTTAGACCACGTTTTCTCCACTCCTATTCTACTTGCCTTGCCTTGCTGATTCTCCACTGGGTCAGCAAGTTGCCATTGCCATTTTTCAGAAAAAAAAAGGAAATCTTCTCGAAAGGCGACACCTAACCGCCCCAGCCATTGTTCTTCTTTCTACACGACAAGGGGCTGCGGCGAGGCTTGTAAAGTTGTTTTGTCAATGGTACCCACCCACTAAGGAAAGTCCTCCATTGAGCGGTATTTTTTTTTTTTTTTTTTTTTCGTTATTTTGTTGCACGGTTTTTTTGTTTGCCCAGGACACACCCGTGCCTCCCTCACCATCCCGCGAGGCGTGTAAGTGACCTTGAGGCACTTGATTAAAAAAGAAGCCCTATATAAGTAAAGGAAAGAAGCATAAAACATTGCACTTTGATCTGCTGGTCTTGTTAGAATAGCACGTATAGTCATTAAAAGACACGCCAATCGGAACGTCCCATTGTTCTTTTTTTCAGACCGTTTTCTCTACATTGGCAGCAATAGGTCTCTAAAAGACCCTCCCATCAGATAAGACACATCAGAAGCATCAGCAGTACCTGAAACTCCAAACAGATTCCCGGAAAAAGCGACCGAAATATCATGACGATGGACTCTTCTGGCGTCAAGCAGATTGTCCAGGCGTTGGAGGCGATCCACGAGCCTCGGTCAACGAATGCACAACGAAGAGAAGCCCAGGAGTTTTTAGAGGACATAAAACGCAACGACGAGGCGCCGTTTTGGGGGTTCCAGCTAGCATTGCCTGGCGAATGCGATAAGAATAGCATTGTACGCCATTTTGGGCTTCTGCTTCTTCAACATGTGGTGAGTAACAAGTTCCAGACGCTAGACAGAACCAAGGTGCTTACATTGAGGGAATGGATCGTCACGCTATGTAGCAAGACGACAGAGAATGATCCGCATTACTTGAAGGAGAAGGTGGCGTTTTTATGGGCTTCATTGGCCAAGCGTGTGTGGGGCAGCTGGCTCGTCAAGGGCGAAGACGTCAGCGAACGTCAAGGCTCGGGCTTTCTGAACGAGTATGAAGAGAAGAAGAAGACTGAAACACCGCTGGGGAGCCAAAGGCTGGCGTCAGAGCAAGATTTGGCTGACGGCTGGAGCTCAATGGATGCTGACTTGTGGGCCCTTTGGAACGAGAACCCACAGTGCAGAGAATTGTCTCTCGTTATCACCAGAACGTTATTCGAGGACATTTTCCTTCTAGACGATATTGTGGCCAGCAAGCGGTCTCCTATTTTGAACCAGCTCAGTGTTCTCATAGTGCATCCTTCTTCGGTTCTAGATCAGATGTACGAGCCAAACCCGAGAATATCGCCTTGCAAATACGTCAGCGAAGGTTGGTTCAGCCAATGGAGCAATTTCTTGCTCGAAGTCCTCTCCAACAACGATATCTCCTCCCATTCGGCCCAAGCATTTGTTCCTAAGATCCTCAGCACATTCAAAACATGTCTCCACTGGGTGCAGCCTTCTGTGTTGCGTGGAGAAAACATTCTCAATACTTTGATCAACATACTTACAGTGTCTGACGTGAAGATCAAGACCCTCGCTGTTGATTGCTTGCACATTCTATTCACCAGAGCATATCCTACGCTGGAAGACTTTGAATTCTTCGTGGGCAGCATCTTTACTGCTGAAGGCATCAAGAAGCTTTCTCAGTTTTATCATTCGCTCAAAGTGGATCCTGATGACATTGATGAACAAACCTATGCATTGCTTAAAAAGACCGTGGAGATGATAGTCTCCCTAAGCGAGTACCTCAACGTGCTGTTGCCGGCCAAAAACAGAGTAGACTGGGAGAAGGCCGATGTCAGTGAATACCTCCGTCTTATTCTCACAACCACGAGTCATCCAAGTTTGATTATATCTGGTCTTTCTTTGCAAATGTGGGTCACCACTCTACGTTTCGACGAACTTAGTTCCAAGGAACCCGTTCTCAATGTCTTGATGGACTTAATGGAGCTTGCTGCTAATCGAGTCATCAATTACGAATGGCTTGGTGAGGATGAGCCTTCCAAGAAGTTTCTTGAATTCGACTTTGACCTGGCCCTGGATTCATCTTCCTTTCTTTCAAACTACAAAAAGTTCAACGAAGACATTGTGCGTATTACTGTCTGCAAGAAGCCCGAAGAGGGTCTCAAGTGGTTGGAGAATAGGTTAGAAGGATTCTTTTCTTCTCAACTCGGAAACACCTGCATTAACCAATCCAAATTGGAGGAAAAGTCTGATCCCTTTAACTGGGGCTCAGCTCAGTTCAACATCATAGAGAACAGTATCAGAGGTGTATCAAGGTGGAGGATCTGGTATATTGGCGACGATTTCGAAGCCAAAAACAATAGACTTAATGGCCTTGTCGAGGATTTGGGAGAACGTTTATTGGCCATGCAATTAGCTTCGCCTCTACTTATAAGAAAACAGGTACAGACCATGGTTCAATTTGCTCCTTTACTCAAGGACGTGAGTCCCCTTATGTTCAAGGTTTTGGAAAAGATCTTGACTACGGCCACTTTCGAGTATCCACCTAATATCGATGACGAGGAGAAGGAGCTTATTCGTGATTTAAGAACTAGTTGTGGTACGGAACTTAATAGACTTGCCTACATCATGCCAGAGTCGCTCAAGAAGATCTTTTCGGAACTTGAGAATGTCATCTCCAACATCTTGGCATCCAACAAAGTTAGCAACCATGAAAATGTCGCTTTCAAGTCATTCCTTTTAGTCATTGCATCACGTTCTTCTATTGAAGACAAGGATGCTCTTTTCGCCAAAATTGTGGATCCAGACTTGATGGCCTGGTCTGCTCCTGAGACAGAAAAGGGGCTTTCTGATTTGCATTGGTTCATGGAAAGGTTGGGCATTGTTGAAATAGCTCTGTACTTCCAAAGGAGGAATATTACAGCCACGACGAATTTGCTTGAAGCTGAAATGGATGACGAAGGAAAAGCTCTCAAGAACAAGCTCAAGGAGCACTGGTCTTCCATATTCCCTATCCGTGCTACGCGTATCTTCATCCAGTATAGTATTGAGAAGCTCAGTCATGATTCTCCTGAGTACCAGGCATTGCTCAGACTTTGGAAGCCTCGAGTTACGCCTATCATTCCGCATGTCTTGCAACTTCTTGCCCAGATTCAAGCATACCACAACCCAGACAATTGGAAGGATTTGCCTGAGGCAGTCCAAGCGTTCTTGCGCTACAGTAAAATGGAAAGGTTTTGGCAACAGGGTGTGTCTATCCAGAGTAAGGAGATGTTCATTGAAGAAAGTGTCAAGGCAGCATTGACTTTGAGAGATTTTGCTGATAGTGTTGGCCACTTAGTGAGGTACACTAGAGAGTATGCGTTTTTAACTATTGGCTCGCTCTCTCACCTCGAAGACACTCTTTATGAAATCCCCAACATTGCCACTCAAATGTGGAACTCGTTGGCTGGCGATACCGTTGGCGTGACATTGCACAGTTGGAAGCATATGATCAACAGTTGTCTCAGAAGCGTTGTAAAGAACTGTCCAGTCAAGTACGTGGATGTGTTCATGGCAGAACTTTTACCGAAGGCTCTCTACGACATTGACAAGCTAATTGGCGACAAATGGGAAAAGGTTTACAACACTGGTCTCCAATTACAGGGCAATGAAGATGATGCTACACTTAGTGAAGAAATGATGGAAGAACATATGCTTAGGCAATTGACTGCCACGGTTGTTCGTTTCTTGATGGATATTATTCCACAGTTCAACGCCAAATCCATGAGCGATACACAATTTGCTTGCAAGAGATTGGTCACCACCAACAAGGAAGTTATGGGAGCGTTTTTGCAGATTTGTTGTCGTATCATTAGTCTTAAGGATACCAAGTGTTCTTTCAATACGATCCTTGTGGCTCGTAACATTCTTCCTGGTATTGTGCTCAAGGACGATGATGTGGATAAGTACCTTTGTGATGTGTTTATGCATTCTTTATTGAAGGTGTTGCTTGATGACTACTTTGTGGAAACGCATACTGAAGCCGCTACAGCACTCACGACGCTTTATTGTGCTTTGAGATCCAAGAACGACTATCCTGCTAGGGTGTTGATGGATACGTTACCAAATATAAGCTCGCTGCATGTTTCGAATTTTGAGAACCTTCTCGTGGGATCAAGATCATTGCGCCACCAGAGATTGGCATTGCTTGAGTTGGTCCGTATTTCCAAGTCAGACGGTGAATCTTCAGAAGATGCTGAGTTGAAATCAAGAAAGAAGCAACTTGAAATGGCGTCAATTACAAAAAAGAAGAAAAGTGCTAATGATATTATGAATGATCCGTTTACCGAAAACGGTGCGCTTAATAACCTCTTTGGCGAGGAGTAAACTATGTGGTGATTTTGACAATGGCTCTTTTAAGCAGCGAGTTTGGGACATCGTTGGTCTCGAATGCTAATGGTGGAGCAAGACGCAGAGTGAACTCTTTAAGTGACCCTCCTACGCCAAAGTAATAGGATTTTGCTGCTATGAGTGCAACTGAGCTTCTCTTGGTCATCAAGTCAACCAATAAGGTTATAAAGGTGGGCAAAGTGTCCAATGAATAAATGGTTTCAGACGAAAGAATGAAGTCTGGGTTGAATGGCTGGACGAGATCAGCGAATGCCAGACTCCAGGATCCAGAGATGCATTGGATATCTAGGTTTTGTTGATGAAGGGAGTCTGTGAATGCTTCGATAAGTTGAGCAGTCACTTGAAGCTCATCGTTCTTCATTGGAATATCTGGATCTTGAAGCTTAGCGAGTTCTTGGGGCTCAAGCGTGGATGCCCAATGGACTATAAGGTTTGGAACGGTGACCAATCGAAGGACCTCGAGGTTGAAATCACTCAAAAGAAGCGTCTTGTTGGAGACTTTCTTCTCAAACCACTTCATAAGGATAAAGCATGATGGCAAGGCTGATCCACACCCCAATTCGAGAATGGAGCTCTTGTTGCTGAACAATTGATCGTTCTCCTGGTTGGCAATTTCATCTACAAGGTCATAAGAACACTCCCACAGCTTGAACCCACCCTCATAGACGTTCTTTTGAAGATCTAGCTCTTCATCTGATCCAAGCAAGATTTTGTGTATCTTATTGGCTTCGCTATCGTTATCTTCCTCCATCATGCACTGGTGTTTCATGTCGAAAAGCTCGCGTCTATAGACGATGTTGCCGCCGGGAGTTGTGTAATTGTCGAAGGTGATTCTAACGTTGATGAGGGTATCTAGGATTGATTTTATGGAATGGAGCTTTGGAGGAACCTCCGAAGGAGCTGCAGTTGATGCGGCGGCCGAAGGCTTGGAGTCGACTGGAAGTGGCTCTAGCTCGTCGTCGGACACATCAGCCTGAGAGAAACCGAATGAAAAGGACATTTCTGGTGGTAGGAACGAAGTGTAGAAGTAGGTGATGCGATGGAGGTGAAGTGGAAAATAGGGTTCTGAGGCACGTGATGTATCACGTGATGTATCACGTGCACCACTTTCCTAAAAGCCCCAACCAATACCCCCTAATCCCCTTCTTCTTCCTTAAAAAAATATATATGGGCAAGCCCATTCGTATTTTCAGAGATCTTGTGTGTCCTCGTACAGCGGTTTACCACTTTTTGGCGATGGTGCTCAGGAGGTGTACATATCGAGACTCTTTAACCCATGAAGAGCTATCAAGTATGGAACAAACGACATATATTTCCTTTGATAATGACGATCGTAATAAATTAGCCTTGAACTCTAGTCTTATAAGAAAAAAGCGTGGTTTTAAGTGGTAGCGTGGTTGAAAAGTTAATAGAGGACCTTGAACGGGTCTTCTCAAGATACCGTCCTGTTCCAATTGTGTCTACGTTGCCAATTGGAGGAAGGCCCAGCTCCCAGTAAAGAGGAAATAGAGAGTAATTATGCCAACCTTTGGGTTTTTAGGTTTTTGGCTCGTGAGGGAAGAGAAGTGGTGGATGACGGTGGAGCTTCTGAGAAGGAAGAAGTAGACAGAAGTCAGTTAGAGGAAGGAGCCTCGTTTCTGGTTGAAAGGGGAGAATTTGACTGCTGCTATTTGCCTGGATTATTTTATTCTTGGTGGCCAAGGAACCTGTGACAGGGCCAGATCGGTATATGACTTGAATGGCTGGATGTCACAAACAGTACTATCTCTGTATTGGACTTCCTGTCATCTCAAGCAGGGTCTTACAAGTTTAAGTGTTCTAGGATTAGAACAAAGTCTTTGTCTGTAATCCTTATTCCCACTGACTGACCAATGAACAGAGGGCAGTGACATCATAGCCCAATAAGCTTTGCCAGGAGAAATTAAGCTTTAGCCCCTGGTGCAACGCAGGGACGATAAGCGAAGCCACTGGGCGTGTTTGAATTTGGAGATGGTGGGGAGAGAGCTTTTGGATTGACTTAACTGTGGCTTTAAGTTGGCTTTCTGTACCAATAAGGTCTTTAGATATGTAAGTGTGACAGTCTAAGGAGCATGACGATGATAAGATAAGATTAATAAGCTTTATGGCAACGGCTAAACGGAGCTGATCATGGTCGAATGTCAAAAAAAAGAAAAATGAACTTTAAAATGGTTGAAAGTTGATAGTGGAAGGTGGATGATGGAAGGTGGGTGATGGAAACAACTGGCTTAACATAGTCATCCATTGGAACGATCCATACACCACTTTCATCTTTCAGGCGTATCTTACCAAAGGAAGTCGGTCTATTTATTCATAAAAAAAGACAAAATGGTTGTTGAAATATGTCTCAATCATTGGCTTGCTGTCTTAGTCGATTCCTGATACTCTCCTTGACTATACCTTCCCCCAGAACTTGTCATCCAAAGACCCCAAAATGATGTCAATTGGGTTACATAAGTCCAACCAAGAACCCCCTGGTCATCTCATTCGTAAATGTTCTTTCCACCAGGAATTCCCCACCTGAGTCCAGATCAGGGAACTTCATCAGCCTCCATCAGCCACAACCAGCCCTTCTTCACTCCTCGGTTTCATAACCGGGCAGGCAATACCTAAAACAGGGGGAAGGTTGGAGAAGAAGAAGAGAAATAAATGAGTTCTTTAACGGCATTTCTGAAACTTCTAAGGAAGTCGAATATAAGGAGTTGGGTGCAAAACCTGCCTTTTCATGGCTCATTTAGCCCTTCCAGGATACCCAAAAACACCTAAAAACCACCAATTTCCAACCACTCCCCTCCCTTATTCCTCCCCAAATCAACCCCATCTTCACCTTCCAATTGACGTCTGTTTACGTTTTCAACCCTTCTATTGTCTCTTTCTAAGCGATGCACTACGACAATCCAGCCAAGGGAACTCCACATGACGGCTGGCCACGTGCAAAGGAGACCCGATGACCGTCCACGTGCTGGTCACACGTTTTTGGGTTTAAAAATGGTGTTTCCCCTCGAAACACGTTTTTACTTGGTTTGAAGGAGTTGGGGGTTGGAGGAGACTTTTTGGCTGCAAATGGTAGTATGGGGTGGGTGTGTACTGCACACAGGTATGCGTTATCGGGCCGGTGTGGTCCGCTATTCCCTTGCCAAATCAGCTTCCAGCACAAGCATAGCCTCCTCTCAGCGTAATTTGAAACCTGTCATCTTCTCTTGTTCCACTAAGGAAAGTGTAGGTGTGGCGCCAGGGGACCATTTTTTGGGCAAGTCGTGCTTATATGCAGTACGCAATAAAGTTCGGAGAGAAGTCCGAGATCAACGAAATCCCTCATTCATTGGGTCTCCCAATGGATGGAATTAGATGAATTTTTGATGGCATAGTCTAGGAGCAGTTCTGGTTTTAATGGTACTATTTTCATGGCTTTACTCCCCAAACTGACTGATTTGTGTTCCCTATTGGATCAGAAAGCCAGGTTTCGTCACCCGTCTTACCTGCAGGACATCGACACAAGATACTCAAAAATTTAGTCACTATCTATCTGAACAGAGGTTACCACATACTTATTCCAAACAAGCACCTATAAAACGGACCAATCACGCCCTCCAGCTTGCTTTTCAATACAGGTCCTGCTAAACGCATATAAATATCAAAACGAACCCCCAGCATTTTCATATAAACATAAAAAAGAAAAAAAAAAAAGAAGAAAAAGCTCCTACATGTCCCAAGGTCACGATAACAGTGCACTTGCTGAATTGATCAAACGAGAACGGGCGAACCTGATTTCGAACGCTGTTCTCCAGCATCTGAGACTGAAGGGGAAGCGTGTGGCGTTCGACGAGAATGGCAATCTTGTGGTTCAGCCCATGCGGTTTGATGACGAGTTGCTGTCGAGTCACGGCGGCAGAGATGGCCATCTGAACAATAACTCGAACTCGCTGTCTGGCTCGCTGGGTCAGGATTCACGAGATTCGTCTTTGGAGAACTCAGACGAAGAGGATGCTGATGATGAGGGAGGTGATGAGGAGAATGAGAATTACGATAAAGACGGGCCCAAGTCTTCGCTGAAGTCTGGTGGCAAGGATAGGTTGGATGTGCCGGGAGGAAGGTCGCTGCGCCATTCTCAGCTGGCGCTTCTGGCTGCCAATTTGCTGGCGTTGAAGAGGTTTCGGTCATATCCGCATTCGTCCACATCCATGGGCGAGTCCCAGCTGCTTGAAGGGGCGTACTTTTCCCATCAGAACTCACAGTTTAATCTTCCTGAGTTCAACAAAAGACCTCTTACAGATACTCCAATCGTCTCGGGCGTGGCGTCGCCAGAAACCAGAGAACAGAGCGAAAGCGAAAGCGAAGACGTTCTGGCCAAAGAAGATAAAAAGCATCCCAAGAATATCTCCCACTTGAGCTTGGCTGATTTAAATGCTGTTTCTGCAGCTGTCGTTGATGCCCTGCGTCCGCTGAGTGGTTCCATATCGCCAAAGTCCACCGCTCGTGGTGTCAAAACACAGCATATTCCTCCGCTAGATTCCAAGGACACCGCCCAGGCGCCACCTGCTCCAGCAGACCCTCAAATCAAACCAGACTTCACTGTCGATCCTGTTGAGCAGGACAAACAGCATGCCCAAGCCGATAAACAACGCAAAGAAAAAAGCATAGAAAAGAAAAAGAAAAAGGCTGACGCCAAGATCCTCGCCGAAATCAAAGAAAACCTTCTTCAAGATATCCCTCCAGAACTCCAGCATCAATTCGAAAAGTCTCCATCCTTGGAACAACTAAAGAGCGTGCTTCTCCTGAGTCCATTCCATAAACTGAAAAAAGCATATACCCTTAATATCCCTGGTCAGACGTCGTCCAAGACTTCTCCTGACGGTCGCATTGCTTCTGTTGATGTTGGCTCCAAGTTGGTCATTGTCATGGTTGGTCTTCCCGCCAGAGGTAAATCCTACATCACCAATAAGCTTACACGGTACTTGAACTGGCTTCAACACGACTGCAGAGTTTTCAATGTGGGAAACACCAGAAGAATGGATAAAGAGAATGTTCTAGGTCCAGCGCAGAAGCCTTTGCCTGATACGAATACTCCACTGCCTCACACTGGTAGGTCGCCTGAAACCAAGCCTTCTGCATCTCATATGGCTGATTTCTTCAATCCAGAAAATAAAGCATCAAACGACCTTCGTGAAAAGTGGGCTATGGATACTCTAGATAACTTGCTTAATTGGGTCCTTGACGGTCCTGGCTCGGTGGGTATTTTAGATGCCACTAACTCCACCAAAAAGAGAAGAATCAAGGTCCTTAAGAGAATCCAGGAAAGGTCCAAGGGCGAGCTTAAGGTTCTTTTTATGGAGAGCATTTGTTCGGATCCAGCTATTCTTGACACAAACATCAGACTCAAGCTTTCTGGACCTGATTATAAGGATATGGATCCCGAAGTGGCCCTCAAGGACTTTGTGGGTAGATTGAAGAATTACGAAAGAGCATACGAAACGATTGACGAATCAGAGGAGGAAATTGAAGGGTTCCAGTACATTAAGATGATTGACGTGGGAAAGAAGGTTGTCAGTTTCAACGTCCAGGGCTTCTTGGCGTCCCAAACTGTGTACTTCTTGTTGAACTTCAACTTGTGTGAAAGACAAATCTGGCTTACACGTCATGGTGAGAGTACAGATAATCTTAGTGGTCGTATTGGTGGAGATGCGTCTCTTACCAAGCGTGGTCAGCACTTCTCCAAGACCCTTACTCGTTTCTTGAACTACCAGCGTAAGGAATTCAGAAAGAAGCAGCTCGAAAAGTTCTCTTCTCGTCTTGAGTTGCGTTTCAACGAGTTGGTTGACACCAAGAAGGGCACCAAGAACGGAAACGGTAAAGACAAGAAGACCAAGGTGGGCCATATCCCTACAGAACCAAGTTTCTGTGTTTGGACATCGATGTTGATCCGTGCCGTTGAAACAGGAAGCTACTTTGACGAACTGGCGTATCATATCAAGGCCATGAGAATGTTGAACGAGCTCGGTGGAGGTAAATTCGAAGGCATGACCTACGACGAGATCAAGAACAACTACCCTAAGGAGTTTGAAGGAAGAATCAAGAACAAGCTCACCTATAGGTACCCCGGCGTGGGCGGAGAGTCTTACCTTGATGTGCTTGTGCGTTTGCGTCCAGTGATCAACGAGATTGAAAGAACCACTGACCATCTTTTGATTCTTTCTCACCGTGTGGTGTTGCGTGTTCTTCTTGCGTACTTCCTCAACTTGGATAAGTCATCTATTGTTGATTTGGATGTGCCTTTGCATACTCTCTACTGTCTTGAGCTGAAGCCTTATGGTACTGAGTACGCCATGTACGAGTACGACGAGCAAGCTGACTGGTTTAAGAAGGTTGAGCCTGAACACCAGAAGAACGTCAGAGAAGTGGGTGTTAATTTCCGTGAAAGGAAGTACTCTGTCATTCCTACCGCTCCTCCAAGTTCCAGCAACCAAAGAAGAACAACTGTTGCGAGAACTCGAGATGGTAAAGAGATTGGTATTCCTCCTCCCAAGGCTCCAGGCGGTACTTCTCTTCGAAAGAGTATCAGTCTTGGCGGTGGAGAAGGTACAAATGAACCACAAGTGCCTACTCCATTTACAGAAGGTGTGAGGGTGAACTCGTCGAGCTCGAGGAAACTCGCTGATTTGAATAAGATGAGGAAACCCGGCGCCAGCAAGACCTAGACGATGGGTTGATGTTGATGTTGGTGGAAAATGTCATTTCACGGTGAATTTTCACTGTAACAGTCAACCAGTCCAAACCTGAAAATGGATACCTTTGAAAGCTAACCAACCAGGCATCGTCCAATCAGGAACCGCCATCATTCCACCAGCAGCCTACCCTCCATTTGTCCCTTCCTGCTGTCTCTTCACGTCTTCTACTTCTGTGGAGAATGGCTGCGAAACGCGATATACGTCTGAATCCATGAATTACGAAACCGCCTGGCCTCGAGCCTGGCTCCGTACGCCCGGTTACAAAAACCACCGTACCTCGACATTCTCTTGTGACTGCCTCTAAAATCTCTAAAAAAAAGACTGACTCCTTAAAGTTTCCTTGGAAAACGAAGCCTGTTACCGTTTGGTACCCAAAACACCCGTGCACCACAGCGCCCCACCCCCACCACATCAATCTAGAACCGCAAGACATAAAGCTTAAAACACCATCCAGACCAAAGCGATATAAAACGGAAAAAACCCACTTTATTCCGTCGCCAACAAGCGCAGTCTGTGTCCAACAAGTCATGTCTACGGAAAAACCGCTGTCTTCGAGAAATCCTAGGCGTCTTTCCATCACCATCCCTCAGAACCAGGGGCCTGGCGCTGCTGGAGAGACTGGTACCAGCAAAGCCGAGACGAAGGGCAAGGGGACCGTGGAGAGGGTGGATTCGGGTCCTACGCTGGCGTTTCCAGGCAATTCGGTGGTTTCCACGCCTCTGGGCCAGCAGGGACAAGCAGTTTCCAGCTTTCCCCAGCCTTCTACGGGCTCTGGGGCCCAAACTAGCACAGGGACGGGGTCTCTGGCGAATCAGAGCTCTGCTAGCGTTGCAGAGGGGCCTAGTGTTATAAATAAACAGCTTTTGTCGAAGTTGAACAAGTCTTTGAAGGAAAAGCAGAGGATTATCAATAATAAGACAGATTCTAGAAACCCTGCGTTGATACAAGATATCGTTACTACATCGCCGCTGCACGCGACGTTTCCGAATAATGTGAGCTCGGAGAAGGCCGAGAAGGGTGAAAAGAGTGAAGAAAAGGGTGCTGAGGCTGCTGGAGGTGCTGAACGGCTGGAGACTGGTCCTCTGGATGAACATCTACATCCACACGGGCATAGCCGAACAGAAACGCCGCTTTCTACGCTTCCACCGGTTAACAGTGGTGCTAAACCTGAAAACGAAGGCTCCAGCAAGGCGAAAAAGAGAATATCTAAACAAAACTCTACACGAACAGACTTCTTTGCTGCTAAACTAGCGTCTGCGGTAGACGACGTGGACACTTCAGATAGTGACGAAACGTTCGTTTACGAAAACAGCAATAACGACTTTGACGCCAATGCTAACGCCAATAATCAGACCAGTGGAGGTGTGGCAGGTCCTGCTATTCTACATCCAGACGACAATGCAGACATCAACAAGCCTCCTGGCGGGATTTCTCTTGTTCACGACAACATCAGCGCTGCAGCCAGCATGCGGAACCCTACGCCTCTTGATTCTGTCGCTCACAGTCCAGCAGTGGAACTCAGGAAAGAGCTAGGCGACGAAAGCCATCATAATCACCAACAACAGCCCCAGCATGGCCAGTTGCCTCCACATCCACATCCACGTGCTGAATCGATTCATTCCGTGCAATCGTCCAAATGGAACCTCAGAAGCACGGTGGGCACTTCTTCTAATACTACTCCTCCTTCAACAACTGCCCTTCGTGGACAGCCTCAACAACCTAATGTGATGGCCGTTTACGGGTCGGGATCGGGCTCTGGCTCCGGTTCTGGCTCTGACGCCCATCTGTTTGCTAATCCATACATCGATCAAAACAAGCCTACTACGTTTAAAGGGCCCAGGAAATCCAGTTCTCATTCGTTGATCAACCCTGACGCTCACAAAGTTAATAATCTCAATCCTTCGCCACGGTACGCTGCTTCCAACCAGAATTTTGGCCTGTCGTTGAACTCTCCAGTGGCTCCAAGCGTTAATGAAGGGTCACACGACGGAAGGTACTCTTTTGAGGATGATGGAATCACAGGCGACGAAGTTTCTTACCAAGGCGATGCTGTACTGGTTTGCACCGATTTCAACAACACAGCAACGCAGAGCTCTGAACAGCCCAAGCACGACGATCATTTGAACATACACAGCAGAAGCTCAGACCGAAACCAGAGATCGTCTACCACTTCACTGAAACTCAGATCTACAACGTCAAAGTTGTTCGACAAGAAAGGCGCCCAGCCCAGGCGTTATAGTATCATTCCTGACGACATTGACATTGAAGATTTTGACGATGACCTAATTTATTACGACAACAACAACATTCGTTTCCCTTACAATAGCCAGAACGGCAGCCAACTCAACGACACGGCGTCGTTGCTCAATAATAATCACCACAGAATGACGCACTACCGTTCCATGAACTTGGGCCAGCCCAGTGCTCGTCAGCAACAATTCAATAATAAGCGGTATTCGTCGATGGGGTTCCCTTCGCCGCAAGCTCAGAATGGCAGAGGTGCTCCTTCTCAGGGCAGCAACATTTATCCTTTCCCTTATCAGGACCAGAAATACTACTTTGATCCAGAGAACTACGACGAAGAAGCTAATATGGAGAGCCCTGATGAAGTCCATGCTAAATCGATCTTCGCTGGCCGCAACAACAAGCTTTCTCCAAGCAACACGTATTTCAGACTACCCAGAAAGGTTTCCAACGATAGCATGTCGGGAGGCCGTGTGAGATGCTTGAAGAGTTTCGTATACACCATGGTGAGTATCTTGTTGATTCTTGCCATTGGGTTCGTTCTGGGCTTCCTTCTTGCATCTACCAAGGACCTTTCCAACCTCTCGATTGTGGGCGTGGAGGATGCGCTTGTCAGCCAGGACGAGTTGCTTTTCCGTGTTGTTGTGGAGGCGCTCAACCCTGGATGGTTTACGATATCTATAGAAGACGTTGAGATTGACATTTTTGCTAAGAGTGGCTACGTCGAAGACCCCCAGCCGCCGGGCACCATGAAGGACAATACCGTCGAAACCGTTCTTCTCGGCAGCGTGACGAGCTTTGAGTCTGTTTTGGATTTCCAAGGCAGTTTCTTTCAGCGAGATTATCAACAACAATCTGGAGAAATCAAGTTGTTGGCGCCAGGACGGAATCTCACAGGAAGTATAGAGTCAGCTCTTTTAATGAAAGGCCTGGCCGGCGGGTTTGACGAGACGGATACGCCCGATAACTCTGAAAAATGGGAAGTGATACGAAAACACCCGTTTGATCTAATCCTACGAGGCGTGTTGAAGTATAAATTGCCCTTGTCGAACACGGAAAAGTCAGCCACGGTTAATAAGGTCAGCTACGTTGACCCGGACGGCTCGGAGGGTTTCTACTAATAATGGGAATATGCAAAGATAATACTACGAGCTACGTGCTTTACAGCTGTAGGTCACAAAAGATGAAGGCACCTTTCTACTTAGTTGAAGATCCTGGTGTGAAGTTCACCGAAACCAGGTGCAAATCTGGGTTTAAGCCAGACTTTGAACTCTCGAGGTTCAAACGAGGTTGCTGAGGGACACAGGTTGGCTTTGAAAGGGTCCATTTCCATCTCGTCGGCTGGGTTTAATGGTCGTTTCACGTGGAACACAAGAACGGTTCGACAGAGCAAGACATAGAACTCTTTGATTGCCAAAGCGATGCCTGAACACTTTCTGGACCCGGCGCCAAAGCCAAAATGACGTAATTTGGTTTCATCAACAATCTGGTACTTTTCGTCGATCCAGCGTTCTGGAATGAACTGGTACGGTTCTTTGAACACCTCTTCGTCGTGGTCTGCAGCAAATGCGTTCATGAGCAAAATCGTGCCCTTTGGGATAACCATGCCGTTGAAAAGCACCTTCCTGGTGGTTTCCCTGGGCAAAGATAACGGAAGAACGGTGAAAAACCGCATGGTTTCGTGAATAAGTGCTAGGGCGTAGACGGACCGGTTTTCACGAGCCACGCCCCTCCAGGCCGCCAGCGACGAGCCATAAATACCCATGAGGTCATGGAAAAGCCGGTTTTGCATTTTGTACCCTTCTGGCGTCGCCAAATGGCCCATGAGATGGTCATAACTCAATGCTATGTTGTCCAAACCAGCACTCACCATGGTAAGACAAATACTACGGATTTCGCTGACAGAAAGCTTGCTGGGCCCAGCAGCAACTCGTCCAAGAAGACAAGAAACGGCGTCCGGGTTGTTTTTCCGGAAATTCATCTCGAAAGCTCGGAAAAACAGGTCCATATACTTATCTCTGGATTTTGCAGCCACTTCAGCTTTTGTCGAAACCGCCAACCGCCGAACCAACGGGATATAGTCCTGGTAGTTGGCAAGCGGCAGCCGAAGCCGTATGATCTTGTTTTCGGTCTCTGCAACGGTATCTGCCAACTTAGCATGCTTTCCATAAGCATCCAAGCGGATTCCATAAGTATACTGAAGTGCACAGCCTAAGACGAAGTACTGGGCGTGGCGAAGAAGCGACCAGTCGTCCAACGGCGTTCTCGAACCAAACCTGGCCATACTCTTCCTTAGAAGGTGCCGAACAACCCGTTTCGAGTGGTTATCGATGATATCTGAAGCCCAAACCAGGCCTACTATTCCTGGAGAAAGCTGCTTTCCAATACACTTCTTTTTACGCTGGCAAGAAGCGCCAGCGGGTGTTGAGCCCACTGTGAAGCCCTGAGTTGCCGAAACGATATTGTGGAAAGTATGAAACACCGGTCTGGAGCTTGTTGCTTGAGAATGACGAAGCCAGAGTTCACTCACTTGTTGATGAGAGTTCACCACAAGCACCGGCGTGATTCCAAGCCTGATCACGAAACACGAACGGCGGTACTTTTCAGCCCACGCCATGAACTGTCTGGCTGGGTTGTTCTGGACGAGAAAGGCGTGGCCTACAAATGGGTAGGTTGGAAGGTGGAAAGCGCCTGGAACGCATTGGCGGGTGTTGAGGTACCAGGCGACGCCGAGGAGGCCAGCAAAGAGGAGGAGCGTTAGCAAAATGTATGTTAGCATGGAAGGGAGGGTGAAGGAGTGGTAGAAGTGGTGGAAGTGATGTTGGATCGAAAGTCGCTTTTGTGTTGGAGAGGTGTTTTGGAAGATGTGATGGGGAGAAGTGGTGGACGGGAAGAAATGGACATTCTGGTGAATTTGGAATGTTTTCTGCGTTTTCTGTTCATTCTCTGCTTCTCTTGACTCTGCTGGGTCGTTTGTTGATGGTGTTGGTGGAAATGGCTGCAAAAGTGGTATAAAGGTGGATTTCTGGTTTTGGCTGTGAAGGCTCCTGGAAATGAATGGAGGGGGGCAGTAAGGCTTCCCGAGTAGATGTATAATAGAAATTTCAAAAGGAAAATTTGGTTTTGTAGGTTGGCGTTGGTTGTTGGTGGTCTTTTAAGTGAGGATCGATTGACAGAAGTGTTTCACCTGGATGTCTATTTTGAAGGAAGTAGACAAGAAAAGTCGTCAAGATAATAAATATTTGTGTATTAGAGCACTTTGGGTGTTCCTTTTTCCATTCTGGTGACGTTGATTGGAAGGTTTTCTGGTTGTTGGTTGAACAGGAAGTGACTTCTGAAGGTGTCACCAAAATCCACTATTTTACCTAAAAGAGGTACATAAAGAGCATCAGATGAGTTAAAGGGCACTCTAGGAACGGTTGGGTAGTTTTCTGGATCATTTTGACTTCTTTGACCTTCAGTTACTGTACCTCTTCAACTCACTCTATGTCCATTTCCAGATGACACTGTAAACTTTCAAAGCCCAGTCAACTGGAAAACCTAAATTTTCCAGGAACTTCAAAGACCCAAAGTATCAATTATAGATCACTTAAACCACTCTTTTAAACCCTCCTGATGCCTTATCTCTACCACTTTCCTCCCCAACCGACCACTTCAACTACATCCTCCAAAGTCAGCCAACGTCGATCTCTGAACCCTCCAAAGCCCCAACCTCATTCTTCTAGACAAGTTTCAGACATTCTGATCTTTGTGATCTTCGGGCAGCGGCTGGGGCGTTGACGAGGAGGTACTTGGGTTCTGGCGGGAGCCGAAAACGGTGAACCGCTCGACGAGAAGGAAGTGGCTAATGGGGGAAGAAAAAAATAGGTTTGGTTGTTTTTGGGGGATCAGGGAAGTTGGAGGTGGCTTTTTGGACGTTGTAAGGTGAAGTTGGGCACTGGTGGTGGCTTCTTTTCGTGGAAAGTGGTTGTTCTGGAACACCCAAAGGTGGAAGGGACGATTTGAAGGAAAAGTGGTAGAAAACGGGCTCATTTTGGTCTCTTAAAATTCAAGATGCCTCCAGAACCAACTTCTTGTCTTTTCCTTCAATTCACCTGACGTTTTGCTGCTTCTTTGTTTATGCCTCTCAGAAGGTGATACTCTGCCAAAAGACAAGTAGTACGAAGAAACACCAACCAGAAACCACAAAATTCCCATCAAAATCTCTTCCCTGACGGTCCCCCAAGCCAAGCATTTCCTTTACTCCACCTTTCCAGCTTCCTCGGATGAGTTGTAGTTATGAAACATGAAACACCTCCAGCAACCACCAAACCTCCACCAAATCACCAAAAACGGCATTTCCAACCAACCAAAAGCCCTAAAGTCAATTGTCTACGTCCCCTAGAACCATAAAAATCCCTTCTTGACTTCACAACGACCCGCCTCCCCCTCCTACACTGCCTCTTCCTTCTACAACCATACTCTGTCTACACCTCCACCAACTTCCACCAAATCCACCCAACCCACCTCCAATTCCTCCAATTACCAACCCCACTCCCCCCACATCCCCCAATGGCCCCAATGTCCCCAATGTCCCCCAACATTCCCATTTCTCCACCATTTCTCCACCCTTTCCTTATCGCTGCACCTGGCAATCGTCACCTTCCCAACTTCCCCAAATGCTCCACAAACCCAGCCAAAAAAAACTGCAGGGTCCGCCAATTCCCCAACCTCTCCGTGCCCACTTCCTCGGGAATCCTTCGCTGGCGTAGCCGAAGGCTTGGTTCCACAGCCTCGTCAACTACTCCACCTTCAATTCTGACTCTTACTACCTCTGGGACCCTCGGAAACAGCACTGTTTTCGGCCACGGGGCACTGCTGTATTTTCTTTTTCTTGTATTTTATGCTTTTTAGAACCTGCAAGGCCAAACTTCACAAGCTGGTGCTTCTGACGTACGGCGGATGCAACGTTGCTCAAAATCGACTTCCCTCACTGAGTTACTCAAAAACTATGGCGCCAAGGGATCTGACGCTTTGCCCAAGGCCCAGTTGCTCAAAGACGAGGTGTCGTGGATGAATTGGCGGTGGGTTTGGATTCACAAAACCAAACATCAGTCGATATTTATGTCTGGTTTGTTTTTTCGTTGTTTCGTGAAGTTGATGGCCAAGGCTTGGCTGGTTGCTTGGTTAGAAGCTGCAGCCGGGTACGAAATGAGCGTTTCCCCGGAAGTAGTAGTGGTTAGCGGCTACTGGGTCGATTAGGTTGGAGATGCAAGGCTAAAATGCTGATAATGCAGAGGTTCAAGGGTAAACATCGTGGGAGGGCCAGGGCTTCGTGGAAGGGTAGGTTGGAGCGGTCGTCATGGGCCATGCGCCAGACCGCCGTGCGCCAAATACGGGCGGTTTTAGCGAATATCGAACATGCTTATGGTTAGAGGCCCCCGGATTAATTAGCCGGGGAGAGCTGGTCAGCCGCACCGAGAATACCCGTGGGCAGAGGGATGGGAAGGGATGGGAAGGGAGTGTTGATGAAGGGAGGAGCTTCAAGGGATGCCTAGGTAGCCCCTAGAGTTTTCTGGCTGTCAGCTCGTGCTAAATTGGAACCCCTGGAACGAGCCGGAGAAGTTGCCTATTTGGGAAAACGTGCGTCACGTCATAGTTTATCCATGGGAGGTTTATCCGCCAGCGTGCATGTGAGGGAAGGTTTTCACGAGATTGCCACGAAACCCGACCCAAGCCCGGGTTGCCTGGGAAAAGAGGACAAAACCAGCCCTCTCTTCCCGGCGGGGACTCTCATGCCAGGGATACGAAAGTTGCTCATCTGCGTGTTCGTTGAGAGCTCAAAAACGAATTTCCAGCACCCTGGGCTAAAGCAGAGCTAAATGTAAACCTAAACATAACCTATTCCAGTCTTATGCATCCCCCTCGAAGGATCCAATTGAAACTGGAGCCGGCGGCGGGTCCACAACTGTGGAAACTGCAATGCTGGAACAAGACCATCGAGATCATGCAGAGCACTTAATTCTTTTTCAAGGGAAACTTGGCCAGAAGCTCCAGGGGCTAAGCTAGAAGGCCCCCTTGGCCCCTTGGGTGACAATACCAACAGGGTAGGGCGGTTGATGGTGTTGTATGGATGGATAAGTGGATGGATAGGTTGATTGAGCCGCATGGGTCTAGAGCGGGTATTGTTCCCGGGTAAAAGAACCTTATTGTGTTTTTTCGGAGATCCTAGGATACGACGGGTATGCGTGGCGATGCTGGAACGGATAATGGAGAGATTAAGGGAGACAGGGAGGGGCCGGGAGGGTTCGGGATGTGGCTGGCTAGAGATTAGAGAGCTGTGTGTGGCGTCACGTGATACTTGACCGGAAGTCGACTTAACCTTCCAGACGCATGCGGCAGTCAAAAATGTCTCGCGGATTAACTACGCCAGATCGTTCCAGATAAGACTCGATAGTTTACTTAGTTATTTTAATTAGTACGATCAAACTAAATGTGTAGACTAGGGCCATGTTGATCGCTGGGCCCATCCAGATTTGCATTGGTTGGGGAAAAGCGCAAAATAATGTGTCAAACGTCATTTCACCGTCTCGGGCACCACAACCATCACTGAAACGAGGAGGGGCGGCAGCAACAAGGCCCGTGACAATAGCAGAAGCCTTGCCGACGTACCGGTTATAACGGTGTGGTTATGAAAACGAAGCCTCCACTTCGGCCCGTGGCTCCTCGTCCAACCTCCAGTGTGGCTGCAAATGGAGGAAAAAAACAACGCAAAGTGGATGTTTAAACAAGGCCAAAACGATGTTTCTTGGCTTTGATGTTTTCCGATGACTCTCTTGTTACGTCTAAGACAGTCACCCCCGTAAAACCAGAGCAGATCGGATCGTCCAAAGATCGATTAAAACCTCGACCAACGTCGATCTCCTGGACCATCGGGAATGCCCAGATCCGTAAACCGTGGCGTGAGCGGTTCTGGCGTCGCCAGGTGCTGGTTTGTTTATTTTTCGAAGTCGTAACGGTAAGCGAAGCCGTAAAGATACCTCTTGTTTGGAGCAAGTAGGGGAACAATGGGGGAAGGGTGAGTTTTCCGGCTCCAAACAACGAGAGAGTTGGTTTCAGGGAACAATAGACGGTGAACGTGGGAGGCGGTGCCTTAGAGAGTGTATTTTGATGTTTTGGAGCTGTTTGGAGTGGAATTGATGGATCTGGAGCCCTGAAAAGGCTTCATTGGTCAAATCCAGCTGGAGATTTGCATCAGCAGACGAAAAGCCTCGGATTTGAAGTGTTTCCAAGGTGGAACGAACGCAAGCGTTGCCTGGGCGGAACATTCCAACGGAAAATAATGTTCGGCATTGTTGTTCAATTGTCCGAAGGGCCAGAAAATGGCGGTTTTTAGACAATCGGCGCTGTTTTAAAACCTTAAACGTTTTAGGCAAGAAAGAGAAGCCTTTTGAGCAAAATAGATGAAGTATCTGGGAGTAAATGGACCGGAAAGTCCGTTCTTTGGTACCTTATTCACGCAGATTCTTCCATTCATTCAGGTCCATTGAGGTATATAATGGACATTCACCAATGCTTGTTTTTTTCCTACTTTTTTACATCTTTTTGCTTCCAAAACCGTCTATTGTCGGTCGGCCCGTAACCGGGGCCTTTCTGTTTGCCCAGATTCTTTTTTCCTCGAGCCCGGTTCCCCTTTGGATTTAGTGTAATTAAGCAACCCTCGTAAACCCCGATCGTTTTCCTCGAAACCACCACCAAATTGAACCGTTTTTGTACCATTCTACTCGCCAAGCGACGCTCTATCGAACCAACCAGGTTTTGTTTAATTTACGTTGTTTTTTTCAGGGGTTTGTGCTCCCTTCCTCCCCTCCTTTCGCCAATTCTTACACACTTCTTCCCAAAAGGAAACCCGCCTTCGCCAATTCCACATGTGTTCAGCCTCGCCTTTTCTTGACATCCCCCAAATCCATGTTTTTCTAGAAATCTGCCAGGTTTCTAATTCTTCTGATTCTGCTGGTGTTTAGTCTGATTTTCTTTTCTAGCCAAGCCGCTTGCGGTTGCAAAATGTCTAAAAAATAATTAATGGAAGCTTTGCATACTTCCCGAGGCAAGACCAGCCGGGGCTAGAGAATTCCCAGAAGGCATGTCTAGCCCCTGAAAAGAAGTGAAAAATTCGGAGGAACGGGAGGAATTGGGATTACTTAGAGAAACGTGGGGGTTCCACGGGAAGAATTGGGGGCAAATCGTGGGGGTTCCGCTCATCCAAGGTCGAGCTTTCTTCAATATTAAGGTTTTTCAAAAAGTCTTGCTTGGCTCTGCCAGGTTAATCTTACCATCTATCAAGGTGAAATAAAGTAAGCGAAAAGTATCTCAAGATACTGCAGGGCGATAATGCGAGGTTACCCTCGACCCTCGGATGTCCTCCAATAGTTAACTATGGCAATTCCGAGGGCACATTGTCAGGGGGGAACTTCAAGGAGAGTGAGAGAGTAAAACGCTCAACACCGCGGCTAAAACAGGACTTATTGCCTAATTGGGACGAAGCAGCAATTCTCCCACGCTTAAAACTTCAACCCCCTCGTCAGAAATTCATCTCGGATATTCTGGGTCTTCGCCTTGGCTTAAACCCGCCCGACGGAATTTCCTCTTAGCTTTAGGCTTTCACAGTAAACGCTTCACTTCTCGGAATTTCCGTTTTCTTCCCTCGGAAAATTCGTTGCTTTCCTTCTCTGGTATCCACAGTTTTTTGTTCTTCTTTTAAGGAAAGTGACTTTTGAGAAAAGACTAAATACTGCATATAGGCGCTGTCACCGTATCTGCATTCCCGTTTGTCGATCTCATGTCATGCATAAAATCCCGCACTGTCTACACTAATTCGCCCTTAACAATTGAAATAGACTTTAGGGAATCGAGACACCTGGCGAGGCTCGGCCGCAGAAGGTGGAGATGTAAAAAGAATGAAGAAAAAGTGGTGGTTTGGGGCCCACGTGGGTGTCACGTGACCGCACATGACGTCACATACATTCAACCCTCAGTAACATTTACCCGAGGCTTAGAGATAAACAAAAATTCTACGCCCGCCTCGGGCACATAGTATGTACGTGATGTACGTACCCACAGTAGTGGACCGGAGATGTAGCTGCACCGTGCTGCACAAGGGTGCGTGCGGCTCGGGTTATGGTTGCCCTAACGGTTTGATCTACGCATACAGGTGCATAACGACGTGCGTGTCTACTGCAGACAGGTGCATAGTGCATCTCACTTCAACCCTCGACCCGCTCCCGCACCGCCCCATGTGCATGTCACATTCGAGGCTTTCCCCAGCAATGATATTTACGCTCACACCGAGGCCCTTCTGGTAGATCATTCTATATTATTGCCAGTACTCTCCATGTCTAGGCACCATTATGCACCCTTAAAAAGGCGGCCTGCAGGCCGTGCATGATATGCACTTAAGGGAATCCTAGCGGGTACCTCCCACCTGCCTGCAGGAAACTTCAATCGAAGGGTTTATATATTGATTGGTTTTTTTTCGCTTACCTGCACACAATGCCAAACCCGTACATCCTCAAAATATCACAACCTCAAAGTGTGAGCCATATTAAATCTCTATATATTTCCCACGAATTCGTCTGTCCTTTTCCCTCCTTAAAAGGGAGAGACACCAATTTTTTTTTTATAAAATATATTCTCGGGAAATACCTATTACCCGCGAATAGCCGAGAATAAATTGCTTTTTCCTTCCAACAACCACTTCGGCTAATCAATCGCCTTTCCCGCCCCGCCTCCACGCCAAAACCCCCATTCGCTGCCCCCACACAATTTGAACGTCAAATCGACGCTACCAAAAGTTCAAATCGACTTTGCTGACGCCGCCAGCTGTGTGTTGTGGAAAAAGAAATTCCATTATCACCACTTTTTGACGCAAGTCTTGACGCTTTCTGACGCATACTTCACGTCAAGATCAGCCTTATCTTATCTTATCTGGACGTTCAGCCTTGCGTGGTTCAGCCGTTCACAAAGGTAACTCAAGGTTTCTGGAAACGAAAGGTCTTCAAAATAAGGCTTGCTTTGGATTCATATTCTGGCGCCCCCGTTGAAATCCACGGTCTCGTTTCAGGTTCTGCGAATCACGAAACTCCCAGAAACTAAGCTTTCTCGGCACATTTTCAATTCAAAAACACCACCATCGTTTTCGCCGCCCCCGGTTGCCCCTACACGCCAATTTGCAACCTCCCATCGTTTCTCGTTGTTGCTGCACATCGACTTATTTGAGATCTCATCAAACAATATCCTACTTTCACCATGTCAACGCCCAGAAGACAACGCAGCGAGTACCTGAAGAACGGGTGCAAGGAGTGCAAGCGTAGGAAGATCAAATGTGACGAGTTCATCAATCCGCCGCCCGAAGCGATCAGGAAAATCAACAAACAGGGCCGTGTCGCCTGCTGGCAGTGCACGAGGCTCCGCAAAGAGTGTGAGTATCCTTTGAAAGGTGAAAAAGTGGCCAGAGTCAGCCGCAAGGCCATGATGGAGCAGAAGCGCCAGGAGCTGGTCACGGAAGCTTCGAACGAAATGACCAATTACCCTTCAAACAACATTCTAAGCCCTCAAAACGGTCTGGCCAACCTCTCTGGATTAGCCTACCCTCAAGGACTCAGCTACCCGAACTACCAGAACAACCACGGTTACTCTTCAGCCAACTGCATCAACGGTTATGCCAATGGACAGCCTTATAACATGCCGTACGGCAATATGCCATATTCCAACGGCAACTGGGCGCCCATGAACGTCACCAACGGCTCGCTCTGGCCTCCTACGCATCCCCATATGGATATCAAGCCGCAGCTTCCTCGTCCAGACGTGCCTAGCCATCTTCCTACGCCGGTAAACCGTCCAGAAATCACTTCTCTGGCCACGGCGTCGTCTACAACGGAACCTCCAGAACACGACGACCGCGTAGACCCGCCATTTGATGGTCTTTCTTTTTACGACCAGCTGGATCTCACTTTGCTTGCTGCTGACCTTAATAACCTCGTTCTGGATATGATTTACGAGGTCAACTACGAGCCTAAAGTGTATACGGACCTGGAATCGCAGCCCACGCCGCCGACGCCAAACTCTGAGGATAGCGAAACCAACTACTACGACTATATTCCACGGAATTTGGGGTTAGGGTACATTGAGGTGAAGAAACAGACGGAAAAAACGTTTTTGCACGAGTTTTACCGGGAGTTTGCCAACATTATTTTACCATTCAATGCTTACGACTCCCCGGCCCGCCAGTTCTTCAACCCAGCAAGAGATATTCTTCTTAAATGTGCCCATAAAGAGCCGTTCTTGTTGGCTGCCGTGCTAGCTCAGGGCGCCAGATCGGTATTCACGAAACTGGCCGATCCAGAAGACGAACAAGCATACTATTCGTACCTTCTGAGATGTCTCAAGCTTCTAGGGCCTGCTTTGGGCGATGCTGGGAAGAACGGGTTGGCTTTGGTATCGAATATCGAAGCTGTGCTTTTAACAGTCCTTCTTCTTACGTCTTCCAATGCCGTTAACGCTAAGCAAAACTGGAGACCACACCTTCGAGGCGCCAAGGATCTTCTTTTAAAGCATAACAAGAACAGGCCGCTTACCAGGAAGCTGAAAGTGTTGATTTTCTGCAAATACTGGTTTGTTTCGTTTGAAATTTTGGCCGGTTTGGGCTCCAAACTCGGTGGAACCGTCCATGTGGACGAAGAACTTGATCTTCTTCTAAACTACGCTGATCCTTACGAAGTTCAAGTACTCACCGAACTAGGACTCATTTTGCCCAACGGATTCAACCTCATTGGCGGCTACCACAACGACTGTGTGCCCCATTTACGTGATTTAATCAAGCTTTTAAACCGAGGCCGTCGTGCCGTCAAAAAGAGCCTGGAAAACGGCATTTCCACTACGGATTCCAGTCCTGGCGCTGTTTCTGGCGCTGGGAAAGTGCCTCTGGTTGCTGTCCAGCCTACAGAATGCATCCGACTTCTTGGCGAGTTCGAAAAAGAACGCAACAAGGTGTTTTTCTCTGAACAGACGGTCATGGCGCCCGACGAGTTCCCCAACGGCGTCATTCCACAAAGCTACCTTCTAGATCTGGCAACTATCGATGGTTCTCGCAAGATCGTCAGCTGGCTGGACATTTCCCAGCAACTGTACTGTTATGCAGCGCTAATTACGCTTTTGACTGACTTTTTAGGCGTTTCTCATGCCCTGGCGCCGGTTCAAGACCTCACACATCGTCTTCTTTCGCTTGTTTCGTTTGTGGAGCCGCCAAACGGCGACCCTGTGCTTTTCAAGTATGCCATTTTGATGGTTCAGTGGCCAGCGTCGGTTGCTGGGCTCAATGCAGTTGATTCGGGTGATGTGGCGATGGTGGAAAAGTTCTTTAGCGTGGCTTCCCAAGTTGGATCTGGAAGTGCTGGTCATTCGCTTAAGATGATTAAAAGGCACTGGAAACGCCGTGAAATGGCTGCTCTGGATGATAGCGAGGAAGAGCAAGTTGATGTGGTGAACTATTAAAACGAAGAAAAAAAAAGAAGAAGAAGAAAAGGGGACTCTGGAAGTCCTCCGTTTCATTTCGTCACACATATAATAACTATTTATTTCGGCAAATACAAAAAAAAAAAGAGAGAGAGAGAGAGAGAGAGAGAGAGATTGGAGGTGTAGATTAGAGGAGATGTAAAGAAGGTGGTTTATTGAAATGGCATCTTATGGAAATGCTCTATTAGTGTTTTAGACTGTTTACCGTCAAATGCTTCATTTCATGGATATGCCTTCTTTTACTTAAATTCATACTTTCATGGAATTCAAGTATCTTAATGGAATGTCTGTTTCAAAGAGATATACCTGGAATCAAGTCTGCTTACTGAGAACACTATATTAACCAGAAAGTACAGTTATGCTCTAAACAAGCTTGAACTCTCAAAAGACACTTTATGTGCTTAATGGCTTTTTACTGTAAGTTCACTGTAAGTTCACTTTAAGAACGTGTTTTCTAGAACCTTTGAAGAACTCAAATACGCCAAATCCACTTACCATGAATATACTTCCACAGCTAACACTCTACTTGATGTCTTGTAATGAAAGCCACTGGAAGGTGCCTGAACACTACCTGTTATTGAAAGTCACTTAAATACAAGGAAAGCTAAAGTGACATCTAATTCTACTGAAGCTCTCATAAAGTCTTTTATCATGGTTTCTTCATGGTTTAGTTTGGCTACTTCAATACTCTTACTGTACCTCTTAAGAAGTACTTACATACTCTACTCCTCCACCACTACTTCCATTAAATTCACTGAACGTCCATACCTAAAACAACTCTTAATTCCACAAATCAGAACAAACCGGAAGTAATACTCAGCAGTGTGAAAACCTCCAGAAACACTCCTTTCACTCACTTACTTACTTACTTACTTACTTACTTACTTACTTACTTACTCACTTACTCACTTACTTACTCACTCACTTACTCACTTACTTACTTGACCATCTTCCATTTCGTAAAAGCCCAAATATTAACCTTCCTCCACTTTCCAACTCCCCCAGCCACCTTTAACGCCACTTCTAAAGCCCCTTCCTTCTTCAATTCTCTTCATTTCACTGCTTCCCTGGATAAGCCAGCCTTCGCGCTTCCCTGGAAATTCCATAACCGCCATGTGAAAAAACCCACCACCTGCCTTGTTTGTGGCTTTTCCGGAAGAATGCAATGGCACGGCTGACGTTGCACTTTTTTCAACGGGTAAACTCGTGCGTTTCGTAAGTCTTGACGTTTTGGGATGAGGGAGTTTTGGTTGGAAGGTGAAAGTGGATATTGAGGTTCCATGAAAAGTCCAGTGGTAATTGGATTTTCCTCGTTTAATGAAATTCCTTTTAAATCGACCTTTCTCTTCCTTTTCTTCTCCTTCCTTCTTCACCTGCCTTCCTCTTCTTCGGCTGTTCATAACCGTACCATTACGGTACTTGACGGTTATGAACCAGACTAATCACCAAAAAGCAAGAAGTAGCGAGATGTGGCGATCAAGGAATGTTGTAGAATTTTAGCAATCACTGGAATGTTCTCGGGGTTATCGTAGTTGGTTCGGGATCAGGCTGATTTTGTGGTTTTTGCTCGATGCTTGCATCGAGTTTACGTTGGTTTGGTTGCAAAGTGCTGGAAGTGTGGAAGAAGAGAAAACGTGGCGCTGGGTGGTCAAAAATTGGGATTAGGCTTGTTTTGAGTCGGTGGAAGGTTCTGAAGGTAGCGGGTTGAAGGCTTAGGTGGTTCTTTGGTGGACTTGAATGGTATTTGTTGGTTCGTTGAATTGGGGAATGGAAGGGAAGGTTCGGTGGGCTTTAAAGTGGCTCAGCTGGGAAAGAATGAAGCTTGTTTATTCCTCGTAAGTGTCGATATAAAGGCTTTCTTTGGATCTGGTGGACTTGTTCACTGGTTGGTTGATGTATATGAGTGGTTTAGTGTGGTAGACTTGACAGAGAACAAAGTGGACAAAACGCCTGGTAATGGAAGTAAATGAGGATAACTAGAGGCTTCTTGGAGCTGGTTTTTATATTCTGAGTAGATTTAGTGTTTGTTAAGTGGACTTCTGAGGTCATTGCTGGAGGGCTTATATCTTCCAGTAAGGCAGTACTAAGATGCCATAAGTGGAACTTTAAGAAGACGAAGGGCAAAGTATTTGGTCGTAAATGGGAATAAATACAGAAACAGAGCAGTATCTGTAACCTCTGGTGCCTTCCAGAACACAATTGTGGAGTACTGCCTTAGCATTCCATGAGGATACGTCTTTTTCATACACAGTGTCTATAAATTGTAGAAGTTTAATTGGCAAAGGTCAAACAAGCTCTGGAATATAATCTACTGTTATTTTCATGGACCGTGGATTCGTCAGTTGATAAGAAGTCACCAGAGAAAGGATGCACCATTCTACGGCAGATGATGAATAAATAGCATAAATTCAAAAGTTCAACAAACAAGAAGCTGTCATTATGAAAAGCTAAATTACTAAGTACAATTAAAGTACACTTAGCAGACAGTCTAAATTTAATTGCTTTATTTCATGACATACCACAGAATCACATACTTCCATCCATCTCCAGTTCCCACTATATACTTATTTCCAACTTTACCATTCAGTACCATTATAAAACAGAACATTCCATATATATCACTCGTTATTTAGTATTCTAAACTTCCTACTATACCATTAAGTACTAACATAAAACAGGGAATTCCATATATATCAATAAACCTACTATACCATTTAGTACCATTATAAAACAGGGAATTCCATTTACTTCACACGTTATTTAGTATTTTAAATATCCTACTATACTATTTAGTACCAACATAAAACAGAATATTAAATATATATACTCGTTACTTGGTACCTTAAGTAGTATAGTAAGTAAATCACAGTCTACTCTATAGGGCTTCTCCTCCCACCTACACTTCCACTGCTCATAAGGATATATTTCTATGTATACTTTTATTGTCATTTTCTTCTCTTCTTCACCTACGCCTCGCCGAGAAGCGTATACCAGTTCAAATTACCCCCCGCAAGCTGTAGTCTCGTATCGTCATCCGACTTCTTCTCTTCCTTGACCAAATCCTCCTGGATCTTCCAGCCAACCCTTTCAGCTCCCGTCCTGGCGCCGTCCAAATTGGCTGAAGTAGGCCCAATACGCAAACTGGCGTTCTTTCCAACCATATACAATGGAAGCTCTTCACACCACTGGAGGTTATCTGTAAGACAAGGGAAGCCTCCAACTATATCTATAGGGTAGTCTTCAATAATATTGTCAAGGAAGCCAAGGCCATGTAAATCAGGCAGAATGCCAGTAGCACAAATCACATAGTCAGCATCGACATTGGTAACTTTTGGTTCTTCGCCTTCTTGTCTGGTTACAAGGTCCATGTTCCACATATTGGTGGATTCGTCGAAATGGCCGTTTTCCATGGTCGTATACTTCATAAGCAGAAGCCTCTTGGCTGCCTGGTGCTTGTTGATCTTCATATGGTACTCTGGGTTGATCAGGCCGCCTCCTCTGGCGTCTAGAATAAGCTGGGCACGTTCTTCGTCGGTATCGAGCATGTAGAAAGCCGATTTCTTGACGTTTCTGTACTTTGTGACCCAGTCCAAGTGGAAATCAAAGTGTTTGATTTTGACGGGGCCTCGAAGAACAAGCGTCACTTTGATTCCTTTCGTGCAAGCGACGTGGGCGAGCTGGGCTGACGTTAAACCGCCTCCAACGATAACCAAGTGGGGTTTCCCAGAGGATTTGGAGGTCATGGAGGTCTTTTGGGCCATTGGCTGGTCCATTTGGACGGAGGAAACGTCTTTGGGGTCGATGTGTTCGGACATTTTACGGGAACTGTTTGGAGGAATAGAGGTGTCCTTGAAGTGGGACGAAGGAGGCTCCATTTGGTCTTCAGACCTCATTGGAGGTTCAGAAGACATTGAAGGTTCCATAGACATTGAAGACTTTTCCATCGTTTGAGGTTCCATAGACATCTCTGATTCTTTAGACATCATTGAAGGTTCTTTAGACATCATTTCAGACTCCTTGGACATTTCTGGCTCTTTAGACATCATCTCTGGTTCCTTAGACATTGAAGGTTCCTCCATCATCGAAGGCTTCTTCATCATTTCAGGTTCTTTGAACATCTCAGGTTCCATAGAAGTACCTTTCATTTCCTTCTTTTCACTCATTTCCTTCATTTCAGTCATTTCTGGAACTTCCTTCATTTCTGGAACTTCCTTCTTCTCCATCATTTCTGGTTCCTTAGACATTTCATTAATTTCCTTCTTCTCCTTCATTTCTGGAACTTCCATCATTTCCTTCTTTTCCATTTCAGAACCTTCATCTTCTTCTTCTTCCTCCTCACTTTCCATTTCCTCCTTCTTCTGCATCATCTCTTTCCTCTCCATTTCCTTCTCTTTCATCATGGCCATGTCCTTCTCCTTCTGCATTTCCTTCTCCTTCATCATCATCTTCTCCTTCATTTCCATAGCCCTGGCCTTCTTCTTCTTCATTCTCTTCAGCTCCAAGTCGTTGGCAATATCTTCCTGGGTCATTTCTTGGGCTTCTTCGTAGGAGGTCATCGACAGCAAAGAGCCTCTGAGAGAGGAGGGAACTGAATCAATGAGGGAGTCTGTGCTTGAACTTGGAGAAACAGAAACATGAGACATGGCTTTCATGGAGTTTTCGTTCATGGTCTTTTCCATTGAAGGCTCCTTTGAGTCCATTGAAGGCTCCATTTTCTCCATAGAGCCCATTTCCTTCTTTGAAGAGTCCATTTCCTTCTTAGAAGAGTCCATTTCATTCTTTGAAGAGTCCATTTCCTTCTTAGAAGAGTCCATTTCATTCTTTGAAGAGTCCATTTCCTTATTTTCCATAGAGTCCATCATTTCAGGCTTTTCAGATTCCATGGACTCCTTCTCCATTGGCTTCTCCATCATTTCCTTCTTCTCCATGGACTCTTCCATAACTGGTTCCATCTCCTTCTTCTCCATAACTGGCGCCATTTCCTTCTTCTCCATGGCCTCCTTCTCCATGGCCTCCTTCATTTCCCTGGGCATCTTTTTAGAAGTATCGTCTCTAGAAGCTCTGGATCCAGCCCGCTTCTTCTCTCTCTCTGGCTCGCTGCCTAGCTTTTCCAATAACCTGGGATGAGGGAACGGCACTCTCTCATTGAAAATATCCGTCGTATGGCACGAAGCGTCCAAACTGGGCTTCTTATCGCCCAATCCACAAATAGGATAATTAATCTTACCCCTATGGCCACTGGCAACAATGCACGTTTTGCACCCATACGTCTTTCCACTGTGAGTGGTCACCACAAACCCTTTTTCCACGTAGCTCTTATCGAAAATATGCAAATCGGTGTATTTCATGCTGGCGACTTCGTCTTTACGTACACAATCATGTAAACTGTACCTGTCAATCAAGTCATCACAGAAATCACGGAAAAAGGGCGTCAGCGGCCGGTAGTAGTCTCTCCAGTCACGCATGTTGATATCGACAATGCCCAGACGGTCGTGGTTTCTCTGGTTTCCACCCGCCTGGTCGCCAATCACTGCTGGCTGTTTCGCTTTGGACTTCTTCTTCATCGTACGCTTGATCTGGTGCTTCAGGTACTCTTTACCCACCACGTTCTGGATCTCCATGAGGTCTTTCTCTCGGTGGGTCGTGTGGGCGTACGTGATCATCCCGTCGATATTGACCGGATCTGGGTGGAAGAACATGGGCAGACGCAAATGGGGGATCTGGCACGATCTGAACTGGTTATCCCAGCCGCCCATGAACGAATCCAGAAGTGCATCGAGAACAAGGATGTTTTCGGCGGTGAGTTTCGTGGGAGCGACGTATTTGGACGTTTTGGTCATCCCTTTATGGATTGTACTCACTTTGGACCCCCGGTTCTTCAACCAGTGGAACCTCTGGTGCTCTTCTTCAGTGTAAATCAGCCCTGGAGCGTTTTCACAGAGTCTCAGCGCCACGGCAAGCCCACAGGTGCCGCCGCCGACTATGAGCACCTCGAAGAACAGGTCCAGGTGGATATCAGGACAGGAATCGAATTTGGACATGGTGGTGGACGGAAAGTGAGGATCTGGGGAAGGTTATATTTTGCAACCACTGGGGTTTAATGTATGGGTCCTGCATGTACAACCACGAGGGTAGGTTAAAGTCTGGCCAGGGTCCATTTGGCGGCGTTATTGGGTGGTTTTGGAGGGCCCAAAGGGGAAAATGCCGATGGCGGAGAGCGTTGGTGGTGCTGTTTGAGTTACAAGAGGTTTGGATGGGTTTGAAGTGGAAAGGATGGACCTTTCGCTTATGCGGGCTGATGCACCTGATAAGGGACGGTTTTGGGCTGTAGAGATGGTGGAGAGGCCGGGAAAGAAGGAAGAAGTGGAGGGAAAGTTGTAGAGGATGACGAAGTTGGAATTGGAGAGGTCTTACTGAAAAATTGGGTGATTTGGGGTGGTTTGGTGGACCTCTGGATCGTGTGACAGTGTGTTTGCTGCACGGTGTGTGGTATATGCAGGATACACATTCCCAGCTCTCAATAGACTGAACGAGATACTCTCAGTTATTTGAAGATTTGTTGAGATGTTGACATTTCCGACGGTGGATTCGTCTTTTTCTGATTTTTCTGGTCCTATAAGTACCCTTTGGTTTTCTTGTACCCCAACTTTTGTG
This sequence comes from Candidozyma haemuli, assembly GCF_002926055.2. NCBI lineage: Eukaryota > Fungi > Ascomycota > Pichiomycetes > Serinales > Metschnikowiaceae > Candidozyma > Candidozyma haemuli. The sequence goes on along the minus strand of NW_020289911.1, from coordinate 1,334,568 downwards.
GATTTGGCAGGGGTTTTCTCCTTTCCACGTTTAGCCGCAGAACAGGTACCGTAGTAGTTATGGCGAAAAATCGACGATTATTCCAGAAACGTGTCGTGTGGAGTTTTCAAAGGGGTGGGTTGGAAATTGGAGATGTGCTGGTTTTTTGGATTCTGGATTTCCTCTGGTTTGCTTGTTAAAGGTGATTGATATATGGGACGTATTTTTTGAAAGTTAAGTATGCAAAAGGCCCAAGAAGACCTGGAACGTAATAAAGACACTCCTAAAAAGAACATAGAAAGCTCTCTATGAGCTGTTATTGAAATTACTTTGTCACTTCTTTGGACTTTATGACTTCATTGGGTTGTGTAGAGATATGTCCACCAAATGAGCCCAACCTCCACAAATTTGTTACTTCGACCATTCCGTGCCATTCCCTGGTCTTTAAGTACCCCTCCACATTAATCCCCTTTTACAACCATTCCTTGGGGGTGTGGAGTTTTGGGATACTTGGTGGGTTTATCTTATCGTCCTGCATGTAGTTCCCCTCCTTTCAACCACCCCCATCCCAAAAAACCTCCACCACCTGCCAATTCCAAACTTAAAAAACCTTCTCTGTCAATTCCCAAGGCTCGGAAACCTAAAAAGCTTCTCTTCATGCGGCAACCTTCTACCTGGAAACAGAGACCGTTGCTGAAACTGGAACTGTGGTGTTTGACGCACGTCATGCCTTATATGCAGTACAATCGTCTCAAAATGCCATAACCATCAACCAAAACACTCCACAAATCCGTAAAAAATAAAAAAAAAGCATCATCAGATTGCTACAACCGCCAGGGTCCCCAAATATCCAAAAACCCTGGTAGTTCCACCACCCCTACGCATTCTACGTCGTTTCTTCGCAAATGGCTGCAAAACCACAACGGTACCGCAACCCTTCAGTATCCACCGCCAACCTCCAGTAAACCCTGAAAAACCTCTCTCCCTACTGTAATTACGTCCCTAGCACCACCTTACAACCACCCAACCACAGCAATCCGGCAACACTACCGAACCAGTTCAACCTTGGTGGATCAACCCTGGCAGACCAACCCTGGTGGTGAAACAGCAACGAAACGCTCTGAAAAACCACCCTAGTGGGCTCTCTACAACCCCAGCGGTGCTGTATTTTAGTCACCCTTGGGGTTCTGGCAACGTGGGTTCAGCCAATCAGATCATTTCTGGAATCCATCAGGGTACCTATATTGTGGTTATCTGACCAGAGTATAACCACAGCTCTCCAAAACCAACGTAACCTTGGTAGTTCCAGGGGTAAACAGGTGATGGCAGGTTGTGTAACCTGCGAGGTTGACGTGTGGAAAACGCAGGTAGATCGAGTTCGCTGCATAATCAGAATCTGGGGTAAAACCAACAATAACCATCCATAACCATCCATAACCTACAAGATGTAAGTTCAATCTCTCTTAACTATACCTCAACTTTTATTGTTTGCCGAGGAATCCCTGGATGATGGCCAAAAGACCAACAGCACCTGGATCTGGAACTCCTCCAGCAAACTCTTCCTCGTTCACATAAGAAGCACGTCCAAACTTGGCCTGCAACTTGGCAGTGTTGTCACAGGAAGCTTTGGCGGCGTCCACCAGCTTATCCACATCGCCAGTTTCCACCAAAGTATCCACAAATGGCTGCAAAGTGTCGACCAAAGTACGACCGCCCTTTCTGGCCTTAGTGTACTTGAACAAACCTTCGTAAAGTGCATCCGACATTGCCTTGGCCACCAGCTTCGTGTCCACAGACTTGGCCTGCTGCAAGTTCTTTGCAAAACTGGTTAAGTAGATGGCATAGATACCTCCAGAAGTGCCTCCCATCTTATCTTCCACAATCTCAGTAATGGCACTGACTGTGGCCACCACGTCGCTCAAATTGGCCTGGAACTCCTTGTTGGAGCTCAAAGCTTCCAAAATAGCGTCAGCGCCAGCCTTCAAAGTCTCGCCACAGTCACCATCACCGACCTGAGTATCGTATTTGGTGATTTCTGGCTCTTTCTTGATCAACAAGTGCAAAGCGTTCTTGAGGTTTTCAGAAAAGGCAGCAGCGTCGATCTTGGCGTCTGATTTGGGGTACTCGGCGTGGGCCACAGGCGATTCCTTGATTTCTGGTTCGGGTTTCTGCCACTGTTCTGGAGTGTAGATCTTGGGTTTCCAGCCTGGAGCGTTGGTAGGAGCGTCCAAGAACCTGAGCAAGTCAGATTTGCCGTACTTCTTGGTGCCGGCCTTATCCAAGTTGAATAAGGTAATGGAGAAGCCTGGGCTGCTCAAGGAAGTGACGAAATCGGAAATGTACACTCTGGAAGGACGTTTCTTCAAGGGAACTCTGGAAACGGCATAATTAGCCAAAGCGTACAATTCCAACGAAGAAGTACCGCCAATGTTATTAATAAGAAGCACGTAGTCATCCTCCTCGTCGAAATCAAGGTAATGACGCTCCTTATCGTTCTCATCCAACAAACGCTTATACATCAAATCCACCAATTCCTGAGCCTTTGGAATAGGATTCAATTTCTCGCCCGGCTCGTTATGAATACCAAGACCAAGTTCTGCCGTGTTTTCGCCAGTCACCTCGCCCTCGTCGCCGCCGTCTCTGCCTGGAACCGTAGTTCTATCCAAAGAAGCACCCATAGTGACCAAACCACCATTCACAGCTCTTCCCAACTCAGCCAACTCCTCAAGCTCAGCTCCACCTTCAGCACTAGCAGCGCCCAACGTCTTATGGACGATTGCAGTGCCCGCAATGCCTCTACGTCCAACCATCTCGTTCTGTGTTCTGCCCACAGCCACATCGTCCGAAACAGCCACAAGCTCAACCTTGTAGCCGTCTCTCTTTGCTCTCTCGGCGACCAAGCCAAAGTGCAAAACATCGCCAGTGTAGTTTTTAACCACAGCAATCAATCCTTTGTCCTTGCTAGCAGTTGCTTTCACTCCAGCCATGATCTGTTTCGTAGAAGGCGAAGCAAAGATCGTTCCTGCCACTGCAGCGTCAAGCAAATTGTCTCCCACAAATCCAGCATGAAGCGGTTCGTGGCCCAGACCGCCGCCACTGATGATGGCGACCTTTTCTTGGTGGTTCTTGTTGAAAACCACTTTTTCAGAGGGAATAAGCGAAAGCGCTGGGTTCAGCGCCACGAGCCCACGGAGGGCGCCCAACACGATATCGTCGTTGCCGTAGTTCCAGTGTTTGACCATTTGGAGAAAAGAAAATGTAGGTTTTGGGGGATTTGGGTGAAAAGGGATGGAGTTGGAAGTGGTATAGTGAGGTGACTTTATATAGTATATAGAGGAGGAGAAGGGAGGTTGAGGTTTTTGGACAGGGGGTGGATATAAATTGATGAAAATTGGAAGATGTGCTTTAGGAGACTGGGAGAAGCTTCAGTCCAAGAATTGAGTGAATCTGACCTGTTTCCGTGGATTTAGATGGGGGTTGGTTTGACTGGGGAAGTGGATGGGATGGACTATATGCACGCTGACGTCATGGGAGATGGAAAGGGTCCGTGGTAGAGGTGAAAAAGGATGGTTTTAAGCGGGAAATGGGGTCTTGACGGGTTGAGGGGGGCTGAATGAGTGGATTGGGCTTGTCAGGTTTGGTGAAATTAGCGGTTGGGCAGAGGAAGTACGTGGTTGACTGGAATCTGTAGGTAGAGATAGCCTTCTCTACATTTGGGCATTGGTTGGCTGTTTGAGGAGTATATAACGTTCATGGGGATTTCTAGGGGAGTGGAAGTTTCCTCTCTACGGGTTATTTTGGTGGTTTGGCTTCCAGGTGAATTGGAGGTTGAGGTTATTCATATACTACTGTGAAGGTTGCTACGGCTGGTGCTGGAACAAGTAAGGCACTTCTCGAGGTGAGGATGCAATCAAGCGTATTTGTGATGTTCCTGGCTTGAACTAAATTGCCTTTTTATGGTATACCTCGTGGGAACCTTGTCGACTATTGGGTGCAAATTGCTGTATGATTTGTGTATATGTGGGCACATATAATGAACCTGAGCCATAAGAAGCCCATAAATAATTATTCATCGCTCTTTTCAATACACTAAGATGTATTACGATATGTTCTTGTGGCGTCCTACGTAGTTATGGTTGGTCCTTGTATTATAAAGTTCTTTACCAGACATAGGTCAATGTTTCTCGACTGAAAAGCATCAGAATCAAAATTCAAGCATATATTTAGAAACCTGGAGTTTGAAATATTACAGGGATATCTTAATATATCCAAAATGCTTCAATCTTGTATGTTTTGACGAAGGTTAATGGAAGAATCTCTGGAGCTTATGATAAACCCGTGCCTCCTGAATTACATTCCAGAAATCGCTGGATTTTCCAAACCAGAAAAAGTGAATCCTCCTTTACCCAGCCATTTCTAGGCAGCCAGAAAAGGAAACTGCCTGAAACTTGGCTATTATTGTAACAATTACCTCCTTTCCATCGTGGCATTTTTACATTCCAAAAATTATGAGCCCAGCGATTGCAAACTTCTGATTGGCTGCGAAAATCAAAATTCTCTAAATGTCCATATAAAACAGCCTTCCAGTGGGAAATTCGAAATTCTGAAAACACCACCAGATTCCTCGTGTCCTCTTTACTCTACTTAAGTTCAAATCCTATTCATTTTTGTTCCTGTGAAGAACTCTGTTGACTTTTCGTCTCGGCGATTTTCGGTCCCTGGCACTCCCCTATGGATTTTCTCGATTTTTCGGTTTTTCGAGAATCTGGATAAATTGAGGTGCACGGGTTTATTTCCACTCCAGCCAGAGACCACCACCATTCTCCCCTTTTCAACCTTATGAATCATGAAAGTTTAATTTATCAATAGAGAAAGTCAAACTAAAGATTTTTGCAAATTTTCAATCTTTTTGGAAGACTTTGGTGGAACTTAATGGGGAAGTTTAAGGCATACCCTGCAGTACCCAACCACCAAGAAGCCAATAAACTTCAAAAGAGACCACCAAAATTAAAAATTTACTTTCATAACTTACCTTCTATCATTAAATTCACTCTCTTTGTAATCTTTAGTCTCAATCTATTCGAATTCGTGAAATGGAATTCGAATACCCGTGGCAAGACCATATAAAAAGGCCTTCGTTGACTACTTAGTAATATACTTAAGTTCAAAACCTCCCTGAACCTTTTGAAAGTTTTTCAAACACCACGAAAAATCCATTTAAAAAAATCGAAATACAATACAGCTTTTTAAGTGCCCTTTAAAATACCATCACCACGTAAAACATCACCTTACATTAACCTACATCAACATCTTCCACCACTCCCCTTTTCCTCCCTAAAAACCACCCAAACCCCCAAACCACCAAAACAAAACTTTTTCCCTTTCCTTCCCACTTCCTCTCCCTCTCCATACCTCCGGCTACCCCAATTCAGCCAATCATACTGCCCCACCACTTCAACTCTCCATAACTCACCCAAAACCAACCCAAATTCCACCTAAAAACCACCAAAAAAGCCCCCCTTTCTCCCTCTTCCTCCTCCAACCACCACCTTTCCAATCTCCAATTTTCCCAATTTTAAACACCCCCTCCTCCAATCCACAACTTCCCAATTCCATCCATTTCTCACTAAACCATCCATTTTTCGCACCCAAACGGCAATCCTAAAAGGCAAGTGTAAACCACAAAAAGCACCACCAAAAAAACCAAAACCCCCAAAAAACCTCCAAAAATTCGTCAACGTCACCAGTAAACCTCCCAATTTCCCAACCCACCCAAAAACATCTCTCCCTCCAAAGACTTTTCTCTCAAAACTCTCTCACCATCCAAAACACTACCTTGTCCCTCGGCCTTACCTGCCGTCCTGAACTTCCACCTTCTCCAGATCTCGAGGTCATCTCGCACTCACCTGCCGCCCATCGCCCCACACCACCAGCTCATCTTCAGGGTCCACCATCAACACGAGAGGTGACAGACTTTCACCTTAGAATCCTTTTCATTTATCTCGCTGTCTCCTTCCGTTTACGTTCTTTTCTTTGGCATGAAAAACTCAAGGGCCAACAAACTGAAAACATTCACTGGATGTTTCACTTGTAGGTCAAGGAAAATCCGTTGTGACCTCCAACGACCAACGTGTCAGAACTGCAAAAAGGCCCATTTGACTTGCTCGGGTTACGATATCAAGCTTCGCTGGTCGCTCCCGGTGGAGTTCACGCCGAAGGGCAGAAACCCAATTCAGCATCCGGTGAAATTTCCAGACACTGAGAACGATAACGCTGAACTGGGGTTCTTCCAGCGACGCCATGTGGGGTTTGTTACTTGGGACGCTAAGAAGAATTGCAGGCCGTACGAAACGTATGAGGAAATGGATAACCACTTGGCTGACCTCCAGGGCATGAAGAGACCTAGCGAAACCGTCTTGAAAGGGCCTTTTGGTGTTTTCAGTAAAGATAAACGCAGAAAGAAGGATCCTCAACCACTGGCTGCTCCTCAGGTTCCTGAATCTGATGCCCTTCTAGGCCACGACCAGCTCTGGCTTTCGAACGAGCTTAAAGACCACGCTTTGCTTACTGCCGCTGCGCTTAACGGTGATACTCAGTTTCTTGACCTTGTGGATTCGCTTCCGAACTTTTCTCCTTCCAACCTGGCGTACCCTGCCAACGCTGAATCTACAGACTTTCTCAATTTGGTGTTTCACAGACACCAGAATAACAACTCAGCGAACAGTGGGCTACTGCCGCAGGTTGGCAAAACTACTCCATCTTCAATGACCAGCATTTTGAACCTGGACGATCAAAGCTCCATTAATCCAGGCAACCAGCACTTGTTCTACTCGAACTATAACAACTTCTTCTATAATAACCCTTACCAGCTTAATAAGACCTTGGAGATTCAGCTCCATGCCTCGGCTCATCCGCTGAAACACGATGACGACAGTACAGATATGGTGGAGGGTGATAGTTCTGCTTCTACACACATGCCAGAAGACATTATGGCCATTGTTCAGAGACCATTACAACCCAAACTCGGGTTTGACATATCTTTACCGAAAAATGGTGTTGTACTTCCAACATCTGCGCTTCAAGTGCAACCACTTACAAGGTACTTGCTTAATTACTACGTCACGCAAGTTGCCGACCTCATGACGGTCATTCCGCTTACAGAAAACCCGTGGAAGACCATCTACTTTCCTAGAGCTTTAATGGCTATTGGCGAACTTAGTGCTTTGGGTAAAACATCTACAGCCAAAAACGCCTTACTTAATGCCCTTCTTGCCGTGGCAGCCTTCAACCTTCAGAGTAAATTCCCCAAGAACTCCGACCCCATGAAGTTTTACCTTAATTTGGGTATTCGTCTTCGAAACCAGGCATCAGTGTTTGTAAAGACACTTCTTGGATCTAAAAGCGGCACGCAAAGCAACATCGAACGTTGCGTGGCCAATGAAAAGTACAAAGACGTGCTTTGCGCTGTAATGTCGATGATCAGTGTGGACTTAGTCTGGGGAACAATGCAAGATACGAACTTCTACATCAAATGGTGTGAAAAGGTGATTTACACGAAAATGAGAAACAAGAAGAAACTCTCGCCCAAAGCCAGAATAATGCACCGTATTTTCCTGTCGTTGAAGTTGATCCAGGATTCGACATGTCTTGATTACGCCAACATCAAAGAAGATTATGAGTTGAACACCAGGTTTGGCTATGACGTGCGGTTGCTGTTTGAAAACAACACCTTCAACGAAAAAACCAGTTCTCTCCAAGACAAAACCAAAGGAAGAATCGACTATATCATGGACACGCGGCGGGTCTCGTCTCCAATGTTTGTGAACAAGAAATTAATCAACACCAACAAGAACGACGAGCATTTTGCAACCGATGCGCTTTATGGACTTCCCAATAATCTAATCGTATTGTTCAGCGAGACGGTTCTGCTTTTACGAGAAAAGATCCACGATAAAGAACTGAAAAAAGCAGTTGCGGCAGATTTCACCGAGAGAGTGGGTTCCCTCAAGAAGAAGCTCAGCATGTGGAAACTCGACTGGAAGCTCTACGATATCGAAGGCAGCGGCAAGTATAACTTTTACACGCCGATGCACGAAGTGACATACCACCATATCATGTCGTTCTACCATGCACTTTGTATTTATTTTGGACGCCTCATTGAAGAAACACCGCCCGAGCTGCTTCAGGACAAGGTGGGACAAACATTGGAGCATCTCAACCTGATTCAAAGGCTCATATCCAAAGATGAAGCCCACATCATTCCCCTTTTCTGGCAGGGCTTCATTGCTGGGTGTGAAGCGGTAACAGTAGATCTACAAATGGGGTTCAAGAAATGGGGAGCCGACATTGCACAGTACTTGGGCAGCTACTGGGGAGCCCGGCAAATCATGCTTGAAGTGTGGCGGAGAAAGAAGCTCCAAGAGGCAAGAGCTGATTGGGTAAGCGTGATTCAGGATTGGGAAATGAACCTTATGTTGAACTAGGCTGTGAAGTGTTGTTGTTTGCTAGAGAATGTTGGCTCAGCTGCACTCCACAAGTGGTATGGAGAGTCCAGAAGGAAAGGGGGAAAACGGCTGCAAAGAAGCAAGAGGCGAGAGAAGCAGGCAAGTGAAGCATATTCTGAGTCGTGAACGCGGTTTAGATTTCGGGTAAAGCCAAAACACAGCTAGGCTATGGGCCCGTTGGTATGTCAAAGACAAACGTCAAAAGCCTAATTCACGACCGAATTCACGTTTACCATTTGGCTAAAAGCGTGAACCCACTGGAAATGTCGTTCACGGTTACCACCTTCGGTTAGGCATCACATGAAGGATGTTTCAGATGAGGCTTTGAGGGTCCCGCCGCTACAGGGGATCTGTGTCGTCAGGGGCACGATTTCCGAATTTCACTAATTGCCATGAAGATCGGTAGCAGGGGGATTCCGTTACCGATGATGCCTATGCCTGGTAGCTACGCTGCCAGGCCCTAGACAAAGAGGGAGATGGTGGATCACGGAGATCGAAGTCATTAAATTACCGAATCACGAATTGAAATCACGGATTGAAATCACGATTTGCCAATCCGCCAAATCGCCAACCTGGCGATTTGTGAAGCACCGATTGTCCAAGCTTATTGTTGGCTTAAGCTTTTGGCACTTCTTCGTTGGCTGCGAAAAGAAGCTTCAACAGAAACAGAACCCAAGAAGCTTCAATGCCACTTCCCAAAACGCTCCATTGCTATCCATTTTAAGAAACGCCAAACCACAAATTTCACCAATCCAAACAAAAGAAAAAAAATGCCAATGCACTTTCAGCCATCGTTGCCTTTTTGTCACCGTCTGCCACTTTGCCCCAAGAGTCTGGAAGTGTCGATTTCCCACTTTCGCGCGCCAGGCACGGAAAAACATACGCATTTTGCACCGAGACGAGTTCCAAGACTCGCCTGGGCTCGCCTGGCTCTGCCCTCAGATCGCGCACTGGAATGAAAAAAAACGGCCCCAAATGGAAACCGTCGATTTCCATGGCTTACACTCCCACAGCCACCGAGACACTGTGAAACGGGGAAGCAAGAGGAGACGGAAAGTCCACGACATTTGGCCCTGAATGCAGAAAAAATGAGGAAGTTTGGAGCAGTATTGGTGGAATTGTGGTTGGACCCTCTTTGGCTAATTGGGTGCAAATTGACAATTAGTTGGGGCAATGCAAGGAATTTGGCGGGTTGGCGTTCTTCGCTGCCGCCCACGCCGATTGGGCGCGGCGGGTCTTCCCCAGCCATCGTGTTTGTTTGTTTTCGTCTCGCGAACACGACATTTTCCATTTTTCACACCTCCACTGGCCTACCCACTATGGCTGCAAAACACGTCAAAGCCATCAAGAAAGGGACGCTCCACCGCCTAGCAACGACGCGTGCCATGGCTTCTTTGCCGGGTGCTTGGGAGACCGGGGTGGTATAAATATGTGGGGATTTCCCTGCTCTGTTCAAGTTTATCATCATCCTTTGATACTCATATTTCTTATACCCCCAACCCCCAACTAATTGTCTATCGCTATGAAGTACTTCGTTTCTGCCGCTGCCCTCGCTGCCACTGTCGCTGCTGCCTCTTCTGCTGCTGCCTCTGCTCCAGCTGGCTCTGCCCCAGCTTCTGTTGAGGTTGAGACTGTCACCAACCAGCACACCACTGAGCTCACCATTACTTCTTGTTCTGGTGTCAAGTCTTGTGAGACCACTGTCCACGCTGCTACCGAGACTGTTGTCACCAAGACTGTTGAGGGTGTCGAGACTGAGTACACCACCATCTGCCCAGTTTCCGAGGAGGGCCCAGAGAAGACCCCAGCTCCAGCTCCAGCTCCAGAGGGCTCTGCTCCAGCCCCAGCTCCAGCTCCAGAGGGTTCCGCTCCACCAGCTCCTGCCCCTGAGGCTTCCGCCCCAGCTTCTGCTCCAGCTCCAGCTCCAGAGGGTTCTGCTCCAGCTCCAGCCCCAGCTCCAGAGGCTTCCGGCCCAGCTCCAGCTCCAGAAGGTTCTGCCCCAGCTCCAGCTCCAGGCCCAGAGGCCTCTGCTCCTCCAGCTGAGGGTACTACCCCAACCACTCTTGCTGGTGAGCCAACCACTGCTCCAGAGGGCTCTGCTCCTCCAGCTCCAGCTCCAGAGGGTTCTGCTCCTCCAGCTCCAGCCGCTGGCTCTGAGAGTGACGTGATTGTCGATGCTACCACCACCCCAACCTCTGTCGAGTCTACTGGTGTCGTTCACACTTCTTACGCCCAGCTGACCTTCACTTCTGTCCAGCAGTCGCAGTCTGCTCCTCCAGCTGAGGGCTCTGCTGGTGTTTCTACCTTCGAGGGTGGTGCCAACAAGCAGGCTTTCGCTGGTGCCGCTCTTATCGGTGCTGCCGCTATGTTGTTGTAAGTTTGAACAACTAATACAACTTAGACAAGCCGGTTCTTGGGATTTCATGCATTCATTCATAAAAATATAGGATTATTTCGTTAATAAAGATACATATAAAAAAGAGTTGTAGAAGCTACAAGAATTTCCAATTATTCTGTATTCTATTTGCCAGTTATTCTATAGTGGGCAAAGCCCTTTTAAAATTCATCCTTGATATTTGTCTTTCCTTGTGGTGGGACATACACGGCACGGCCCACGTAAACGTTCCACCAACCGTTGGCATAGTACAAACAGTATTCCCAAACGGTCTTTGGGAATTTCACGTAGACGTCCCAGATAAACCAAAGCGCAGCTTTGACGTCGTCCAACTCTTCCCAGAAGCCCTGAGTACGACCTTTGACATTTACGAGTTTTCCACCGTCAAGGTTGTCTTGGGCAAACACTGAAGCTGCTTCTTTCTTTTTCGTCACAGGCTGGAACGCCACGAACGGGAACTCGATACCCTTGTCGTGCAAAGGCTCGTAGTCGCCGTGCTTCACCTTACCTGCGGCCACATCTTCCAAGTGCTGGAGGTACATGGACTTGAAGTTGTTGATAGCTTCAACCGACTTGGAAAGACGATCAAAGGTGTTGAAAAGCGCCACCAACTCGATGCGGCGGAACTTCAACAAATGCTGGGTGTTGGGGTCCTCAGAATCGAAAAGCACCTTGAGAGCGGTACCGTAACCGATAGTCTGAAGCTTGCCCCACATTCTACACCTGTCGCAGCCAACGCAGTCCATGATGGCACTGACGTTTTTAAAACGGGATCTAAACTCGTTCTTGAGCTCTGGAGAGCTCTTGGCGGGGTCAAAAAGCGAATGGGTCTCGAAAAGCACCTCGGAGCTCAAAGTCTCGTTGATGTTCGAGAGCAAATCGGCGTAAGCAGCAGGATCAACGTCTTCATTGGATCTCAACTGGTTCTCGTCGCCGCTCAACGATTCGTGGTTTTCTTTAATGTACGAAGGAAGTGAAACCATATCAGACAACTTAACAATAGCCTGCGACACCAACGCATAGTTAAAGTAGATATTCGAAAGACGGTCATTAAATTTACCCACTCTCTCCATAAAAACCTTCAAGTTAGGATGGAACTCCTCGGTTTCAGGATCCAAATACTCGTTCGACAAGTGCACAGCAATAGACGCGTGCATACCCGAAATCAACCTATAGAACAAGTTCTTCTCCACACACAGCTCAGGTTCAGCCTCTGGAGTCATCGACATCGGGTTCGTATTTGGGAAACAGTTCTCAGAGTAAATAGCTTTCCACACGTCAAACGACTGCGCTCCGCCATACCCAGTAAACCTCTCTGGGTTCTCCTTCAAATCCACAAAAACACAGTTATGGTCGTCGTCAATATGGCAGTAGTCCAAGTCCTCACACGTGTCAGACTCGTCGTGAGCCGTAGAAGCTCTCAGAATCTCTCCAAGCTTCAGAGGCGACAAATCATCAGGCACGTCCAGCCAGTTGAACTGCTCAGGCAGTAAAACCTCCACGGCACAGTTTCTCGTGGCGCAAAAGTGCTGGGCGTTCCAGAACTTGCACTGTTTATCCAAATCAAGCTTGAAAAACCTGAAGAAAGGCTTCAGAATCAAATCAACAACCAGGTCTCTGATTTGGCTGTTCACCGCATCGATATATGAAAAAGTGGTATTACACGTGGGGGTGATGATCTGGGAACAGAAATCTGGCGAGTCGAAGGGCGACACGTGGGGCAGCGACGCAGCTAGCGTAGCTAGAAATAGAAGGAAGATGTTCATGTGGAGGTGAAGAAGGTTGTAGGAATGTTGCAAAATATCGCTGGCCTTATCTTATAAGTAAGCGTCAGACGATGTGGGGTCACGTGATGATATTACAAATTTCCCAGTAAACAACCTTCAGGTGGTAAAGGGAGGGTAGGGAAGGTATTAGGGGTTTCCGGGGGGCTCAAAGTCACTGGAATATTATCTTTTTCATGTTTTTTACCCCTGGTTGTTTGGTTAGGTGGTGGCAACTGGCTGCGAAAAGAAACTTGACGTGCAGCAATGGCAAATCAAAAAGGGAAGGACACGGTGGTTTGTAAATGGAGTGTTGTTTTTGGTGATTTTAAAAAAGCGGTTGAGTTTTGGACGGTTTGGCGTTTTTTGGGGAGTTTTTGGGCGGTTTTGGTGGAAATACATGGACCTTTTTGATGTCTCACCAGCTGCTGGTAGTTAAGCCAAAAGAGGCTCAGCAAGGGCTGGTCCCGGAATGGGTGTGACTGGTAGGTTGGTGGGAATGATAAGGTTGGGATAGTGGGATGTAAGGGATGGTGAATAGTGGCAGAAAAAGGGGGAATTAGAGTGTAGAGGTGGGTTTGTCGTGACTGGTGAGAGGGTAAGCTTAGTGAATGGACTGGGAGAAGGAGGAAAGCACCCTCTGGAGGTCTAGACTTAAAAAGGTTGTTTTCGTTTTTTACATTTTGATATCAGGCTTCGTTTGGCACGGCAGTTAAAGGAAAAACCTCGACGCTGGTCTAGTAAACTGGCGTATTCCCATTACAGTATAAGACGTCCATGTTGAATACCCTTCTGCTCAAGCTCAACAAAACACTAATATTAGAACAGTTTAAGATACTTACTATTAAAATGTCTTGTTTTCTATCTTTCCAGGATTTCCAGTTATCTTCCTGTCAAACAGGGACCATAACTGGCCTCCCTCCTAATACCCAACTCCAGCCCTTCTTTCCACCTAGACCATACTACTGCTACACCGACCAGGCTTCTCGAAGAGCGGGAATAAGCTTCTTCCGAAACCAAGCGTCCAGATTTCTTTTCTTCCATTCTACCCTCGGAATACAAACACCGCCCTAAAGAGTAATTTCTTCTTCTTCTTCTTCCACCATTATCATTAGTCTATGGTAAGCGTAACCACTTCCTCATCCAGAGCTTCTCAAGGAACTTCCATTCTTTCTTTTCCAGCATTGTTCTGTCTCTACAAACACCACCCTGCTACCCATGACAACAAGCTCCAACCCAAAGCATTTCCTCCTTCTTCTGGGCTCCCCACTTCCCACTCTCCACTCTCTATTCCTCCAAAACAAGTGTTTCGACGGTTTCAAACCTCCGCTGCTGGACCAACCAACCGTCCACCACCTGGCAACCGTAAATCCTCACCTATACCCATTCTTATCAGATCTCTGCGAATTAAACTTTCTTTAAATGGTCGGTTTTATTCATAATGGCGATCCTTGAGATCATCTGGCTTCCAGCAATAGTCGATCGCTGCCAGATTGTTACTCCTCATCTGGAGATCTACTCACAAGACTCGTGAGGAGACACAGTACAAGGCAAGAACAGCCGAACCAGGCTTGGAGCGGTATGTACCGGTAGTAAAAGCGAATTAGTATGCTTTTAAGCGTAAATACAATGTTTAGAAAAATGACATCACAGGTAATACCATAAAAAAAAAAAATTAGCCTTTCTAAGCCCGAGGCGCAACTCTTCTCGAACAAATGGACAGAACGGGAAGCCACCCCACGGGGTTGAGGCATTTTAAACATCCTCCTGAAGTGGGCTGGTTACGTAGATACAAGAAGAGTAGCTAATTGGACAAACAAAGTCTCCACAGTGGAACCACAACACAGATTCCGTTCTTCCCACGTTCTTCCACCACTGTTTCACCTCTCAGGGACCATCCCATGGAAAGTTAACCCATTCTGCGTCGAAAACGCTTGCAAATCTCGAATCTGGTCCAGCCCTAAACCTTATTTTGTGAGACGTAAAGATGGCTTAATGTAGGGTTTAAGCCAGGAAGGTGAAGGTTTTACCGACTGGAGTTCCATCAACGTGCCAAGGCAACACTTAGAAGAAGACCCACAAGAACAAGCGACCCAGTTCAGAAACCCCTCAGAAACCAGGCCAACGAATTTGGAAATCCCTCAGGGTTCAAAAACGAAAATGCCTCACTTTCCAATAGCCAGTGGCCAATTGCCAGAGGACATCCACAATAGGTGTCAATTCTCTCACTCCCTCTCTGTCCCCTCCTTACACTAAACCTGTAACCCTGTGGGAGACCCCTCACTATCCTATTAGCCATGCTTCCCACACATTTAGCGAACTCGCTTTTGTGTTTCTTCACATGGGTGCAAATTATTAACTACCATATGTCTCAGGGCTCGCTTCTGCATAACCTGCCGAGGACATGCACTGTCCCCAGTTAATATGTCAATTCCTCGCCTTCCATGCATACCCCTCCTTGGCTGCAAAAAAGTGGTATAACGAAGGGGATGAAATGAGGTAGTAAAAAGTGACAAATGTTACTTTGTGGTTTCCTATGGCTTACTCAAGCATAAGCTGACGCTTATGCTTTTCGTGCCTGTTTGAGCTATTTGCTTCTTCCGCTACTCCATACACGAAGCGCAATTCCACATGTGGCTTCCTCCCGCTACCACTTGTGTGGTTAATTTCATCATGGCTTGATCTTCTATATAACTTGGACGGTTTGCCTGGTTCCTGGTTCCTGGTTGTACTCCAGGCATGTTGGCGCACGCTGTGATATCGCTTATCAGTGTAGCTGCTGCTCACTCGAGGGCGCTCTTGGTGGTGTCTACACTAGTGTTTGTTGTTTGGAAGTTATACGTGTTTCCGTTTTACGTGTCGCCGTTGAAAGATGTGCCTGGTCCTTATTGGCATCGGGTGTCGACGCTTCCTGCGGTGCTTGCTCAGTACCTGAACTGCTGGGTTCGTACGATCCATAGACTCCATGAGATACATGGAGATGTGGTGGTTTTGGGACCAAACGAGGTTTCATGCAATGGAGACTTACGCTATATTAACGATATCTACGTGAAAAACATGCCGAAGCTGGCCTTCTATACGCATTTCCAGAACCACGGCCATGTGAATGTGTTCAGTACGCTTGAGAATGGTCCTCACTTGAAGTATAAGAAGATGATGCTGGGGCTTTATTCAAAGTCTTCTATTCTCTCCAGTCCTGCCACGCGTGACTTGCTTGTTCTGAAAGCTTCCCAGCTTGTCAACAGAGTCCATTTATCTTCTGTCACTGCTTTGGATCCAGATTGGCTTAATGCTCGGCTGGAACTTAACCATAACGGTAAAGGCCACGCTGAAGGGTCCAACGACTGGCTTGGCCAGAAGTCTGCTAGTCTTGGAATCGATGTTTACCTGCTTTTCGGCGCTTTGGCCATGGACGTGATCTCTGCTTTTGAGCTAGGCGTGAAAAACGGTACTGACTTGCTTAATGATACGTATAAACGCCAGATCTTGGTTGATTTCAGAACAAAAGAGCTCGAAACGCTTGGCTCCATGCTCCTTCCAAAGCTTCATTGGCTTCTTGCAGGTTCAAGAATCCTCCTGGCGCTGAAAACAGTCGAACACTGGCTCTTATCGACCTTACAAGGCGCCGAGTACGATCCAGAAGTTTCCAGACCAACAACACTCAGCACACTCAAAAAGAACGGTCTCCAAGGAAAGAAAGCCTACTCATTTCTCAGCGACAACCTCATTGCTGGCCATGAGACGTCTGCCATTGCACTCACTTACATTTGCTATGAGCTTTCAAGACCAGTGAACAAGTCCAGGCAAGAAAGGCTCCAGAACGAGCTCAGGGAGGTCTTTGGACACCCAGAAAACAGGCAGGTCCTCGACGCCATTGAACAAATCGACCAGCTTCCGTACCTCGAAGCTTTGCTCAAGGAAAACTTTAGAGTCCATACATCTGGCGCTGGCTCTATGCCTAGACTCACTCCGTCCACCTATGAAGTCCACACTTCCAATGGCCCAGTTGTTTTGCCCAAAGGAACAACCATATCTTGTCAAGCGTACTCGTACCATCGCCAGCCAGACATCTTTCCCCATCCAGATAAGTGGATTCCAGAAAGATGGCTTCCCCAGCCTGGAGAGCCTGAACAAGCCTTCAAGCTCAGAAAAACACACATGTCCAAGCACCTTTTGCACTTTGGCAAGGGCATTCGCATGTGTTTAGGTAAGGATTTGGCGCTTTTGGATATCAAGTTGGCGTTGGCAAACTTATACTGGAGGTACACTTCCCTGGTTTGTTCAGACTGGTGCAAAGTGACTCAGTACGATGGAGATGTCAAGGTAGGCAACGAAGTAAAGCTTGGAGCAGCCAAACCAGCGTCCAATTCAGACGAAGAGATGATGGGCATGGTCGATGGGTTACTGGCAAAACCACGCTGTGACGAATGCTGGCTCGAATGGAGCAGCTACTAAAAAATAAAGCATATGGATGCTCAAAATAAAGCACATGGATGCTCAAAATAATAGATTATTATACAAGGAATAAAAGTGGCTGATTAGTCGTCAAACTTGATCTTCTTGGCGGTCTTCGACATGTCGACGTCTTTGAAGAACGCTCCGTACACAGAATGAGCCTTCTTCTTGGTGTGGCCACCAAACTTAAGCAACTCATCTGGCACAGGCTGGTTGGCACCACGCAAAATGTTGATCAAAGCGCCACTCAAGTGTTTCTCGTGCTCGGTGAAAAGCGTATGGGCAGTTCCCGTCTGGCCAGCTCTGCCTGTTCTTCCGATTCTGTGCACGTAGTCTTCTGCTGTAAGAGGGAAGGTCAAGTTGATGACGACCTTGACGTTGGGGATATCAAGACCTCTGGCGGCGACGTCGGTGGCCAAAAGAAGATTGGACTCACCATTTTTGAATGCATTAAGTGCCTGGGTTCTCTGTTGCTGAGAGAGATCTCCATGAATAGCGGCAACATTGAAACCACCTCTTTGCAAAGAGTTCTCCACTCTCAGAGCTTCCTTCTTGTACAAGGCAAAGATAAGAATCTTGTCGTTCTTCTTTGGGCCAGACTGGTACTTTCTAATAAGCTGCACGAGCTTTCTCTCCTTATCTCTAGGCTCCATGACCTCGACGATCTGCGTAATTCTCTTATTGGCAGAAAGCTCGTCTCTTTCACCAATAGTGACCTTCACAGGCAGTCTCATGAACTCGGCAGCCAACTCTCTAACTTCCTTGGGCCAAGTAGCAGTAAACATCAACGTCTGACGGTTCTCCTTCACAGGACACTGGCCAATGATCTGTTTAATGTGCTGCTCGAAACCTTTATCAAGCATTCTATCGGCTTCATCAAGAACCAAGTAATCCACGCTCGACAAGTCCACCAGACCGTCTTCCAACAAATCCACCAATCTACCTGGTGTAGCCACAGCGATACTGGCATCGTACAACTTATCGATCTGGTCCTGTTTGCTGACACCACCATAAATGGCCACACAAGAAATACCAGCGTTTTTCGTCAAGTCCACCAAGTTATCGTAAATCTGGAGCGCCAACTCTCTCGTTGGCGAAAGACAGAGCACCTTAAGGCCCTTCTTCTTCTCCTTCAAAATGCTATTCACAGCAGGCACGCCAAACGCAAACGTCTTACCGGAACCGGTCTCGGCCACACCAATGACGTCCTTTCCACTGAGCAAGAATGGCCACGAAGCTGCCTGGATAGGTGTAGGTTTAGGGAACTTGGAGATGACCTTCTGTACGTCGTCAATGAAGTCCACATGGTCAAACGACAAAAGTGGACGGAGGTTCAAGGAATGGGGATCTTCAATAGCAACCTCGTTGGTTTCCAAGAACTCCTTGATTTCACTTTCGGGGACATTAGAAAGAGCCTTAGATTCATGGTAAGCAGAGGAAGCAGAAGAGGCAGAGGCAGAGGAAGAGGAAGAAACAGGTTTGCTTTCAACTGGAGCATCCTCCTTCTTCTCTTTCTTCTCCGTTTTATCTTTTTATCCTTCTTTTCCTTCTTTTCCTTCTTGTCCTTCTTCTCACTCTTTTCCTTCTTTTCACTCTTCTCCTTCTTCTCCTTCTTGTCCTTCTTTTCCTTTTTCTCCTTCTTTTCCTTCTTCTCCTTTCTGTCCTTCTTCAGCTTTCTATCAGGCTCGCCAGCCTCCTCGAGCTTTCTCTTCTTATCTTCCTTGCCCATAATAAAGTAGTATATGTGAAAAGTTACCTCATCGCGATGAGCATACACTCTATACAAACAACTAGCACATACTTCAAACTGGATAAAAATGTTTTATAATATCTAAATGTCACTAATAAAAATACATGCTGAGCAGATGCAATAGCTCAATCCAAGTCCTTTCTGCGGCCTTCGTCAAGATCAATCTCAGATAGCTTGACGAACTTGGTCTTCTGCCACCACTTCAAGACACCAAAGAGGATGAAGAAGAATGGAATCAAAATATATGCGTCAACGAAGTTGGCAGCATCAAATGGGTCGAAAGTGTTCCAACCCTGGATGAGCAACAAGAAAACGTCCAAAATAAGACCTCCAAGAGGCAACCATGGGTATAACCACCCTTTGTAAGGTAGACTCTCCACGGAACGGCCCTGGCTGACCCAGGCTTTTCTGAATCTCAAGTGGTAGAAGTTGATGGCACCCCAACAGATAAACACGGCCACACCGGAAATGTTAACAATGTAGTTGTAGGCCTTGGCAGCACCAGTACTGACGTTCATCAAGGAAATGAGGCCAAACGAGTTGAACAAAATCACAGAAAGGTATGGAACACTTTGTCTGTTCAATCTGGCCAAGATCTTTGGAGCAGAACCGTCGTTGGCCAAGTGGACAATGGTTCTGGAACCAATGTAGATGGAAGAGTTAATGGCAGAAATACAAGTCACCACAATGAAAGCATTGATCAAGTGTCTGCCACCTTCCCAACCGGCGTTCTGGACGGCAATGGTCATTGGGGATTGGAGGTAAGCGTCGTTGTCCAACTTTGGGTCGTTGTAAGGAACAGTCATACCGTAAAAAAGAGCAATACCCATGTAAATGACAATAATACGGACAAACGTCTGTCTGATGGCTCTTGGAATGGCTTTCGAAGGGTTCTTGGTTTCGGAAGCAGCAATAGCCACCGACTCGGTACCGGAGTAGAAAGTGGAGGCAAACACAAAACTTGAAACCACCGATTTAAACCCGTCCTTCAAAGGACCAGGGTCGTTCCAGTACTGGAAACCAAAGGCGTCTCTGCCCTTGACACCGCCAGAAACGTAAATAATGGAAAACAAGTAAAAGGCGAAAATACCAATAATCTTGGTCAAAGCAAGCCAAAACTCGGCCTCGCCAAAAGTACCCACACCAAGAAACTGGAACGCCATAAACGCAGCGTAAAAGATCAAGATGTAGCCGTACAAAGGCACCTGAGGACCCCAGTCGGTCAAGATATTTGCCACCATATTATACTCATTAGCAAGCACAGCGACCCAGATAATCACATAGTTCCAGCCCACCGTACCACCAATAGCACGGTCCACAAACTTAGCACCCAAGGTGGAAAAAACACAGCCCGAAGGATACAACGTAGCCAACTCACCCAAACTCTGCACCATGGCAAAAGCAATAAGACCAATGACACCAAAACCAATAATCAACGACGCAGGTCCTTCACTAGTAGGATTAGCAGCACCCACCAAAATACCGGGACCGATAATACCAGCCAACGCAATAAGCGAAATATGACGGTTTTTCAAGTCTCTCTTCAACGCCAACGGTCTATCCTCATGTTCAATAAAGTCAGAGTATTCAGCCGAGGCAATCTCTCCGTCCGGCAGCCCCCACTCCTCATGTTTCATAACAGAAGCATTTTCGAGCTTTTTCGTCACCAGGTCGGCCGGCAGCTCGTCGCCAGAAGCCTGATTCTTGGAGAACCACATATTGGAAGAAAAGCAAAGAAAGTAGTTGGATTTGGAAAAAAGCCAGACCGCATCGGCTGCAATATATAGGTCACAAGCGAGAAGGCAAGATATGCAGCCGATGCAGTGTGACAGGCGCGGGCGACATGAGGAAGTGGGAGGAGGATGGGAGGATGATTTTTTCTGGGCGGCCCATTATATGGGGATTTGGGAGGAATTTTGTGGGAAAAAACGGGATTTACGGGTTTTCCGGGCCCCAGACTTCATTTCTGGCCAAAAAAATGTAAATTTCAGCCTTTTTTGGCCCCAGTTCGTAGTCCCCCCGTCTCGGCCCCTGGTTGCGCAATGGTGCAGAGGATTAATTCTTTTTTCGCAGCCAATGCTTTTTCTCTGCCCTGGTTTTTTTCGGTCTCGCGCCAGGGCAAATATTGATCGCCATTGTCGCCATGTTCTTATCATTGCACGTGACCAGCCAATTAACAGAAAGCATACCCACCTAAAATGCCCCAATTTTGGTCCTTTTCTTTCGAAATTTCGCAAGTGTCTTGGTATCGCTTGCCTCTTTCGGCCTCCATCTTCTCCTATTCCATTTGGTCCATGCATTCCCAAAATAAACATCCCCTTCTGCTCCCGCCACACCCTGTGGCAGAAGCCTCTTGCATGGACTTTTTTCCAGTGCGAATTGGGTGCAAAATTACCTATGCCCCTCCAATAATCCACCCTAAAAGGGTAAACACAAGGCTGAGAAGGGCTGGAAGAGGAGACGGCTGAATGAC
Organism: Candidozyma haemuli; assembly: GCF_002926055.2. Lineage (NCBI taxonomy): Eukaryota > Fungi > Ascomycota > Pichiomycetes > Serinales > Metschnikowiaceae > Candidozyma > Candidozyma haemuli. The sequence continues at coordinate 1,313,249 of NW_020289911.1, read as the reverse complement.
TGGAAACGGGCTCAGCAAGGCATAAGGGGAAAAGCAAAAAGAAAAATTTTACCCCCTTAGGCGGAACGGGCGGTTCTGCCCGCCTCGTATTCCCTTGAAGATCTCTATACTTACTGGTCTTTATCGACCTACCATCAACAACCTTTCGTAATTGAATCATCCACAGTTTCGTTTGTGTCGATCTTTTGCATTCTGTGTCGCCGGCCGGGACGCCGGTGAGTGCCAACCAGAAACATGGCATTGGTTGGTGCTGCTGCCTCGGTGTGTTTAGGCGAGATGCTTATATGGATGTGCTGCTAGGGTGTCGTTTACCCTCTGGAGGCTCTGCAAGGCTTCAATAAGTCCTCGGTTAGCGACGGGAAGTGGCACGAAAAATAGGGTGATTATCGTTTTCCCCCTTGGCAATGTCGTTGGCCAATTTTTTATCAATTGCTGTTAGCCTTTGTTAAACTGTGGACCCATTCTACACAATGGCTCGCGTGCTATACTCTGTTCTTTGTCCCGATAAGACCTCGAGATAACACAAAAGACGGTTTGTTGGGGGTGGTGTAAGGATCGGCTTATCCGGCTTGCTAGGCAACAGTCCACAAAACGGTTTTAAACGCTTTGGACATGTACCCGCTAGTGGCCTCTTGTGCGGCGTTTATCAAATGTATGGCTGTGGATTGGGTCCTTTGCTTGAAGAAGTTGCCGTTTGTAAGGGTTAGCGGCTTTTGGTTAGGGGTGGGCCAAGGTGGGGCAAGAAGGGCTTTGGTTTGGTTGGTGGTTGCTGAATGTGATATCACAGGAATCGGAATGGAATGACGGCTGGGGAAGGTTTCCATGGATAATCACTACCCAGAGACATTCAGACAGGCTTGGATTGACTTCTGAGTAACGTCTTTTGCCCTTGTGATCGTCTTCTTCACAGTATTAAGCCTCTTCAAGCCATGCCTAAGCACCAGCACTAATCGCCAAAGGTAGAGTCTTGTTAGATGCCCTGGTGGGTTTGGTGCATCCGAGGGAAGTCCACACGGGAAGAAAGTTTAAGCTCCAGGGGCACGGCCAGGTTGGACGAGGAATGTGGGCAAGAGAAGATACTGGGTTGGTAGGTTAGTTAGAGTACGAGGTTAGAGGTCATTGGGGCCGTTTGGTGGTTTGGAGGGTTGGTTGGGGACTTGCAAAGGGCATGTGGAAAAGACCCACAAAAACAGATATGAGCAAGGATTAGCGGTATCAAGCATGTGTCCTGTAAGGTACTATATTGTGGTATCTTCAGATAGGAGTAAAGGATTGGTTTGTACTATTAGTGATTGGTTTGCACTATTAGTGATTGGTTTGCACTATTGGTGATTGGTTGCACTCTTGGTGATTGATTCAACCAAGTTGTCTGACCCCAAGCAAACTCAAGCGAACTCAAGCGAACCCAAGCCAAAAGCGAAGGTTTTAAAAAGTCTTTCTAGAAGAGAATGCCTGAAAATGGCAGAATCCAAATCTTCAGATCCCTAGGGCTTCTCCAAGTTGCAACCAGTCAATGAAACACCAACCAATTGGCTGAAAGCCAGAAAAGAACCCAAGGAGCTTAATATTCTCCTTGTCTACCCCTTTCATCATAATAACTTCATTACCAATTCTTCATCTCCCAATTCCCTGACTACATTGAGAAAGCCTTGGTCAACTCTGGAAACTTAAACCTCCAAAAGCTGCCAATTGCACTTTCTCCCAAAAACCTCAAAACAGTAGGAATGTAGTGGAGACCAGCCGACATGCACCATAGTAATGCCTTGTCTTCGACCACTGACCAGCCACACGATCCCGCAAATGAAACCGCCAGCAGGTTACAAACATTTGACAGATTGCTGACGGCCATTCACGAGCTTGATCTTCTCCATCACCAGAACCTATAATTCAATGAGGATGAATTTAGGGCAGAAACAGGAGTGTGTTGGGTTTCTACATAGCTCTTTTGGGGATAATACGTGTATTGGTGGGTTGAAATTTCAAGGTGAGGATTTTTTTGAGCATATATAGCTTGAGGTTACCCGGACACTGAATGGAAACAGGGCTCAACGAATGGGGTAGGGGAGATATTCTAAGGGTAAAGGATGTTTCTAATGGATTAAGAAAGGGTTTTGAGTGGTTTGCGAGAGTTTGGTGATGTGGATATGCGTCGTTGTGGTGCTAGGTGGGTTTCAGTTTGGGCTCTTGATATGTGAGATTTGGAAGTTGAAATAGTCCAGAAAGGCAAGTCCGGTGGAAGGAGCCGTTTCAGGTATACCTAGATCTGTGAGGAAACCACTGGTTCCTCGAGAAGAGCTTAGCTTCGGTGGTCGCCGATATCGGTGCCGACCAAAGTTTAACCGTAACCAAAGCCCTCTCCAAAGACATCCGTAGTAAAAGGAAGAGGAAGGAGAAGCTAATATATGAGAAGAGCTCTCATATCTGTTCTTCTTCTTATCCTCTCTCCTCGACGTCATTGTCATTCTCTCCAACACAACCAACTCACCACCAAAAAATTCAATCCACCAATTCACCGTCAAAATCACCCCACCTTCTTCTCTTCCCCTCCATCGCATTCTACACCTGTTCAAAGCCGAATGCTGTTTTCTAATATACACTTTCAGGGACATTTCATGCCCTGCTGGGCTCTTATCAACCATCCATATAGGCCTTACAGACCTACGCCTCTTTTCTAAGATCAGACCGTTTAGGAGCCTCCAAAGGATGCAATTGCGCCAAGTAAGTAATGGCCCACATCAAGTAACACATGGCCAAGCCCAAAATCAAAGACGACCGCCAGACAGTCCTATCTTGCTTAGGCGCAAAGTTCCATGACAAAATACACAAGGCCACCGTGATTGCCAAAACGAAAAGCACAGTGTAGCTGGAGTTAGTATGGGCTTAAAGGAAGCAGGTTATATGCAGTGGTTTCGACGTACCCAGACATGTTGGAGATGTAGATGTAGTTGATTCGTGGAGTAGTAGAGTTGGCGATAATCTGGGTGAACAGACCCGTACCTCCCGTACAGTAGACAAGGTGATTAAACCACCGTTTTCCCAAGAAGTACTTGGCAAAAAACGAATTCAAGAGATTTTTGTATTTTCCTGGTTAATTTGGTCTTATATCGGTCACTTTCAACGACATCCCAGGCGAAACATACCCAGCGACGCTTGACTACCGGTTGCTGCGAAACGTATAGATTCACCCAAACACTTTCCATAACCACACTTTCCTTGCCAGAATCGCCAGGCAGGTTGAATTCCCCATTTTTGCATATCCATTGGATTCCCTAAGCTAAAGAGTTTCCACTTTAAGCTTCATTGGCAACTCATTCAAACAAGAACCTCCACATATCTTCCTCCACCTCCAAGTCCACCTTCCATGGCTAAGATCCTGTCGAAGGTAGCCAACTGGCTCTACCTGGTTCTTCAACCTCAATACTTGCATAAGGAGATTGCCTACTCCCATTTGTACCACTTTTTATCAGCATACCTTCCTGAGGGCTTTAAGATCAGAACGGCAGTGTACACTTCAGTACTGGGCCATTCCCAGCTCTTGATCAACTTGTACGGGAATCTCGACTGTGGAACGTGCCTTGTGCCGCTTAATATATGGATTCCACTTAACTATCCGTTCCAGGATGAGAACATTCCATCACATGAACCAAATGGTGTTCCTGAAGTGTTTGTCGTGCCGGAACACGGCTTGGTGATTCGTCCAAACAACAATGTGGACTCCCAGGGACGCTTCTACCATCCATTCATTGCACTGTGGCATCAGAATTATACGCCGACTTCATCTACGAAGCAGTTTTCGCTTCTTCTGCTAATGGGCTGTTTAAAGGCTACTTTCGAGCAAACGCCTCCTCTTGATACGAGACCTTCGCCTTCTGCTGCTCCTTCTGGACCTCCAGCTCCTCCTAAGGTGCTTCCGAACCAAACAGGACCGCAATTGCCTCCAAAGAGAGCTTACAATGAGCCAGAACAGGCTAAACTGCCTACGCCAGTTGCCCAAACCCCAGAACCGCCTCGTAGAGAGACTACAGGACCTCCATTGCCCCAGAAACCTATACTGCGTCAAGCTACGCAAGACACTTCTATTCCAGAGAAGTACAGAATGCCATTACCTTTACCTGGCGAGAATGTTCCCACTCCACCTCCAGCTCAACAACCAGTTTCACCTCCTTCCTTTCAGCATCCAATCTCACCACCATCTTTTCAACGACCATTTGGTTCGCCTCAATATGAAAGACCCGTCCACGCTCCTGTTCAGGCAACAGGACCAGCATACATTGAAGATGATTCGGATATTTACGAGCCTCATAGACCACAGAGTGTAAAGCCTTCTGCAATCGCTGAAGTTGAAGATTTAATGGATAAGGTTACTGTGAACGAAACCAAGAACGACAAGCCGATTTTGCAGGAGCTTAGCGCAAAGGTTAATGCTTTCCTTGAATCTGAAGAGAGTGTGTTCCAAGCTATGCCATTTGTTGAAGAGCAAAAGGCTAAGGTTAACGCCCTTCACAGCCAGCTTCTGAACCATCTCAAGCAAGCACAAGCAAACGATGAAAATTTACAAAAGCACGTTTCGTATTTGCTGGGCCAGATTGAAGCAGTCAAAAGACTTAATGGTGAGCTTCAGCAGTTGGACCAAATCAACGCCCAATCAAAAGACGAAATCCTGACCGGAACAGCTCCTGGTCAAAGCATAAAACTTGATGACCTCATTACGCCAGATTCCATTCTTGTTAACCAGTTATATGAGACTGTAGCTGATATCAAGGCTCATAAAGATACCATAGATCTCGTGGGCGGAAACTTCAAGGGCGAAAAGGAAGTTATCAACGACGAGAACATGGATACGTGCATTAAATCGGTGAGAGGACTTGCAAGAGAGTTGTTCTGGTTGGAAGTGACCAAGAGCGAGATCGGTAAGTCCATGGGACTTCGAATGTAATAGTTGGGTGACTTTAGTTGTTGAAGAAGTTCCAGAGGGTAAAGATTGTCCTTGGTTTCTATAAGTCTCCTAATTTGAAGCATTTAGGAATTAAGAAAAATATTTAAATGAACTCTGCCCTCTCCTTCCCTTTGGTTTCTGATTAACGCAAAATATGTAGTTCTCAGGGCAAAACACATACTCAACCAATGCACAAACAAATCGAAAAAGCCTGTAAACCAAAAAATAAACAAACCTCTAAACCTTCTAACCATTCTAGACGTCTCCACCTTCCTGAAACCACCAAACCATTTCCTCTTCCTCTTCTTCCATACTTAAGCTTCGCATAGTGAGCAACCTCTACATACTAATTCACAAAGGGTCAGCCATTTCCACCACCACCCAACCAAACGCCACCAAACTCAATATTCCCACTAACCCAAACTCCCTGATTCCAACCATATAATTAATTTCCCCCTAACACCCCTAGAAACCAAAATGACTGCTGACCTTGTCCTTCCTATTTGGGAAAGATGAGCCGCACGATGCTCGCACTAACTTTTTTTTCATACTAAAAAAAAAAAATCATCATCTCCAACTACTAAAAGCCTTTCCCAAGTCATGTCTGAAGAATTCATGATCAAGCCAGAGACCGTGGCTCCCTCTACGAGCACGTCGGAATGGCCGCTTTTGTTGAAGAACTACGACAAATTGCTTGTGCGTTCTGGCCACTATACGCCTATCCCAGCTGGGTCTTCGCCTTTGAAGAGAGACTTGAAGTCGTATGTTTCTTCTGGTGTGATCAATTTGGACAAGCCATCGAACCCATCTTCGCACGAGGTTGTTGCTTGGATCAAGCGTATTTTGAGAGTGGAGAAAACCGGTCACTCGGGTACTTTGGACCCTAAGGTTACTGGATGTTTGATTGTGTGTGTGGACAGAGCCACTCGTTTGGTCAAGTCCCAGCAGGGTGCCGGTAAGGAGTATGTTTGTATTGTTCGTTTGCACGAGGAGCTCGATGATGCCAAGGAGATGGGCCGTGCTTTGGAGAACTTGACTGGTGCTTTGTTCCAGAGACCACCATTGATTTCTGCTGTCAAGAGACAGTTGAGAGTGAGAACCATCTACGACTCCAACTTGATTGAGTTTGACAACAAGAGAGGTCTTGGTGTGTTCTGGGCCTCTTGTGAAGCCGGTACTTATATGAGAACCTTGTGTGTTCACTTGGGTATGTTGTTGGGTGTTGGTGGACACATGCAAGAGTTGCGTCGTGTGAGATCTGGTGCCATGGACGAAAACGACAACTTGGTCACTTTGCATGATGTCATGGACGCCCAGTACGTCTACGACAACACCAGAGACGAGTCTTACTTGCGTAAGATCATCCAGCCTTTGGAGACTTTGCTTGTGGGCTACAAGAGAGTTGTGGTTAAGGATTCTGCCGTCAACTCTGTTTGTTACGGTGCCAAGTTGATGATTCCTGGTTTGTTGAGATACGAGGACGGTATTGAGTTGTACGACGAGGTTGTGCTCATGACCACCAAGGGTGAGGCTATTGCCATTGGTATTGCCCAGATGACCACTGTTGACTTGCAGTCTTGTGACCACGGTGTGGTTGCCAGAGTCAAGAGATGTATCATGGAGAGAGACACTTACCCAAGAAGATGGGGTCTTGGTCCAGTTGCCCAGAAGAAGAAGCAGTTGAAGGCTGACGGCAAGTTGGACAAGTACGGTAGAGTCAACGACAACACTCCAGAGTCCTGGAAGGACGGCTACAAGGACCATGCTGACGAGCCAGCTCCAGCTGTTCCAGAGTCCAAGAAGGTTGCTCCAGAGGTGCAGTTGCCAAAGAAGTCTGAGCCAGAGGATGTGAAGATGGAGTCTGAGGACGAGAAGAAGGACGAGAAGAAGGAAAAGAAGGAGAAGAAGGAGAAGAAAGAAAAGAAGGAGAAGAAGAAGGACAAGGAAGAGAAGAAGGAAAAGAAGGAGAAGAAAGAGAAGAAGGAGAAGAAGAGAAAGGCTGATGACGATGAGCCTGAAAAGAAGAAGAAGTCCAAGAAATAATTCCCTCGTCACGACCACCATTGGTTTTCCTTTTAGCATGTTATTTCATCAAGCAATTGATGCCGCCCACTTTGTATATCTATTAACTTTCACGATTAGAAGATGTTGACTTTTGTAGAACCGACTGCCTGGCAGTTTCTATTTTATGCTGGGTGCTTTCAACGATAGCGTCGATCTTGCGTTGGATCTTGTCTCCCATTTGGGGATCACTTGATTCTTGCTTCTGTGCTTCCAAGTAAACGAAGAAGCTGAGAAGTTTGCCGTTGTCTTCGTTCTTGGTGATTCTTCTGACACATTTCCCGTAGAATCTGTTTCTCTGGTCAAGATTGATTGCTTGACGAAGAAGAACATAAAGCGCAAGAAGTTCAACATTCTGGATGTTGACGTTTCCCAGGAAGACTAGCTTCTCTATTTCGGAAGTAAGCACAGTATCGAGCCGTTTCTCTGGATCTTCAAAGCCAGAGCTGTTGAAAACAGCCAATGCTGATTTATATGTTAACATGAATAGCTTAGATGTGGTAAGACCCTGTGAGGCTGGATCTTCCAATATATTCGTCATGTCTGCGTGTAAAGATGCAAGGAAGGAGCGAGACCTTTGAATGGCCTGCTCATGCTGTGTGGATGAGTCGTTTGCTTGAGACAAACTCTGGAATTCGTACTCTGAAATGTTGAGTAAATGCATGATGGAGTATATGTAAAGCTCGCTAGTGCTTGATGCTGGTAAGCCGTACCCGATGCCGAGCGATCTTTGTAAATGGAACGCTTCAATTGGTGTATCGACGGTTTGTGACGTGAGGTTTCGTACTTTCAAAAAGTTGAGTTTAGCTGCTTTGAGGTTACCCTGAGCCTGGTGGTACATGGCAGATAAGTAAAGAAAGTGTGGAATGAGGAATTTGTAGTACCATAACTCTTCTGCAGTGAAGTTGTCATTGTTGTAGCTCTCAAGAAATGCATGAATGGCTTTGATGCCATTGAAGTCACTAGATGACATGAAGCCGAGCCAGACTTGGTAGCTGATTGCCATGAACTTGATCACAGAAAGGCGAACCACCTTCGTCGTAAGCTGAGACACCATGAAGTTCTGCAGCTTTGGTGTGTAATTTGTGAGATTGGAAACACCTTGATCTGCCAGATTAACACAAGCTTCGAAGATTTTGCCTGTTTTCGCCAAATCTGTGCCTTCATTCATGTAGAAGAGACCGCTCAATAGGTAGAAAGTCGGCACAAATTCGTCAGGACCAATCCACTGCAACAGGAATGGTATCTCATTAGGCAAGCCTCTTGAAAGCGTGACAGGGATAGTACCATCGTTATTCCATGAAGACCACTTGAGTTTCTTTTGTTTGTTGATGAAATCGGTTATTTTCTTGACCCACATCTTGCCATACTTGTGATTATCGGTTTGGGTGCAAACTGTTAGGTTTTGGAGGTACAGCATTGCTTTGAGTTGAGGTGCCACGTCTTTCATTTGCGAGAAGAGGTCACGGCATTCATTTAAGAGCTCCTCTGCTCGCTTTGGCGATCCCTGAGACAAGTATATACTCGATTGCATCAACAAGCAAAGCGAGCGAAGCTGGTTATCCTTAATGGCCTCGCCTTTGGGAAGAACTATCTGGGCATCATTAAGTCCAGGCAATTCAGTTCTCTTCAAGGAAAAGAGCAAAGATATCTCTGAATGACCTTCGCGTTCATGGATCTCCTGGCGTTCATTGAGGAAAGGCTCCAACAAGGCAATATCAGATAATTCTAAAATCTTAGCACATAAGAGTTCGCCAGCGACCCTAGCTTGAAGTAAACCATGCTTTATAGCAATAGCCATTGATTTCTTCACGAACAGTTCTGCCGTACTATAGTTTTCAGTCTCCTCCAAGTATATCTTTGCAAGCTTATAGTACACCTGAGCGGCTGCCTTTGGCTGCAAATTCGCCATATACTGGCCAGCCACCATATGAAGAGCCTTTAAAGCTGCCTTGATAAGCGTATAGTACGCTTGAGCGCCCTCGACGTAATTGGCTGCTAGTACAATCTTATGAGCCTGTTCAAGCAAAGCATCAGCCGATTTAAGAAGCCATTGGCACACGAAGTCTGGATTTCCCGCTTGTTCTTGAACATATTCAGGACTAACAATGACTTCCTCCTGAATCTCATCAACATTTGAGGTCTCCTCTTTGGTTTCTTCACGAGAACTCACTGGTACTTCCTCACTCCTCTCTACCCTTCCAAACAGCGAAGGCGGAAGCGAGGAGCTCAATTTGACCTCCAGTTCAAGCGCCAGAAACTCACTCATCTCATCAGTAAGCAAAAACTTATGCAATTTCTCCTCATAACTCCTTTCAAACTGGCTTTTCGGTTTCTGCACCTTCACCACAGAATTCAGGTAAAACTCAGCATCCGAAATCGGAGGATCGCTGGGAGCAACGCTATCGCTCTTTTTCTCCCTAGAATTTGGTCTAGAGCTCTTTCTGGACGGCTGAGATGTAAGAATGGCGTTCAGATCGGAAGATTCCAGTGAAGATGGTCTGGATCGCTTAGTCCTACTCATTAAGATCTCTCTTTTTGACGGGTCCACGGCGCGTCTTACTGGGTTCAGCCTGGTACTTGATTTTCGTCGGTCCATGCTGATTTCATGATTTTAGGATCCGGTGTGGTAGAATATATGTAAAAGTATGTAAGGAAGCGAAGGTAATATATGGGTGTAAGTTGGTGATGCGCGTAGTTGATACTGCTGTGGCTTGGGTGCAGGAGCAACCACGGTAGAAGGGTATTAAGTAGTTTGCAGCCAACGGTAACGGAGGCATTTTGGGCAATTTCTGGAATAGTACAGCATGAGTGGGCGTAAAGAGAGGTTGCCTTAGGCGTCGGAAGAAAGTGGGCTCGAATTGAGCTTTTCTTCAAGCTGCTTTCTCTTAAGACGTTCCTTGCCGAGCTCCACTTCATACTGGTCCTGAATATCAGAAACAATCTTTTTGAACTCTTTTCTTAAAATGGCATTGCTCATGCTGGAGCCACCGCCCATGCCCAGGAACCCAGGGTAGCCTGGCGACGAAGGGAATGTGGAGTTGGCCTGGTCCTCGTCCACGCTGGTATTCGATAGAAGCGAAGGTGAAAGGAGCTCAGAGCTTCTAGGCAGCTTGTTGCCCATGTTATCGATTCTGAGCAGGTTGAGTTCCTTGCGAAGACGAGAGATTTCTTTGTCTTTGGCGTCGGAGGACTCACGAGATGCTAAACTGTCAAGGGAAACACTGCTGCCTCCAGAACGAAGTCTAGCTAAGTCCTTTTCAAGGGCAGTGTTCTTCTTGCGGTAATCAGAAATGGTCTTCAAGGAGTTGGCCTTCAAGTACTCGTATTCCTTCATGAAGTACTGGTGGGAGAAACGTAAATCGTTCAATGCTAGTCTGTACTCAGAAATGGTCTTCTTTTCCACGGCAGAATCCTTGACGCCCTTGTATGGCGAGGCAGAAAGGAAAGAGTGGTCTTGAAGCACGGAATCGTTCACAATCGAATTATCAACAGATCTTTCAGGGCCAGAAGGTGGAGGAGTAGGGTTCAGTGGTCTGGGCTTGGCAGATACAACAGCATCAATGCAAGCCTGGGCCCACTGGACCTTCTTCTCCATGGAAACCTCAGCTTCTTCTGGGTGTTCTGGCAAGGTCACGTTGTTCTGAACGGCCAAGGATGCAATATGGGAGAAAAGGGTATCAAACAGCTTATCTGAGGAAGGAGAAGCAACAGGTTTCGAGCTGGGGCTGCCACTAAGCTCAGCGTTCAACGACTGTGAGCTGTTGGAGTGCTTAATGTCCTCGACGTAGCCCAAGACAAGACATGCCAAATTATGGTTATTAAGCTTTGAGCGGAGCTCTTCAAGCTCGCTGGAAACAGTTCTAAGCAGCAGTTGCAAGTCCAGGTTCTGTTTCATGATCTTAAGCACGAGATTGATATCCAAATCAGGTTTAGGGTCAGAGTTGAACATCAAGGTCGAACAGAACTGGCTCGACACAGCAATCTTATCTTGCAAGTAGTCCCTGAGCTCCTGCTTATCCGCAATCAACTCCTTGACCTTCTTAGTACGCAGCAAAGACATAATGGCCTTGGGCGAGATCTTCGAAGTGTCAAACACCGAATTCTCAATCAACACCTTCAAGTTAAGGTAATCATTCGACGAACTAATAAAGTCCCGAGACTCCGACGTCTCTGTAGTCGGCGTCGACACCGCCAGAGCGCCAATATCGTTGCTGGTACGGTCATTATCGGAATCGTCAGAGTCATCGCCAATTGAGTTATCAGACAAGGTCTGTTGCAAGTAATTTGAAAACAGCAGCTGCACCGGCGCCGTGGGCGACGAGTTCCGGTCCTGTTCGTGCAACTGGAACTTCAACAAGTCAGGCGTGGTGTTCAGCAAGTTATACTGTTCGCCATGGGCCACGTAAAACGGGCTGTTTTTCATAAAAGTGTCAGGATCAACCATTGGAAACCCCTAAAAGAAATTGACCAAAAACGAGTGGTTTCTCTGAGAAAAGAAGTGAATGAAAACTTGGAGACTTTGGCCACACGTAAAAAGAAGGAAGAAGTGTCAAAATTGGCCTTTTGGTGATAAAGAAGAAAAAAAACAAGCAGGTGCAGAGAATGCTTTTTCTCAATTCGACGCGTTCGCGCGGCGCGAATATGTAGATCTAGATCGTGGTGGAACTGGGTGGGGACAGTGATAAACTGAACGGCTGGGTGGATTTGATTTTTAATAGTACCATGTTGTTCTTTGGTTGATTTCGAGTCGATTGGTGCTCTTTTGGTTAAATTTGACCCTCTGGTTGTTGAAATACCTGGCCACTTCTTCATCACTGGACTGCGTATTTTGCACCCATAAGACCAGGGTTCTTTGACCCGTAAACAACAATAGAAGAAAGCAGGGCATTTTTTTTCCAAAACACTTAGTAGCAGCGTGGCTGATTCGCCAAAGTTACCATTTGGCCCGTTTGGGAAACCAGCAGCCCCTGTGGTGGATCAACAGTGAAGATCTTTAAAGCTTAATAGGTGAAACTGGACAGTACAGTGATTAAAGAAGCCACGGTTTCTGCCTGGTTATGCTTTTATGGTTGACTTTTTTTTGGATTTTTTTGCCATTATGCTCTTCTATTATTCAAAGCTACTCCACTTGTTGTTGTTTTCTTCTTCGCTTGTTACTCTTCTGGCTGTGTGGTGGCTTAGAGAGCATTCCCGGAAACCTCGTCAGCCACTGATCCAACGTTCTTCTGTACTAATGTAAGCCATCATTCTATTGCTTCTAGAGCTGTGGCTGTGAGCTCTGGAGCCGAAGCGGCACGTAATTAGAAGTCCAGAATGGTCGGTTGACAAGGAATGGAGGGATGGGTTAATTTTGACAATTAACGTTTTGGGAAATGGAATGGAGGGATGTTTTAGGCTATGCTAGGGGTAAAGGTAGTCTTTAGAGTCAGGAAGTGTCTTCAAAAAGGCATTTCCAAGGATTGTTTTTGGGTACTGGATGGGCCAGAACTGGGTACTATACTTACTCTGGATGGTACTTCACGAGAAGATATACTTGAATGGAAGAAAGACCGTGTTGGGCCGTGTTTAGTGCATGTTCAGTATCCAGGCGCTTTCCAGACGCTCCAGGAGCTACTTTCGTGTTCTAAGAAAGCCCTAACCGTATACTTACTCTGACTTTGCCTATTCTTACCTTTATGGAAGGCCCAGTACTTGCCCTGTTTGCCCAAAATTCCCTTCTCTTTCTTATTCCCCTTTCCCCTGTAGATTCCTAAAATTACTCTGACCTTAATTTCTTTCTGTTTACGGACTTCCCGTTCCGGCAGTTCCGCCTTTCGTTGTCGGTCACCGTCTAAGCTTCCAGTGCCGTCTCTTCACCAGGAACAAGTACTCTTCAACAAAAGGCACCAAAATGATAAAAAGAGGACTTTTAAAGTCAGCTTAATTCTAACTTAGCTGACTTTCATGAATAAGTACGCTTTTTCAGGGGATCCACTTCTGGCATCACCACTTTCCACCACTCCATACAAAATGACTGGGACACCAAAAAATGCCCAAAAAAATCCACCCCATAACCAATCCCTCCCAATAAAACCCACCAACTCCCCCTTTCTTCCATTTCCAATCCCCCTACGTCCCTGCCTACGCCTTCACTATGGACCCCCACTTGCTCCTGCCTATACGCACATTTGCAACCATACATATACATTCAAGAGCTACACATTCTTCCCATATCCATGCTGTTGCTGGATCTTCTTGCCAAAGACCCGCTCAGCCGCATTCCCCGAACGTCCAACAACGAGGTTCGGTACTTGACGTTTAACGTTAACGGCATCAAGACGCTTTTTAACTACTATCCATGGAATCAGCTCCAGAACGACCATGACGCCTTGTTTGAGGCTTTAGGCGCTGATATTGTGCTGCTTCAGGAACTTAAGATCAACGGGGACGGCTTGGCGGCGACTGGGGTGTTGAAAAAGTATAAGGCGTTTATTCTGATCCCGAAATCGAGGAAAGGGTACTCTGGAGTGGGTCTTTTTGTTAGGATCCCGGTTCTGACTGATCCTCCTCACGTTCAGACGTGTCTTTCCGTGGTTAAAGCTGAGGAGGGTATAACAGGGACTTTGCAGAACCCTGAGGATAAGTCTCAGACGTATGAGGACGCTGAGGATGGAATTGGTGGGTATATGGATATTGAAGATATCGAAGAAATGAACATGACTATCGAGGATCTACGAGCTTTGGACTCGGAGGGCCGTGCTGCTGTAGTGGAGTTGGCTTCTGGGACGGTGGTGTTTTCTTTGTACTGTCCGGCAAACTCGCTGGGCACGGAACAGGGCCAGATCTTTAGATTGCGGTTCTTGAAGGTTCTTCTTCGACGGTGCCTTAAATTGAAGAGACTGGGGAAAGAGGTTATTGTTATGGGCGATATTAACGTATCTTTGGACCTTATAGACCAGGCTGAGGCCATCAACGAAGGTATCAAGGCGAAGTTGGTGACGAATAACTTAAAAGATGGCGGTGAGGAGTTTGAACGAGTGAATGAAGAACCTTGTCTTGCTTTCAAGCTTGGACCGCAAAGGGGGCTTCTCCAGAAATATGTGATCCCTACGAACCCATATACGAAGCCGCTAGATATCAGCTTTCTCCATGATACTACTAGAGTCGTACAGGGCCGCCGGTTGGCCATGTATACCGTCTGGAACACCATGACAAACGCTAGACAGTCCAATTACGGTTCAAGAATTGACCTTATTTTGGCCAGCTGCCAGAAAACCGTTGATAACATTGCCAGAGCTGATATTCTTCCTTATATCAAAGGCTCTGACCATTGTCCAGTCTTCACAGATATTGATGTTTCCTTTGTTACAAAACAGCCACCAGCTGAACAAAAGAAGCACAAGTTCGAAGCAAGAACCTTCTACAAGCTCGTCAAACACAGAGATATCTCTTCGATGTTTGGAGGATCAGGCACGAAACGGTCTGCCACTCCAGAAAGCGATAAAAAAGATTCAGAAAACAAAGACCCAAAGAAGCCTAAGCTTCAATATGTCAGTCGAAAGAAGTCCAACAACGCTCCGTCTTCACAGCATAGTATAAAGAATTTTTTCTTTCAAGACAAGCCAACCGTTTCTAGTGATAAAGAAGAGGAAATTCCAACCCAGGAAGATCCTCCATCAACAGAAAACACTGTCAAGTTGGACTCCATATCGAAATTGACATCCCTTATTTATTCAGATCCTCCCAAATGTCGTCATGGCGAGGAATGCATTCTCAAAACAAGTCTTACCAATGCTACCAAAGGCAAGAAGTTCTGGTGTTGTCCTAGAACATCCAAGGGCAGTTCAACAGAGCTTGGAGAGCATAGATGTGAGTACTTTGAATGGGCTAAGACCAAAGGCAAAGCATGAGCATCTACAGACGTCAATCTTATCATGAAGTGTCATCAATCATGAACTATAAACGGGAGAGGTACGGGGCAAACGAAGTGAAGATGAAGAGGAAAAAACAAAAACAGCAGACGAGAGCTGCTAACAACCAAACAAACAAACCCACAAATTATAATACAGCAAGACCCCATTCTTTCTTTTTTAATGTGACTTCTCCTCAGCTCATCTTTTGAACGACAAGTCTCATGATGATGTCACAACCTCATAAGGTTAGCTAATGTACACATCTGATGGAGCGAAAATCACGATTTACGGAATTCACTCAACACCGGATAGATGGCTTCGAATGCGGCATAGATTTCTTCTCTTTGCTTCGCACCAGTCAAGACAATCTTGCCGGAAACGAAAATCAAAAGCACAATCTTTGGCTTCACCATTCTATAAATCAAGCCCGGGAACAATTCAGGTTCGTACGACGAGAAAGTTCCGTGCGAGAAGGCAAGACCTTCAAGTCTAATAGGAAACTTCACGTCACACGAACCGACAATGTTCTGGATCTTGAAATCGGTGAATTTGGCATTGAATCCCAACTTTTGGATGATACGGGCATACTTTCTGGATGCCAACTTGGAGTCATCTTCAGACTTGGCACCAGTCACCACCATCTTACCAGAGGCAAAGATAAGTGCGGTTGTCTTTGGTTCTCTGATTCTCATGATCACAGCAGCGAAACGCTTTGGATTGTATTCGGCGTTACGTGCATGCAAGGCAATGGTTTTCAAGTCCAAACGACAATCCAAGTTCACCGTTGCGACGATATTCTGAAGCGTGGGCACGATACCCGACATGGCTCCATCAGCATCGTCTTCGTTGGGTTCTTTGACGCCAAGTTCTGCATTTTCATCCTTCTTTATGATACCATTGTTCGGGTCATTGATACCTTGAGGCATCGAAAGGGAGCCTGGGGCTGTAAAGGCCTGAGCGTTAGCTGCAGTGGTTGGAAGTTTCAATGAATCCATGATCTATAAAAGAAGAAAAAGATGATATACCGAGGGGATATATTATGAAAATATTAGTTTGGTGATTGGCGACAAAGATGAACAAATAAATGTCTCCCTGTCAGACAAGCTTTATTCTGGAACAAGTGTGTGTGTTGATACTAGGCTATATGCAACAAGATAACAACAACAACGCTTTAGGAATAAATGCTATGTTCAGTTGGTATGCAAAAAAGGTATATGCGTGTATATGTGTGGAGGGAGGGTATAAAAAGTCTGCAGTACCTGAGGAACCAAATGAACTGTGTACTGTATATAGACCCAGGTAACACAAAGGCAAATTCTGCGGGACGGACGATGAAAAGGTGGGCGGGCTCGCGGTATTTATAGTCGTGCTCTGAAATCCGGGTAACCGCCATCGCATTGCTCAAACGTACTGCACAAACACCTCCCTGCCAGCCATCTCTGCACCTCTTTGCATTGATAAGCAAACGGGTCAAGCTGGCTCCATAAACGATAAAGGAAAGATTTGGAGATTCCAGGATCATGATGTAAGCGTTTCTGTTCTGTAAATGTCGCTGGAATTCCGAGAAAAAGTGACGTTCACGTGATAATCTGAGACACAGTTAGACACCACCGTAGTGTCTGGAAAATCACCCAAAAACCACCCTCTAACGCTCTCTCAAGGCCTTGTTTCTCTTCTCCTTCTTTCTCATTCTCTCCACCTTCTTGGCGTGCATCTTTTCGGCCATCTTCTCGTACCTCTCCTTCTCTTCTCTGAGCTCTCTTCTTCTCTTGATTTCAGCAACCTTCTCGTTCTTCTCGTCCTCCTTCTCCTGCTTGAGTCCCTTTATACGAGCTTTGTATTGCTCCTCTTCAAGCTTCTTCTTCTCTCTGAGTTGCCACGTGTTGAGCTTTTTCACTCCAAGGGAACGCACTCTAAACGCATCTTTCTTGATCTTAAAGTTCTTTCCATTCACCCGAGGACCTTCTGTGTTGTCCTTCTCAGCTAGAGGGTTAATGTACTTTTTAGGAATATCCTCAAACTTTTTATCAGCTGTTGCACTCATGAAGAAGATGTATAAGTATGAGATGAGGAAGGAGTGAAAGTGCGGTGATGGATTTAGTATGAGGGAAGGGTCGTGCCGTGTACATAAATAGATTAGTTTTTGGTACATAAATACATAAATTTTTCAGTGGTCGTTGACGGTTTCCCGCTTGTCTATCAACAAAGTAGCTCTTCTGGTCCATTTTCTTGTACGAGTGTACTTGCTGGATTGGTCACGGTAGCCTGGATTGTCCCAATTGGAGTCGTAGTATACCCAGCCTGTTTTATACCTGGACTTGTTAAACTCCAAATCGAGTTCCCAACGGTCATCCATCCATTGCCACTGGTAATTGTATAGGTCGTGTTCGCAAACGGGGAATTCGAAATCGTCATCCTGAGGGTCTGGCGACGGCCTCATCAGCTGTTGGTAGCAGTAGCTGGCCCGTTCATTAGGCAATAAGAGCTTGGACCAGCCAAAGCCGAACCAGCGGCGTTCGTTCTCGAGAATATCGAACCGGACGGTTTGTCGAAGCTGTGTAGGCGATGCAATGACCTTTTTCACGATAGTGAAGTCGTTATCGGTGATTTTCGTTGAATCTGGAAGAATACTGGCTTGTTCATCTTCAACATCTGTAGCGCTGGGCGAGTGAACTCTAGAAATACCGCCGTGGGATTTTTCCTTGGCCTGGTCTCGTGAAAGCCTGATATCCAAGCCGGTCATGTAGTAAGCAATTAGTCTGATGTAAAGCGACCTCCAGAGAAGGTGTCTAATTGTATACGCCCACGGCGAATGGTAGGCCAAAAAGAACAACCCGAGAAGCCACGTAAGCACCGTAGGCAGCAAGAACGTCGTTGCAATGGCAGCGTGAATGGGAGTAACCAAAACTGCCGAAACCACGAATTTGGCATAGTTCTTCCTAGAGAACCGCAAATGCTTTGCTGGTCTAAAAAACAAGTCAAACCTGACCGTAATATTATGCAACGTCTGCAAGACCTCATCTATGGTTGGCTTTTCCCCATACTTCGAGTCCTGGATGATGGTGCTGGTTCTCCACACGATACTCAGAAACAGCGCCGCCATCAACAACGGAAGCACCAAAAGCTTCAACGACGACCAGTAAAGCACCAACACCGAATAAAGCACCATAAGTAGAAAGTTCTGGTACGGGTCGTCGTTCGTCCACGTCACAATCTCCAACAAGTTATCCATAAGAAGCAAATAAGGAAAGATGTTCAGTAAAGCCGAGGCCAAAATGGGGTTTTCCACGAGCAATTGACTCTGCAGCGTCGTCGTGAGGAGCTTTGCCTCTGAAGGCTCGAAAACGGCGTACACCACCTCGTCAGACATGGTTTTGGGGAGGAGGGAGGTGTTTTCTTTGGAAAAGAAGAAGGTGTTTTGTGGAGTAATAGGGCATATGAAAAAGCGCGGTTAAGGTGGGGTGGAAGGTGGAAGGTGATGGTTGGGAGAAGTGATGGAAGGAGATATGGGGTGGGAAATTTAAGGGTCGGGGTGGATTTAGGGAGGAGGTTTGGATTGGTTTGATGCTTTTTTGGGCGTTTTTTGATGGATTTTGGTGGAATTGGCGGACCCTTTTGGTGGTACAGAGAGTGCTCAGTATGGGAAGCAGAGGGAGGTAATGTTTTGGAGGGAAGAGAAAAGAAAGAGATCAAGAAGTGAATTGAATATGAATCTTTTGGGCCCTTAGAGGTGATTGAAGGCTTTTGAGGTGGTTTTTCTGAGTTTGGGTGGGCTTTGATGGAGGTTCTTTGGGAATGGAGGACCGAGGAAGATGGTACTCAGGCATTCTTCCTTATAATGAAGGTAAGGTGATAGCAGGAGAACCATTGGAAATCAAGGGACTCATACTTTTACTTGAAATGTCTCCTGGGCCATTTTTGTTTGAGTTACGTAGATTCGGTTATGTAAGGGTATGTCTCACTTATACTGTCAAGTGAATCCATTTTGCACCCATTTAAGGAACCCTTCAGCAACATTCAAGTGACGAATTAAGCATTGAGGTAGGTAATTTTTGTACCAAACTTGTAATTTTAGAGCTCCTTCACTTCATAAAGATACGCTTTCGGATATAGTCTACAGTTCACTGTCTGTATTACTGCTACTCGAAGAAACCGATGAAGGTAATGAACATATATCAATAGCAAACTGAGAGACAATTTTATAAGCTCAATTTTTATGCTACATCCAAATCTGAATATACTGAACTCACTTTTGAAGGTATTCCAAGGT
Source organism: Candidozyma haemuli (assembly GCF_002926055.2). Lineage (NCBI taxonomy): Eukaryota > Fungi > Ascomycota > Pichiomycetes > Serinales > Metschnikowiaceae > Candidozyma > Candidozyma haemuli. The sequence continues at coordinate 1,294,087 of NW_020289911.1, read as the reverse complement.
TTCTGGTTGAAGTACGTGAATGTGAAGCACATTCCATAGACAGCCTATTACTGTAAGACATGGCTTGTCCAAAGAGCACTAATATTTATCAAAATAAGTCTATTCCTGGTTAAATAATTAAGAAAGCATGTCACTGACACATTTGACAGCTTCTCCAAAAACCACAAAGCTTCCTTTGAAGAAAAGCCCCTTCTGTCAGCCTCTTTCTATCATTCTCCAGTTGAGCCACTCCATCAACTCCATCAACCAATAGACAATCTACAAATCCAATCCCCATGCACTTTGAGTTGATAAAACGCATATCTAGAACTTCATTTCCCCAGACATCACCCATAACACAAAAAAAAACCAATCACCTAACTCCACCTCTACATCTACTTATATCACCATTTCCATCCCACTAGAACCCACCAAACCCTTTGTGGCCCAATAAGCGTCTCCATATGGCTCCATCAATTTACCACTCAATACGTCCAAAATCACCCTGCCTCTTCTTCCCACTAATCATCCCCTTTCAATCCAATACTTGCTGTGCAAAGCCACTCTTTGCTGGCTTTCTACAATAGATGTTACAAAAGCTTCTCTTCCTTTCTTCCTTTACCCCCTGCATTACGTCAGCGTGGGAGCAACTTTGATGCACAGCATCCTAAGCGATAGATGATCAGATAAGGCACAACCGTCCTTCTACAAGATCCAATGGCTGCTTGAATGCATTAAATAATTCACAGTGTAGTGCTGTCTATTCGTTCCGTCATAATACTCTCGGGCACCAGTGGGGACCGACCCCCCGGCCCGATTTCAACATACATGGTGGTTTACAAGCTCTCCTTGTTACCTTCCTGCTTGAGCAACTCCTTCTTCTCGTCCGACTTCTTTTCAAGGGTCTTTTGTTCGTTGCCCTTCTCCTCTGGCTTATCCTTGTGGGCAGCCTGCTCCTTCTGGTGGGCGGCCTGCTCCTTCTTGTGGCTCTCTTGCTCGTCCAAGAACTTCTTCCACTCAGGCACTGGAGGAGGTTGCTTCTTCTTCAATTCTTGCTCGTGCATCGACAAAAGCACAGTTCCCAAGAGCAAAGCCACAGTGATGGCCTGGGCGTACACTCTGGCCTGGACAGCCTTTTGCGTAGTAGACAAGTACTTGTCCTTGTTGACAAAGTGCCAGGAGCCCCAAAGGGAAAGAGCCCAGGCGGAAATGATGATCTTGTACTTGTTGTCGTTGACTCTGGTGAAAATCTGGTCGGAAAGCGACATTTTGTTCCACTCCTTCAACTTTTCAGCCTCTTGCTGGTTAAGGTAGTCAGAACGGTGCATTTCCTCGTCAAACTTGACGGAACCTTCATCGGCAAAGAAAGCACCAATGGTAATCGTAGGCATCACCCACATGGCGGTCTTCAAGGAAGCGTTAAACGACTGGTACCTCAAAGGCTGTTTTCTCTTCATAAAAGTGACAATTCCAGCGGAAACTCCAAGGCCCACCACGGTACCAATGGCACCCTGACGGAGCACGGCGTTCCAGTGAGCGTTTCTCTCTTCGTCGTCAAGAATCTTCATACTTTGTTATTTTTTTGATATCTCTTGTTTGGCTGCAATTGCTGGGTATTTAAATGCTGCACTTTAGGAAGCCGAGATCACCCGATGCGTGCAAGCAAACGAAAAAAAAAGTATGAATGCGTTTGTGAGCAAAAAAAAGAAAGTCGCTCGGGTATGCCTTGGAAAAACAGTAACCGCGCGAAAAACGGCACCAAAAACAGGCAGAAATGGCAGAAAAAGACACATTTTCTGCCGCAATGTGGGCCAGCCCGCGGGAGGTTAAAGCCCACGAATTGGCGCCAGATTTCTTGTGGGCCCCTCCAAAAAGCGAGTCTCTGCAAAGCTGAAGTCACGAAAGCAACCAATGAAAAGAAGGGATGGAGGCACTGAACTTTGCTCAACCTATTTTTAGAAACCCCTTAAAACTTTCTCTCCTTAAATCCTGTTTCTTCTTCTCCATTTCTCAGCTTACTAAGTCCAGTTGGGCTCGTATTTTGTCTGGTTCCTGGGTGGACCCGGGTGCTCACGCCATTTCTTGCATGCGCGGCGAAACATGAAAAGTAACGGCTGCCACGGCTCTGGACGGAGAGCGACCATGACCATGACCAGAGAACCGCCAAAGCCAAAACTGCAAAACGGTTATTTGTTTCTTTTTCTGTGATTGGTCTGTCTTAGACTGGCACCTCCTTGTTTTTTCTTCTCTCCAACATTCTCCGTCTTTTGTTGATAAACAAGAGCTCGTTGCGGTTCACCGCTCCATCAGGTGCTGGTTGCAAAATTGGCTTAAGCGAGCTGGTGGTACCTTTGTAGTATAAATCACTTTCAATCAACTTCCCTCCGCCTAGGTAGAGAATCTTGATTTTGCGTCCAAATGCAAGCGCCACGGCTTTGTAGCCGTACTTGGCAATAACGTTGGGCCTGACACATGCAAACTCGGTCTCGTCTTCTTCCTCTCCGAAGGGGATCTTGTACTCGAGGAACTGTCCATTCAGTACTGTCACCACGAACCCTTGCCAGACGTCGTTGATCGTAGGCTTTTCCGCTTTGGCGGGTACTCGGCTTCGCCTTTTACGTAACTGGGCAAATTCTTCTTCTCTTTGTCCCACAATCTCTTCTCTGGTTTCCATTTCGTCCGAGTTTTTGGCGTCCGCTCTTCTGATTCCCATCACAACGTTCATATCTGTGACTTCCCATTTTTCAATATCATGGTACCAGTATTGTTTTTCAACCACAGCGTCAAAACCAAGACAACGGATTTCTCTGGGGTCTCTTTCCACACGAAGACAGATATTGTTTCTGGACTTTTTGTTTTCCAATAAGAACGTGTGTACAATAAGTGTCGGGTCGTAAAAGTCTTCGTATACCAACGACATGGTTTCAACGGACGCACAGCCACAGAACTTACAATGGGTAGGTTCTGAATGGATCACTCTGAACGATCCAGGCTTGAAGTGGCCAATAAAGAACGTCTTGATGATGATCCCTGTTTGAATATCCAAAAGCTCTGCCTTCAAGTCTCTGACTCTGACAACCATACCCACGAAATCAATGGTGAAAATAGTGCAATGGTTAATGGCTGCAAACCTTCTCTTCGGCGTGGGGAGTTCGGTCGGGTAGGGGTTTGGCGACGACGTGAAGTTCTGCTTGAATATAGACAGAAACTCGGTATCCATTGAACTGGTTGTTCTAGACATTGGCATTCCTGGAGCCTTAATCACAGTATTGGCTCCTCCACTATTGAACTTGTTCTTGCTGGTCTTTAACTTTGAAAACTTCCAGATATTGCTGACGGCAGATGCAATGATTATATCTCCATTAACCAAGTCACAGACGATTCTGTCGCTGACTCTCGATGTGGTCAACTGCTTTGCTGTGGTGACTCTGAGGTTCTCGGAGACTAATCCTTTGCCATATACGTCTTCAAACATGTAATAGTGCTTGATCTTGCGGTCAGTACAGTTGATTGTAACCATATGGCCGCTCTCAAAGACCATCACGAATTCGTCTCTGTTAAGTGACTGCTCGTAGTCCCTTACCTTGTCTTCTACTGCCATGTCATCCTCACGCAATGGTGCTGGTGGTGGCGGGAAATTTCCTGTAATTGTAGATGACGAGGCGGTGGAGCTGACACTCGATCTTCTGCCGTCGGGCCCATTACGCTTTTTCATGAGAAGCTTTCTGGCCAAGAAACCGGCAATGGTCTTTTTACGGAAGAATGCAAGCATGGGCTTTAATTCCTTAGATGTAAGGCCAAGCTCGGCTGCTAGGTTGACTTCCCAGATGAAGGATAAAGACCCACGGTCGAAACACTTGACAGCAGAATGACGGTTGTTAACAAGAACAATATAATTGCCTTCATCAGAAATCTCCACCATGCTCAATGGCCAGAACTCTGGATGGATAGATCCACGAATTGTATCGATCGTGGTGGAAATGCTCATAGGCGTTTTCTTTTCAACAACGCCCAATGGCGACCATACCAAGACTTTCCTATCCAAATCAGCCGAAACCAAAAAGGAGGACTTGGAGTTGGTGGCAATCTTAATGACATCGATATTATGGCCATTGTCAAGTGTAATGCTCTCGAAATACTTGGCTTGCTCGTTCTTTGCGAGTTCTCCGTACCCCAACTGCGACGAAGCTTCCAATGTAGCAGTAGGATCAACTTCTTTTCGTTGTCTTTGGGAGTAAGTAAGAGTAAACGTCAACTCTGAAACTGCAATGATGAAAAGAATGGTGGCAGCAACTTCCAAGAAGAAGAGGGTGTTGTATGAGTGTTGACCCGAAGCCTGGCGCCCAAATATCATCACTGCCTTTTTATCTGTGAGCAATTGGTATGGAAGAACAAAAAGGGTCATGAAGATCTGGCAAAAAAAGTTCCAACAGAAGAAACTCAAGACGTCGCCTAGCCAGAATACTCTGGACGAAACTGGCGAAAGCTTCAAAAGATGCGTACCCACAATATGTCTGAGCGAGGATGGTTTAGGACGAGTCAATGGTCCTCTGAGACCCAAAAGGAAAGAAGAAATAGGGTCAATCTCGCCCATGGAATCGTTCAACTGGTCAAGGTCTGACTCGTATGGGTTCAGTGTTTTGTTAAGCAAGTCAGTGAACTCAACACGGTTAAGATCAATTAGAATAATGCCCACCAAGAAGGTTTGTTGGAGGAAATGGTCAATGGCCAATGCAAGAGCAATCGCTTGAAGAATCATGAAATACTTGTTCACCAAAATGTGCCAAACTAGTCCTCTGAAGAATATGTACAAGACAGCAAAGATCAAGCCGAACACGGACAAGAGGCCCAATAAGTTGAGGCAAAGCACGACAAACGTATTAGGAATAGGAGCAATGTTGGATGAAAACTTATCCACAAAGCACCACTTCCGAACATAGCGTGTGAGCTTAAAGATTAAGTCTGTGGAGTTGCTTGCGCTGTTGTTGATGCCGAGGTAGAAACGTATAAGGCGCTTGTGAAGGGTTTCATGGCCGTCCATGGTATTATCGCCAGCCAAGTCGTTGATGGTACGGAAGAGGGTTCTTGAGCTGAAAAGCATAACCGCTAGGATATAGGTACCAATGCCGTAAGAACTGACAGGTCCAAACATCGACAGCCATTCCTGGTAGCCCTTATATGTACATAGTATGCTGACGGAGGCTGCAGCAGCCAATGTGACTTCTGTGAGCCAGCCACATATAAGGCCAAAGTTTGACCGTATCTTATGCTGATTGCAGATGCTAAAGTAGACTCTGAAGACGAAAGTGATGCAAATAGCCACTTGAGTAAAACTAGCAGCTTTATTAAAGAACTTAAGCGGACAAGATTCCTCCTTCAAGTAGCGGAAGTACCTCAAAAACTCCTTCACAGCGTGTGGAGCCTCGGAGGTGCCCACGAACAGTACTTGTAGCGGTTCCAGGACATGCAAAGATGGAAGCAGCAGGTTATGTATAACGTAAAGATTAATCTGGCGTGCTGCAGTGACCAAATGGTTAGTTTTCAGGAGCTTATCGAAGAACATGTTGGCCAATTCCGGCTTGAACCGATGGTTGAGCGCTCGTAGAGCCGACGCCTCGATCTGCTGGGCCAGCCACCGCTCCTCTGGCCAAGTGCCCAATGGAGAAAGCACATACGCTGATTCCTGAGCCCGAATTGACGTTTCCAAAGCGTGGATCTGCTCCAAAGCGCCATATTCCACCACGCTTCCCGAGCTCACAAGCAGTATCCGAGAAAGCAGCCAGTTCCCCGTCTGAACCGCCAGGCTGACCTCCTCCGTGCCTCCAAAATCAAGCAACGGCCCCGTATCGGCTCCCAACGTAAGCACCCTGTTCACCGGCCTCACCGTGAGATCATGGACCACTCCATAAGACACAATATAGATGCATAGAATGGGAACTAGAATGAAAAGTTTTGGGTTTCTGAGGATCCACCCGGTGACGTGGATCAACCAAGGGTACACTAATTTCATTGTTTAATCTTGGCCCTTTGAGGGGTTTGGGTGGGTTTTGGGTGGTGGTTTTTGGAAATCCAAGGTTGGTTAATGGGTAGGTTTTGTGAGCCCTGCAGATTCTCGAAATCAGTCCACTTCTGCTGCCAAACGTCTTTCGGGTAGGGAAGAGGTTTGGATGGGTGAAATTTAGTGGAAAAAAGACGTTTTTAGGTTAAAGAGGGGGTGGAGATTATGATGGTGCCTTTTTTTCGGGACTTTTTGGTGGTTTTGGGTGGAATGGCGGTGGGTGGTGGAGGCCTATCTCAGGTACTGCGTTTGCAGCCATTGAGGAATTGTATGGGAGAGGGAGGATACACTATTATGGATGATGTACTGAACGAATTTAGCTGAAAATCGGAAGGAACGTTGCTGATCCTCCAACGTATGGGCATACCAATTTTGAAGACATTTCCTTTCTCCCTCATCGACTTAGGTGAACCCTGGGTGGGACCCTGATGAGGCTTCAAGGAACCTTAAATGGCTGTGGACACGAGCCCTGGGGAACTCATCTGGTATGGCTGGACAATACGCCGTGGGCTGACGAAGCTTCTTTGTTTTTAGAGGCTTGATGGATCGTTGGGGTTGGCGGTTTTGTGGTTTTTCGTCGTTTATGTATGGAAGTTTACTGGTGTTTGTGGCAGGTGGTGGGCCCATTTTGTGGAACCAGAGTGTCTCAGACACCGAGAAAGAGGTGATGGAGAGTGGTGGAGGGGGGAAGGTGCTGGAGAGGTGAAGGGGGGTTTTGGTGGTTATTTGATGAAGCTTGAATATGTATATTTGCGTTTGGGTGGTTCTGGGTTTACATTGTGCTGGTTTGGTGGACCTTTCTGGCTTCTCAGTTAGCCGTAGAAGTGCAACTTCTCTACAATTAGAATGCAAGAACTACCCTTCTACTTTGTTAAGCTGTTTAGTATGAGCCAGCGTATTTTAAGTCACCTTTTTACTTCTTCTTGCTTCACTAGGGGACCATTTGTACTAGTATCTATGCTCTCTCGTTGGCCTAAGTAGTAAGCCAACTCAAGGTGAAGTAATAGTTTCGCTTTCCCAGTCACTGCTCTCCTTGTAAGGATGAACTACTATTTAAGAAGATTTTTAATCTCCCTCTCGGTTTCTTCTGAATCAATAATACCACAAGCTTCCTCTTTGTTTAACTGTCTTAGCCAGATGTCCAACAGTGGCAGTAGAACTACAATACTCCACCAACAGTACTCATCTTTCAAGGATTTCAGTCTATCTTTAATTTCTAAAGTCATTCCAACTTGAAGCCTTCGCTTTACTATACTTTCTGAGCACTCCACTGTAAGTGAACACCTTTTGACTAGCCACATTACACTGCCTACTTACTACAGTAGTAGGAACAGTATATCCCCATCAATCCACCAATAGTGTCCCAAATTTCCCACTTTTTTCCTTCAAAACAATCCACACAGCCTCTAGAACCTCACTTAACCCACTTTATTCCTTCCCTTCAATCCCAAACTGCTCCTTCCCAAGCCCTTACTTCCAGTTTGCAGCCATTCTTCGCAGTACTATAAAACGCCTCTGAAACACCCACCAATCCCCACCAAAACGCCTTAAAAATACAAAAAAGCAACCATACTACCACCCCTCCACTACCTGGTCACACATCCTGCCTCTTTTAAATATTTTTCTAATCCACTGGGCCTTCCTTGGAGGTTCCACCTTCCTGTTACCATCACACCCGTGCACCATCACCAGCCATCCTGAAAACCTCACCTTCCAACTACTCCAACACTTCTTCATAACAACTCTCCAGAGAAGCGTACGTGCTACTGTTCCACCTCCATTTCATTCACGTCACCTTCCCCGCCCTCCAGAAAGACAACCCCACCCCTAGCTGTCTTTCTAAAAGAGTATGTCCAAAAGTGGCCGCGACCTGTCCAGAATCGTTACTCTTGATAGCGTTCGTTCTCTAGCGTCTCCAGTCAACCCGTCTAAAGCTGTGTGGAAGGACTTGGGCGTTTATTTGGACAAGAAGCTCGACTGGCATTTGGACACAAAGACAAACTCGTCCACGGCGGTTTCGTCAAACACTTTACTATACAACGCACTTTCGGATTCGTCCTACTTATCCCAGGTCTCCAAGTACCAGATCTGTAAAAGCTGTGGCAGGCCCATTGGCGAGGATTCTTTAACTACGCATTACGAGCGGTGTTTGGAAATGAAACAGAAGAAGGCTGATGCCGAAAATGGCTCTTCGGCTGCGGCTGCTACCAATAAGAGAAAGAGAGGCAGAACGGCCATTACTGATGCTTCCTCGGTGGATTCGTCCAGAATGGCTCTGCCGGCTCCTGCTACGCCTTCGGCTTCGCTGGCGCTGCAGCTGAAGGACCAGCCTAGACCAAAGAAGAAGTATAAGAAGTCTCAGATGCAGAAGGAGAAGGAAGCTGCCAACGCTGCGGCTGCCGCTGCTGCTGCTGCCGAGGCTGCTGCTCAAAGAGCTAATAATCAACAAAAGAAGAAGAAGCAGCAGAAAACCAAGGCTCCTACAAAGGCCAAGGGCCCTGTTGATGTGGAGAAACAGTGTGGTGTGCCTTTACCTATGGGTGGTTTCTGTGCTCGTTCGTTGACATGTAAAACGCATTCTATGGGTGCTAAAAGAGCAGTTCCTGGTCGTAGTGCTCCGTATGATGTGTTGCTACAGCAGTACCAGAAACGTAACCAGGCTAGAATGGCTCAAAACAACGCTTTGGCTGCCCAGAGACGTGAAAACGCTCAGCTCTCAGGCATGGCCGGTGTTGAAGGCGCTGAAGGCGGCTCTGGAAGCCTCCCTGTGGTGCTAGATCCCGATGAAGAAACACATTTGGTGTTGGAGGGTGTTTCCAAGAGTGCTCCTGTGCCTTTGGAGCGTAAGGTGATGATTCCAGCCAGAAACAGACACCGTTTCCTTAACATGCGTGAAGCCTATGCTAATGCTTTAATTACCAATGGTGCTTCGGCTGCCGATACACTGGCTTCTTCTGGAGATCTCACGCTAGCTAACCAGGCCATTTCGGGCTCAATTGGTGGTCTTCAAGGAAGGTGTGCACTTGTCAATGTTGATGCTAGTCCCAACTCTGAAGGTGCTACTTCTACGCAAAGCAGTGCTGCTATCCCAGGTGAGCTTTACCATGTCAGAACAGCGCTGAAAGCCATTGCCACGACTGCTCAATACAACTACCAGCAGCAAAAGCAGTTCCAGCAGCGTGTGTTTGAACTTCAACAGCAACAACTCAAGCAGAGACAAATGCAACAACAGCAGGCACAGCAAAGACAGCAATCGCAATCGCAGCCTGGAGCCAAACAGCCCCAACAGCAGCAACGCCCTGTGCCAGCTCAGTCCCTGTAATGTGGTACCGGTGGTGGTGTGTATTATATATGTATAATAGATGGCCCAGCGGGCCATTTTCTATTGATGCAATTCATTCGTAATATCGTTATTTGCTCCAGTGAGCTTTATGCTTTTCCATCCACGGATGGCTTGCCACGTCTGCCAACGAAAGACGTTGTCTGGGATTTTTCTGTAGAAGCTGAGTTATGAAATCAGCTGCTTCTTCGCTGAGGAAACTGGGGATCTTTAGGTCAACCCGGGCTATTCTTTTATATGTGGTTCCCTTATCGTCATCTTCAAATGGCGGCCTGCCAACCAAAAACTCGTATGTCAAAATGCCCAACAGCCAGATATCCACGGCAAAATCATGAGAACGGGATTCTACCATCTCTGGAGAAAGGTAATCTAGCGTACCACACACTGTAAGCCTTTTCTGGGACAATGGGTCCAGTTTCACGGACCAGCCGAAATCGCTAAGCTTCACCTCGCCCATATCCAGCAATAAGATGTTTTCTGGCTTGATATCCCTGTGAATGACGTTGTGGGAGTGCAAATACTGGAGACCTGACGAAACCTGGTAGATATACCTGGAAGCTGTTGTTTCGTCAAACCGGCGCCGTGTCTTAAGAATCTGGTACACCTCCCCGTACAAAGCGTACTCGAGAATCAAGTAAACATTCGTTTCATCGTAAAAATACCCATAGAGCCGTGATATGTTTGGATGCACCAAGTCTCTCTGGATCTCTATCTCCCTCCTGAGGTTCTTTTCAAGCTTCAAATTGACCAAATCCTTCTTGCTCATGGCCTTGATAGCACACACAAGGCCCGATTCACGATGTTTCACGCAATAAACCTTGCCTAGCTTGCCCTTTCCAAGCACCTTGCCAAACTCGAAATCAGCCAACAGAAGTGTCTTGCATTTTGGAGGCGTTGTCGGGAGCCGAGAATTTGTATCGACAAACGGCGACTTCCTCTTCTCACTAGGACGCTCTGTATTAACCAGAACCTTTGAAAGAGGACGTCTGGGCAGCATTGGCAGGATGTTGTGGAGCTTTAAAGAGCTCGTTAACTATGGGGGGCCAGATGCTTATGTAGTGTGGTGCACGGGTCTTTTGCCAGAAAGCGTAAACAAACAAAAAAACCGTTCCTCCCCATAGTCTGCGCTTAACTATGGCACTGTTGTTTCTAAGTATGGAACTCTCCCACAGAGGCTTAACTGCCATATTGAGGAGAAGAGCTGGCCATGGTCTATTCTTAGCCAGACAATGCTTGGCCTTTGGGAATTGAGTTTACCCAACTTTCTATTTTTTTGGTGGTTTGAGTGGGTTTCTGGATGTCTAGTGTTAGTATGTAAGGAAGGAGAATGGGGTAGTGGTAATCTAATTGAAGTGGAGAGGGGGGATTTTTAAAGGACGGGTATAAAAGGAGATGGTTTTCCTGGTGATTTTCTTCCAAAAACAGGTAAGTCCAAGAAGTCTGACTTCGTTTGGTCCCACCCTCTCCCTCTTTTCGCAGCCATTAAATAGGCCCCTCTGTGGACTATAAAAGGCACCACAACTGCCCCCAACTGATTCTTTTTCTGGCCAATTTTGTCTCCCTCCCTCTTCTAATTTTTCAACAACCTCTCTCTAATCCTCTGGATGCTTCTCTCAACCAACCAGTGCCTCCTCTGCTCCCTCCTCTTCACCTCAGTCCACCAACTCACCCCCCTGTCCACCAGTCCACCCCACCAAGGCCTTCTCCATCTTTTCTTTTGTTCCCCGCGGTCAAGGACTGTGTCCATAAGATCCAGTGCTCGGTGCCCGTTGAACGCTTTGTTCGCTGGCGGTTTCATGCATCACAACGCCTTGTAGGTTGCACTTTTGATGACCTCAGAACCCTAAATAGCCCTGAACGCAGCAACCCACCAGGTTGCCACTGGGAGCTTCGTGGTGAATTATTTGCCTTTGAATTCTCGTCCTTTAGGCTCTTTCCGAAGAAGGTACGACGGGATCACCTCATCGCATGAAAGACGTCATCTAGACTGATCTGGGGGCATTCCAGGCACATAATAAAGCTTATTGTGGAGCCCACCGATTGGGTCCAAATGGGACCCTGGCTGATTCTGTAGGTTTTGCTGAGCACGGAGAGTCTTTAGTTGCTCCGTCTTGGGAACTGGCCTTGGCCTGTTACTGTGGACTAGGCCCACTTGTGGTCCCCTCCTCTTGCAACAACAACAAACACCAAGGCCAGGCGCCAGCCTGGCCTTACCAAGTCACTCAACTGTACCCTTCTGCCTTCCGCTTCCTGTAGGTACTTACCCCAGAAAACGCTGTCTGTCCATATGGAGTCTGATTTTCATCCCATATCTACAAGAGGGATAGTGCTTGCAGCAAGAAAAGCTTCTGGGTCCAGCACACCCTTGCTACCGCAAAAGAGTATATGAAGCAGGAAATAGCTAGTAGTATTTTTATTTATACCATCCTGTCATCCTTCAATCGCTTGTTGGTGTAATTGTGGCCTAAATCGCCTCCCAGTCCACGTCCAGAAGCCCAAATTTGACCAAACGGCTCGCCGCTCTCGCCACTTCCCACGTCAACTCCAATTACACCACTTCCCTACAAAGAAAAACCGAAAAAAACACGCTTTCTTCCAACTTCCCTCAAAGTAGTAGGTGGAATGCATTGTCTTCTACGCCTCGTCACTCTGGATACGCGCACCCGTACACCAGACACACAGCCATTTATCAAACATTTCCCACAACCAGAACCCCTACTACACCATCACCAACCCTCCAGTTCCGGCGCCAAACCTCCATTTTCCACTGCTCGTCCTGCCAATTCGCTGCACGCTATGTCCCACTCGGCGTCTCCGACGAACCGAGGCCTGATTTTCGGCTGGGTCAAGAATTTGAAGAGAAACACGTTACTGAATGACTCTGTCAATGAGGTTTCTGATTCTGACGTGCCTCTGGCCGACTCCAAGTCTCCTACTCGTTCCGTGGCTTCTCATATGAACGCTCCACACGCGTCTTCATTGCCTGCTGCGGGCCAAACTGCTCTGCTGTCCCATCATCTGGCGCATAGTTTCAATCTTGGCTTCCACCATCTGCCACTGCATCACCAGCACCATCAACACCACCATGCGTTGCCTGCTTCGCCACAGGGGGCTATTCCGTTTCCTCATCATCACCTGCCACACCACCATCTGCCGACGCTGGACTTTTTGAGACCTTTGTTGCAGCATAAGCTGAGGTCTACCAATAATGTCAATAGGGTGCGTTCCAACTCCAACTCGACCAACCCGGCGCTGCTGTATGCCAATTCAGACTTGCGCCAGCATAGAGATAGTTTCTTGCAGAACAACCCGTTGGTGGATGAAAATAGTAAGTACTTTGGCGTGCCGTTGGCGGAGGCCATCTCCCAGGCCCTGGCCAAGATCTCCATCTTGGGAGCCACTGCCGTCTCCAAACTGGCTGCTGACGATGTACTTCACTATGGCCGCATCCCTGTTGTGGTGGCCAAATGCGGCGTGTACCTCAAAAAGAATGGTCTTTCTGTAGAAGGCATCTTCCGTGTTGGAGGGGCCTCCAAGCGGATCAAAGAGCTACAGATTATATTCAATTCGCCTCCTGAGTTTGGCAAAAAGCTTTCTTGGGACGGCTACACCGTTCACGATGCTGCCTCCGTGCTCAGGCGGTACCTTAATGCGCTTCCTGAACCACTCATCCCGCTACATCTTTACGATGAGTTTAGGGATCCGTTGAAAGCTCGTCCTAGAATCATCAAGTACATGCGCTACAAGGCCAATAATCCGCAGAAAGTCTTGCGCAGCGGCCAAAACACAGCGCCCCAAACTCCCAGCACCGAGTTCCCTCAACCACCTAAAATCGTCGCCAGCGACCCTAGCGCCACAACTAATCCTATTGAGTCGCTGACAGAAGCACTCCAGATTGATGAGGATGAAGAAAAGCCTAATTCCAAAGACAGAACCAAAAGCCCGTTGGATGAAGGCGGAGCGCCAACTAAGGCCCAACGAAAAGCTAGAAATTACAAGAAGCTCACTCGTGACGTGTACGAGGCGATAGATGAGTATAAGGAGCTTCTAGATGACCTACCGCAATTGCTGAAGCAGCTTCTCTTTTACATTTTGGACTTGCTTGCAATGGTACAGAGCAATGCCCATGAGAACCTTATGCTGCCGAGAAACTTGGCGGCCATCTTCCAGCCCTCCATTCTTTCACACCCAAACCATGATATGGATCCGGAGGAGTACGCCCTTTCACAGTCTGTTGTTGAGTTTCTCATACAGTATGCCTACAAGCTTTTGCCAAACCAAGAGCAGTCGTCACCAGAACCAACCATACCCCTAGACGCGCCACCGGCGAGTGCACCCAAGTCCCCTGAGGTGGCCAAGCCAGCAGCTTCTGCCTCGTGGGCTCATTTAAACGCACGCACATCTGGTAGACAACACAGCCAATCGCTACTGTCGCCAAACCCAGACGACTTAGACCTTATTGGCTTCCGCAACAGCACAGCTTCTGCCAAGGGAGTCACGCTTTCGGACACAGAGCACGATTTCGCTTCTGCAAGCAGTGAGGAGGACTATGTCTCTGACGCTGGACAACGGCTCCCGAGACGAACAGATGCGCCCAACTTACTTTATGTCGTGAATGCTGACGCTAACGACGATGCTGCCAGCGGCAGTGGGGGCTACGAATCACGCGGGTCGTCGAAAATGTCGCCACCCATCATCGTCTCTGAAGCACACAGTGGATAGAAGCGTGTGAGATTAACTGCCCGTGGTTGGTTTTAAGGGCATGTGTATGTGTATGTAGATTATAGTTATGTGGAGATACAGTATTTTTGCAACCAAGTACACGTGATCGTGCACGTGCATTTTTTCGATATGAGAAACGAAAAAACACCTTCAACAGATTGACTCTTAAATCTGGAAACCAACAAATAACAACCATGTCTGAGGAAGAAAGATCTAATTTAAGCGGGGAAGAAGAAGAGGTTGATGACTTGTTTGGAGATGACGATAACGAGGAAACAACAACCACCTCCCAAAGACCTATAGTGACTGGTTCAGATGATGAAGACCAGTCCAGCTCAGAAGAAGGTGAACCGAAATCATTGAAAACATCCAATTTGACTTTACCAAGACATCCAGTTTCACATAAACCAGAAGGAGACGTTTTCACTATAAAAATGCCAGTTTTCTTAAACGTTGAAGCCCATCCATTTGACCCTAATGAGTTCAAAGAGAGAGTCGCCAGAAACGCCGAAGAAAGAAGCAAAATGGAGTTGGACGCCAAGCAGCTACAGAACGACCTTGTTGCTGAAAAGCTTCTTAACGAAAATACCATCAGATGGAGATACCTGAACAGTGGAAATGATGAGATTATCAAGCAGTCGAATGCACACTTTGTGGAGTGGGACGACGGACTGGTTTCGTTGAAGGTGGGCAATGAGCTTTTTGATTTCAAGAGTCAGCCTATTCTTGATAACTTTTTGGCCAGATCTTACGTGGAGCACGAGGTTCTACAAAACGAAGCAGCCTTGACCAGATCTGCCAACCTTATACCGGCATCTACCTTCACAGAAACACACCGTCGTTTGACGCAAGCCGTCAAGACGATCCAGAAGAAGGATAAGATTTTGAACACGTTGACAGAAAGAGATCCTATGTTGAAACAGAGAATGGCAGACGAAAACGAGAGAAAGAACCTCAAGGCCAAGAGACAGTTGGAACAAAAGCGTCGTCTACAGGAAGAGAGATTGGGCAAGGCCGAGAGCCCTGTTCCAGGCAGGTTTGGCCAGGAATCGGCTTACGAGCGTTTTGAGAGAGCTTATGGTGCTGATGAGTATGATGATGAGGACGATTTCGTCGCCAACGACGATGAAGAGTTGGAAATTGACGATGAAGATGCCGAGGCCGAAGAGGAAGAGTTTGAGCGTGGTGCTGAGCGTTTGAAGAACGTCAAGGATACCGGTGCCGAGAAATACAGAGAAGAGTCTGAGGAGGTGCAGAGGAAGAGAAGAAGAATTATCGACTCTGACGATGACGAGGAGTAACAGTGTACTATAGAATAGATAATGGAATGACGTGGGGTTGTAGGTGGACATTAGTGGGGGGGTTGTTATGCGTTGATAGAAGGTTAGCATACCAGCCAATGAAGGTGGATTGCCTGAGCAGTAAAGACCTCTCAAAGCTCTCCAAGTATAATCAAAGAAGCACTGAGGTGCTTCTTTATCCCGTCTAAACCTTCCTAGCCCAAAACCTACAACTGCCTTGCCATCATTCACTTGCTACCACCGGAAGTCCATATCACATGTCTCCAAACCACCACCACCACCACCACCAACAGCCGAAATCCAAAAAAAGCAACTACCAAACCAAAAACCAGTGAATACCAGCTTCCCAAAGAACCTAATTTTTCACTTACATTCCCCCATCCCAAACTCCCCAATCGGCCTGTGACAAGTCCACATACTTAAACGCTTCGCACAGTGGATGCAAATTAACTTCCCCATACATACTAGTCTCTTTTCCACCCAGCAAGCCACACCCAATGGTTCTAGCCAAACAACTCAGACTCCTTCTCCTCGGAGCCCCCGGCGCAGGCAAAGGCACCCAGACGTCCAGGCTTCTTAAAGCGTTCCCCACGCTTAATGCTCTTTCCTCGGGCGATATCCTTAGAGCCGAGGTTGCCAGAGGAACTCCCTTGGGGTTGGAAGCGTCCAAGCTCATTGAAGAAGGGAAACTTGTTCGTGACGATACGATGGTGGGTGTGATCAAGAACCACTTGGTGGCCAACGACTGGCTCAATGGCGACAGTTCGTGGTTGTTGGATGGGTTCCCTAGAACAGGCAACCAGGCTAGAGACTTGGATAAGGTGTTGAAGGAACACCATGCTGATATCAATTTGGTGGTGGAGTTGGAGGTGGACCAGAAGTTGATTCTTGAGAGAGTGGAGGCCCGCTGGATCCATGCTGCTTCGGGAAGAGTGTACAACTTGGACTATAATCCGCCTAAGGAACCGTATAAGGATGATGTCACGGGAGAGAAGTTGGAGAAGAGGGCTGATGATACGGCCGAGGTGTTTGGAAAGCGGTTGGATAAGTACAACGATGAGATTCTGACGCTTCGGGAGTACTATAAGAAGAAGGGGATCTGGTTTCCTGTTGCGGGAGAGACGTCGGATATCATCTTTCCGAAGATCAAGGAGTTGATTGAGGGGAAGTTTGACAGGGCATAAATCAATTTTGGCCCGTCAGAACAATTTTGGCCCGTTAGGGACAAAATTGACCTTGCCCTGGGCCCCACTGTAGTAGTGGCCGTCTGATTTATCCAATTGCATCGTGCGGGTGAAGTACCCTATGAATTGATTCCCGCTGAACGTTATATTTTCCAGGGAAACGCCTGAACGTTTTCACTCACTTCAGATAAACCTTCCCATCATTATATCCATTTATTAGAGAAGAGCCCGAGGAAGATGAACTGGGCCCAGTCAGGCGTCATCGATGGGTAACTGCCACATCTATCTGACCCAAAAAGTATTCTAGAAAGTACAACGTTAATGAATTTAAGATTTTGAGAGTGAACCGTAGGGCATTGAGTTGATATCTGTGTGATGAAGGTAGGCTGGTAGTAGTAGCCATAGAGAGTATAAGCAGTCACAAGGAAGTATGTAAGTCGTCAATTGATACTCCAAATGCCCAAATAATGCCTCTGAAGACCAATAAATACCTTATTAATGTTTGTTCACCCTCCCAGTGGCTTATCTTCCTCCATCAACTCATGCCTTCTACAGCTCCATACATCAAGTACTCTCCATCTACGACTCCCAATTACACTTCCTGTTAGTAACCTAATCACATCCTGTAACCCCCATTCCACCCTCTCCAATCACACTGCATCTAAAGTACTCATCTTTCCACCCTCCACCTCTGGTTCCCCAGACATCAACACTTTTCGCAGCCAACCAGTACTACCATCCATAAGGCACCAACAGCCCCACCAATTCCCCTCCCCCGCCCTCCAAATCACCAGAAACCAATTAAACCTGCTCCTCTCCTTCCTCTAATACTAACACCATCCCTAAAACCACCCCTCCTTCACCACCTCTTGCCCTCCCTGTAGCCGTTTCTCCCACTAGCCAATACAGCACAATGCACCAGTGCTTATCTTAGCATCACGTCAATCAGGGGCACCAGCGAACCCCAGGAACTCAAAAATACCAAAAGAAAAACCCTAACCAAATAAACTTTATTTAAACTTATTTCCATATATAAACCATCAATATCACTGTTTCTGTTTATTCACCACCCACTCCATCCTCACTGGTTCCCTCCATATCACACACTTTAAACCCCCACACTAAACCTGCCAAACCACCCAGTGGCCCGTTTGAGCCAATAACAGGCCATTTGTAAATATCCCATCCGCTACCCCTCTTGTCATCCCCAGTGCCATTTTGGGAATGCCCCGTCTTCCTTCACAGAAGTCCCGCCAACTATAAGTAGCCAGGGGACCCCAAAGGCTTCGTCTTCTTTTTTCTATTTTTCACTTTCTTTATTGTAGTGATGCTGCTTACGAAAGCAATAAAGCTTGCTAAACCAGTCAGGCTTGTTCTCCTAGGAGCGCCTGGCGCTGGTAAAACCACCCAGTGTGCTCGCATCATTGATACTTTCCTGGGCTTCTCGTCACTTTCGCTGAAACATATCTTTAGGACTGAAATTGATAGGGGACTGCCTTTTAGTTCGTCTGTGAAGAAACTTATGGAAAACGGGTCGCTTATTCCTGACGATGTGACCATGTGCTTGGTCCAGAACTACTTGTATGAACACAATTGGTTCAATACGGCTGGCAATTGGGTGTTGCATGGGTTGCCAAGGACCAAGGCTCAGGCTGTTTCTTTGGACCGGATCCTTGACAGTAACAAGATGGGCGTTACTATTGCAATTGAGATGAAGGTGGACCAGAGCCTTATTCTTGATCGGGTTGCGAAAAGATGGGTTCATCCGCCTTCTGGCAAAGTCTACAATTTGGAGTATGATCCTCCAGAAGTGCCGTATAAAGATGATGCTACGGGCGAGCCATTGATCAGAAGGGACGACGATAACGCTGTGTTGATGCAGCTGCGCTTGGACCAGTATAACGAGGAGATTGAGGAGATTCGTCTGTACTACCAGAGAAGAAACGTCTGGCACGAGGTGGAGGGTAAGAGCTCTGATATCATCTTCCCGAAGATCAAGGATTTGCTTATCCGCAAGTTTGGCCAGGCCTAGAGACGTTGCAGTCATGTCCCACGAATCACGACGTTACGATAACGATATAAATGAACGACGTTTGAAGATAAAGAATTCGGAATCAGTCAGTAGAGGACGTTTGCTCTTTGGAATCTTGTTGTAGAACGGGGAGTTCTGGTGGCAGCATAGGCAGTGGAAGTGCAAGAGACAGTGTTGCCAATGGTCTATACCAGGCATTTAGGTGGATTCAAGACATCTTCATTCTATTCGGAGTCCCTGGGTCGTCTATTGAACCTGTTGTGCCTGGATACCTGGTGGATCCTGTTACTCAGTCCCACCAATGGAAGGCATTGGACTGCCTGCCACCAGAAACCTACCAGAACAGCCCATACCATAAAATACAGTAACAGCAAGGCACACTGGTATAAGGTTCCGCTCCCGATTGCCTTATCGCTGTGGGTGCCACTTCAAGCCCCCACCTTCCTTCACACAAATGGCCTGGTCTTATAAGACCCCAGGGCAATTGCTACAAGATGACTACCCATTGATCTATTATGAAGCTTGCAAAACTGATTCGAGTGCTTATTCTAGGAGCTCCTGGTACTGGAAAGGCCATTCAATGTAGGAAGATCAATAGTGCCTTCCCTGCTATAAGATGTCTTTGTGCTGGAGACATTATTCGTACAGAGATGCCAAGAGGGTCTCTGTCTAGCTTTCTAGTGACCAGACTCATGGAAGAAGGACGGGTTGTTCCTGATGATATGATGATTGCATTGACACAGAACCATTTATTGGAGAAGGACTTGCTCAGTACATACAAGTCGTGGGCGATACTGGGTATTCCAAGAACAGAAAACCAGGCCATAACTCTAGATAAAGAGTTGAAGCGTCACAATGCTGGGGTGAATATGGTTATTGAGTTGGATATTGATGATGAAACGCTTCTCAAGCGAGTCCAGACAAGATGGATCCATCCTCCTTCAGGCAGAGTATACAATCTCAATGATAACCCGCCAAAGGAGAAACTCAAAGATGACGTTACTGGCGAGCCGTTACAACAGCGTCCTGGCGACGTAGCTGACTTGTTCATGCTGCGTTTGAGGGAGTATAGAGAAGAGGCCGAGAAGATCAGGAATCACTACTCGAAAAGAGGCATTTACCATAAAATCCATGGCCAGACGACCGAAAACATGTTCCCTAAAATCAGAGATTTGCTAGCCCTCAAGTTTGGCAGAATGGACCCTGCAAACTTTGACCTGGAGAGTCTCCAAGGAAGGTGAGACAGGATAAGATGGAGGTCTGGTAAGTCCAGGAAAGCAGACTTTTTGAATTTCCAAACGCCATCTATATAAAGAAGAAAAGATAACTTTTTACCTTCACTACTTTTTTACCCACCTTCTTCTCTCCATCTTCTTCTTCTGCTGGTCCACCCATATAGCCCTTTCGCAGCCACTGGGAGAGCCTGCTTTAGTAAGAAACAACCCCTCCGCCAATCGACCACCAGGGCCAGGAAAAACTATAAATAAGACCGGATTCCCACTTTTCAAACCCCCCTGATCAAAATTTCAACCCCCGTTTTCCCCTAACCTCCTTCCTTTACCCCCATTCACCACCTCCCCTTCCCCAGCCGCTCCTACACATCGCACTATCGCAACCCAAATATCAACTACTACATCAACTCCAGATCCATCCCTCCCTGCCAGCCCTTCATCCATGAAGTTCTATATCGACGACTTGCCGGTGCTCTTCCCGTACCCGAGGATCTACCCTGAGCAGTATGCGTATATGAGCGACATTAAGAAAACGCTAGATGTTGGTGGCAACTGTATTCTAGAAATGCCTTCTGGAACAGGTAAGACTGTTTCGTTGCTTTCGCTTACGGTGGCGTACCAGATGCATTATCCTGAGCATAGGAAGATTGTTTATTGCTCTCGTACAATGTCAGAGATTGAAAAGGCGCTTATTGAGCTTCAGAAACTCATGGACTTCAGGTCTGCTCAGCTAGGGTACGTTGAGGACTTCCGTGGTTTGGGGCTTACGTCGAGAAAGAACTTGTGCTTGCACCCGGAGGTGTCTCAGGAACGTAAGGGTGCTGTTGTGGATGAAAAGTGTCGTCGTTTGACCAATGGCCAGCTTAAACTGAAGCTTGAGTCTGATGGTGTGTCTCAGGAACAGATGATCCAGAACCCAGACCAGCTAGGGTTGTGTTCGTACCATGAAAAGTTGAACGACTTTGATCAGCATGACTTGTTGCCTCAGGGTGTGTTTTCTTTTGAATCTTTGCTTGAATACTGTAAGAAGGAAGGTACATGTCCGTACTTCACTGTGAGAAGAATGATTTCGTTCTGTAATGTCATCATTTACTCGTATCATTATTTATTGGATCCAAAGATTGCTGAGCGTGTTTCGAAGGAGCTCTCTCGTGATAGTATTATTATCTTCGACGAAGCGCATAATATCGATAACGTCTGTATCGAATCGCTATCGCTTTACTTGACTGACGATACTATGAAGAGGGCGTCGCGAGGCGCCAATAAGCTTGCGGATGCCGTGGACGATATGAAAGCCCAGGATTCGGAAAAGCTACAAAACGAATATGAAAAGCTTGTGGAAGGTCTTCGACAGAATGAGATTGCTCGTGAGGAGGACCTATTCATGGCCAACCCAGTGCTTCCGAAGGATCTCTTGGATGAGGCTATTCCTGGAAATATCAGAAAAGCAGAGCATTTCATCTCCTTCTTGAAACGTTTCATTGAATACTTGAAAACAAGAATGAAGGTGCTTCATGTCATTAGTGAGACTCCGGTTTCTTTCCTACAGCATCTCAAGGAGCTTACGTTTATCGATAGAAAACCATTGCGTTTCTGTTCTGAACGTTTATCGCTTTTGGTCAGAACGCTAGAGCTTTCTGATGTTGAGGATCTTAACGCCTTGAAGGATATCGCTACATTCGCAACGTTAGTCTCCACCTACGAAACCGGATTCCAGCTTATCTTGGAACCATTCGAGACAGAGGGTGCTACCGTACCCAACCCCATTTTGCATTTTACCTGTTTGGACGCATCGATTGCCATTAAGCCTGTGTTTGATAGGTTCTCTTCTGTCATTATCACTTCGGGAACAATTTCTCCTTTGGATATGTACCCTAAGATGATGAACTTCCAAACCGTCATCCAAGAGTCCTACACTATGACCTTGGCCAGAAGATCTTTCTTGCCAATGATCGTCACCAAGGGTTCTGACCAGGTCTCTATCTCATCCAGGTTCGAGATCAGAAACGATCCATCGGTGGTTCGTAACTACGGTTCCTTGCTCATTGAGTTCTCCAAGATCACCCCAGATGGTATGGTTGTTTTCTTCCCGTCCTATCTCTATATGGAGTCGATTATCTCCATGTGGCAGAGCATGGGTGTGCTTGACGAAGTGTGGAAGTACAAGTTGATCTTGGTGGAGACGCCCGATGCCCAAGAAACATCTTTGGCTTTGGAAACATACCGTAAGGCTTGTTCTAACGGCCGTGGTGCAGTTCTTCTTTCCGTCGCTCGTGGTAAGGTGTCGGAAGGTATCGATTTTGATCATCATTACGGAAGAACTGTGCTTATGATTGGTATTCCTTTCCAGTACACCGAATCCAGAATTTTAAAGGCGCGTCTTGAGTTCATGAGAGACCACTTCCAAATCAAAGAAAACGATTTCCTTTCTTTCGATGCCATGCGACACGCCGCTCAGTGCTTGGGACGAGTCCTTCGTGGTAAAGACGACTACGGTATTATGGTTCTTGCGGATCGTAGATTCGCCAGGAAAAAGAGCCAGCTTCCTAAATGGATTGCCCAGGGTCTTTATGATTCTGATACAAACTTATCGACAGATATGGCGTTGGCCAATGCCAAGAAGTTCTTGAGGTCGTTGGCGCAGCCCACTAACCCTGAAGATGCCGAGGGAGTGTCGGTTTGGGACCTCAAGCAGTTGGAAGACCACCAAAAACAGCAACAAAAGAAGATTGATAAGAGAATCGAAGACGACGAAGCAGCCGACGACAAAGGAGAAGACGATTTCATGGATCTTGACGATGCTGATCTCGAGCTTCTCTAGAAAAGTTGTAAAATTCCTGCATATACAATACAACATATCAACATGGATCCCTCCTCGGTAGTAGTATCCCATTAATGGCTCTCCATGGCCAACGAGTACTATGCAATCATTCTAGAGTTATCTCCTCGAAAGATTAATGTTGGGTTTGCTGGAGAAGCCAGTCCTCTGGTTTCCATTCGCCCGGACACCCCATTATGGGAAAAGTTCCAACCTCCATATGAAAAAGACGTTTACCCCAGATTCTTTGATCTTTCTTCACATTCATTGACCAAAGAACAAAAGGAAGAGCTCTCTAGTGTTCTTAAAAACGACAAAGCGGATTCTTTGATTCTCGAGAAGTACCAGCATGACAGCCAAAACGGTTCCTTCACGTTCTGGGAACTGGACGGGTTCCGTGCCCTAGGACGTCTAATGAAGTACGTGGTTGTTCGAAACTTGATGGTTTCGCCATGTCATGTGAAGATTATGGTGCTTGATAGCGGTGCTTCTGCATTGGAGAAGTTCCAGCTATGTAGTGTGCTTTTGGGACCTTCTGGATGTGCATGTTCAGTGTACTTCATTCCACGAGCTTCGTGTATTTCTATGGCTGCCAGCGTGGAAGACTCTGTGGTAGTGGACTTTCAGTGGCTGGAGTGCCGGATAAGTGCATTGAGTGAGTTGAGAGTTGTCAAAGAGAAATGCGTGGAGACGTACTCTGAAGAGACGGCTTGTTATAAGATGTTGAGGACAGTAAGTGATGCAGAAGAGGCCAGGGAGAAGGTTAATGAAGGCCACTTTTTGTCGTTTAAGGGCTTACCTGAAGTTTTGGAGCTGTTGGTGGAGGAATTGGCGGTAGATGTACGTCCCAAGATGGTCCAGAACCTTGTTTTTACTGGTGATATCGCTCTGTCGGTGGAATTGCAGCGGTCGCTTGTAAAGGAAGTTCAACTGCTTCTTCCCAGACTCACAGTCTCAGGAAAGTACTGCCTTGGAGCGTGGGCAGGCGCCTCGATCTACTGTTCTACCTCGCTTTTGAAACACGACATGAACGATTTACGTAATAGGGAGGTGACGAGGGAGAAGCTCCGTAATGGGAAGTGGAAATCTATCTTTATTGGCTAGTTCTCCTCGTCATGAACATACTTTGCCCAGTAGTACCGTTTATGGTATTCTTTGGAAGATAAGCCCCAGGCTAACCCTTTTACCGTATGATGCCACGGTTCTTGCTCGATCATAATCTTGGGCCCGTACTCCGGCTCTAAAGCTATTCTATCGAAATCCTCTGCCAATACGTGCAACAAGACGTTCTCGTCAGTTTTGTTAGCCGGGTCAAAGTCCCAGCATCCAGCCATTGGCGCCGCTGCAGACGCCATCACAAGACCAGCTTGGGGCATCAAGCACGAGAAATCAAGCGGTGCTGAGTCTGGCAATAACGGCCCCGTCATGTGTGGCTCAATAGACGAGGTGACTTCAGCCTCTTCCGGAACATAACCCTCCTGGGGCAAGCCAGGCGAGAACACCTTCGAAGAAAACGGCGAAGAACCAGTAGGAGACGGCAGTGGCGAGTAGCCCTTCAAGCTCTGAAGCTCAGTGCCAAACATCTCCTCCTTCTGGCACTTCCACAGCTCAGTGACATCATACTCCTCCGGAGAAGCCTCCTCTGGTGGCTCTGGCGAATAGAACTTTGGATTCAAAGTTTTTGGCGGATCCGGCCATTCGCTCTTCGGCCTTCCAACGGTCCATGCGCCAGGAATATTTGGATGGGCAGGCGTGGGCATCTTGGGAGAAAACATGCTTTGTGGAACAGAGAAATGGTTGCAAAAAAGGCTTACCCAAAATGTAAGCCTCAGAGCAACGAGGGAAGTCACGTGCCGCGCGGGCTACAGTGTGAGCCGGCCCGCAGTAACCGTCACTCCTAAGTGCGAAGAAAAAACCGTAATCGCCTCCACCCGAACAACAAAACCCCCATTCAATTCCCCCTATCCATAACCAACAGATCTATATTACAATGTCGTGGGGCGGTTTCAAAAAAGCAATTAACAGAGCCGGTGGCGCTGTCATGGTGAAGGATGTTGATAAGACCATCGACAAGGACTTTGACATGGAGGAAAGGAGATATAAAGTGCTCAAGACGGCGGGACAGAACTTGCAAAAAGCTTCCAAGGGATACTTGGACTCGCTCAGAGCGGTGACAGCGTCGCAGGTGACCATTGCTGAGATTGTGCTGAACTTGTATGAGGAGGCCAGACAGGGAGGGTCAGTGTATGCTAACGTGGGACAGTATTACATGCAATGTGTACGGGAGCTAGACGAGGAGACGGTGAAGCAGGTGGACGGACCGTTCCGAGAAACGATTTTGGACCCCGTGACGAAGTTTGCCAGTTACTTTACTGAGATTGACGAGGCTGTCAAGAAGAGAGCTCACAAGAAAACCGATTACGACCAGTGTAAGGCCAAGGTGAGACGGTTGATCGATAAACCAGCCAAGGACGCTGCCAAATTGCCCCGTTCCGAGAAAGAATTGGCCATGGCTAAGGATATCTATGACGAATTGAATGAGCAATTAAAGAGAGAGTTGCCCCAGCTTATTGCGTTGAGAGTGCCATTCTACGATCCATCGTTCGAGAGTTTGGTCAAGATTCAGTTAAGATTTTGTACGGAGGGATACTCGAGGTTGGCCCAATTGCAGCAATACTTGGACCAGGCGTCCAGAGACGATTACGCCAACGGTGTGTTGGACGGCAAGATCGACGACATGTTGCTACAGATGAACTCCTTGAGTATCACCAGCTTGGGACAGAAGTAACATAGCTCTGCTTTCTTCCTCTTTTGCATATTCTTTGGCTGCTGACGACGAACGACTTACATGCGTGCCAGCTGGAGTATCTATGGGCTACCAAATTTTCATAATTAGATGTATACTTAATGACAGTATCCACTGCAAATGCTTTGACGTAGGTTTACTAAGCCTTCGCTGTCAAGCCGTATAGGGGCTTGAGCGTCATCGGTTCGGCAATCCCTCCTAGGAAAGCGCAACCCACGCACAAGGCTGACACTGGACGGTTAAAAGGGTTAAAGATCTATTTAAAGGAAGTTAGGGGCTGTGAAAGTAACATATTTCAAAAAGACACGTCTCTCGTTGACCCTTTTATTTTTATTTGCTCATGTTGGTTTTGAGTAATCTGGCATTTGAGACAATGTATGGCGGAATGGTTGCAAAGATGTGAATTACGGTAGATTATGAAAACAAAAAAGGCCAATTAAAAATATATGTTTGGCTAAAAAAGGTTGGTGTTTAGTAGGAAGGTAATTGGTATAAGAAGCTATTGATTGGCATCAGGAGATGTTTGGTTGACGTGGTTTGGACGGAACGAAGCGGATGTAAGCGGAGGGTCCAGTGACAAGGGATGAATGAAGGCCACCAACAATGGGCACTGATCAAGGTGGACATAAGGATTAAGAACTTCTGATTTTTGTATGATTTGGGGTTTATTGACAAACCAAGAAGCAACGTTCAATGTCTGGTTTTGTTTGGTAAGCTTTGAGTAGCCAATTAGAGGGTACTAGGGACTCACTTAAAGAAATCTCGATTCATGACCCAGTTATATAATTAGATGCCCTAAAGCCAATTGAGAGTAATACGGCAAGAGAGGAGCAAACTTTGGAGACACATCATTGATAATTCATGATGTAGCACAGCCAGAGAGAAGGTAATAGCATACTTAGCATGAGATGTCAGTGCAGAGTGGACATTTTGATATTTTCTTAATGCCCAGTATGGAGAGCTTTGAAATCCAGCTGACTCAAACGAGTTTAACTACCCCACTAAATACATTAAATTCCTTGTATCTATCCCTAGGTAGCATAAGTGGTACTCCCAGCCACAGTAATATGCCCTTTAGTATAGGGATGTACGGGTTCTACATTGCATTTGGGTGCAAAATATTTGGACCATTTCGACGACCAGAAAAGAACTATCATCATTTCTAACTGCCACAAACATAATAGAAGCTGAACAAATACCAAAACATACCACTAAGCTTCTAATTCACACTTCCAATAACCAAAAAGGTCAATTTTACGAATATTGACGCTTGTGAGGCGACTTTCACTTACAAAACTCCACCTATTATAATGACCGATTTGAACACCAATCCGGTATATTTATAAAGACTTAAGGACATCTTTAGGAAGCCCAATTTCCGCTTTTTCACATCCGGTGGCGGTGGGCGTGGGTTGTGGGGTGGCGGTGGTGGGCCGTAGGGGAGGGCCAGGGCGATTTGGCGCGAGGTGTGGGAAATGGGTGGGTTCGCGATAGTATGGGGTGTACGGGTTTTGGTGTAGATGGTTGGGGTGGTCAGGACGAGAAGGGCAGTAATGGAGGGGTTGGAGGGAGGTTTTGGTGGAGGTTGGTGGTTTGATGGGTAGATTGTAGTGGTGGTGGTGTTGTGTGTGAGTTTGGTGGTGGTAGGGTTGCGGGAAGGCGGTGAAAAGTGCGGTGGAAAAGTTCCACCGCCGACAGCAACGGCTACAGAGGTGGTACGTGGATGGGAGTTGTACGGTTGGAAAGAGGGCGGTTCGTAGAGTAGAAGATGTGGCGGGTGTATTTTTTGTAGGTCCGGAAGGGTGGTTTAGGTGGGGCCAAAGATCGGCCCCATAGTTAAGAAACTATGTCAATTTGGGGGGTAAATCGGGATTTCAAGGGGGGACCCTTGGAAAACGATTCATTTTCGAAAAAAGTGAAAAGTGGCTTCCCGCGGTCCGGAGCCGAGAGCCAGGTTCATGGATTGGAAACTCAAAAATTGGAAAATGTATGGTGAAAAATGGAAGTGGCTGGAAGTTTGGCGGTGGGTTTGTCGAGGTTGGATTTGCAGCCTGGCGAAGTCTGAGCTGCCCAGCAGCTCTGGTTGTGGAGATACGGCTGGGTGGAGGTTTTGAGTGGGAGTTTGGGGATGGAGTGGAATTGGTGGAGATAGTTTTGGGGATTAAAGGGTAGGGGGATGTAGATTGGGTTGTGGAGATGGTGGGAGAGGGTCGGCTTGAAGCGTAGCGACGTCTGGGGGACCAGGAAGACGAAGAGAAAGAAGCTGCTTACGTAAGCAACAATCGGATAGGAGAGTATTAGGAGGTCAATTTGAATGCTACGGTTGAGAGATGGGTACGGTTGGGTTCGTTAGGTTACGGGGAGTTGAGTGGTACGGTTTTTATGGCGATTGGAGGCGGTTTTGGAAAATCGGTATTTGGAAGGTCCGATTTGGGCGTTTTCAGGTGGCTGCTGTGGCAGCCACAGGCATCGTGGGAGGCTGGTAATTTGTCAGGTTGGGTAACGGCAGCCGAATATTACGGCGGTGGTGTTTATAGAAAAATAATTTTTTTTGGAGCTTCAAGCTGGGGAAAGTCATGAGGTTTTGGGATTTCGAGGAACGAAAATTTCAGAAATTGGAAAAAAACGGTGATTTCAAGGGGGACCCTTGGGGTGGATTTTTATTTTTGGAATTGCCTTCGAAGGCGGTTAGATTTAGGGGATTTGGGTGGCTCGCCGGGACGGCGAGTTCTTGAAGAATTGATGGACGTCTTTTGGGAGCCATTGGAGCTGGTGGTGGGGAGAACGGTGACGAAACGTCGATGACGAAAATTTAAAAAGCGATTACAACGAGATTGCAACACCAAAAACGAAAATTGGGCTTTGCCGAGTTCAGGGGGTGTTCTGCAGGGGCTAAAGTACCCGTTCCACTATAGCAATTGATATTGCCATGTTTCAGGTTGAATATCCAAGTTGGAGTACTTTCTCCAAAAATGGACTTCAACGGGGGCCGAGCCAGAGAAGCTTCAAATTCCAATTCTAAGACCACCGGTAGATAGTAGACAACTCTACAAGTCCAACGGCACCGGTCTGGGCACTTTTTTTTTGAAATTCGATTTTTGCTGGTGCTTTCTAATTCTTTCGAATTTGGTGATTTCTGGTCGTAATTACACACCAATTGTAATCTACCCAGGATTTCTCTAAAGAGTCCATTTATAAGGTAACATAGACCTCCGAAAGTACTACCAAAGCGTACTACAAAACCCGCCTCTACCGCTGCCGTTCCCATAAACGAAACGAAAGACTACAAACTTTTACAGAAACTCTGTAATTGCTTCCCCACCAACTACCTACTAAATGCCTTATTGGTACCAGTAGACAGCTCTTTTTGCGCACTTTCCAACGCAGGTCTGGCGCCGCTCCAGGACGGGTTCTACGGGGAGCTATTCCAGGGCAAAGGCAAGCAGTTTTGGTTGAAATTCTGGATGTTAGTGATTTGTTACATTTTAACACCAGTGCACCAAAACAACCAAAAGTGTCGATTTGGAGCTACTTATGGTTTTTCAAAAACCGCCCCTGGCGAAATGGCTGCAAAAAAAGGTGATAGAGAGGTGGTGCGGCGGTGTAAGTAGTACCAAAATGTAGGTCTTGGCTGGGGGAACATTTTGGAGTGGGTAGATTAGCCTTTGGGTCAGTGATGGTGGAGAAAACTGGGAAAACGTAGTGTTTGTTGTCCTTTTCTAGAAAGCGGCGGGACCGTCGTAGAAACGGTTGGATTGGGCAGTAGGGAGGTTCAGGAGGAGCCCGCGAAGCGTGGCTTTCTTTTGGCACCAAAATGGTGGTGCTGGTGGTACTTAGTGGTCATCAAAATGAAGTTGAAAATGTTTGTTGGAATCGTCCAAGGGGTAGCCTTGGGATTTGGAGGATTTTGGTGGATTCTGGTGGAGTAGTAGGTTTCTGTGGTGGACGGGTGTTTTGGTATGGCAAGGTCGCTTTTTTCTATACTGAAGCGGTTCCAGAGCAGTCTTTTCGGTGTAGAGGCGTGGGCATGAAGGATTTAGAGTGGTGATTGAGAGGGGGCATTACTTGGGTAGCTTTCTACAAGTATGGATAGTTTTGGAGGTGCATTTCTCGAACGTGATGGGTCTACGGGGGAAAAAGACATAAATAGAGAGGGTACTTTTACGGCGCTACGATGCAGGAAAAGACCACTTTAGCAGGTCAATTGGGAAGAGTAAGTGTTTTTCTTTTCACATCCGGTGGCGGTGGGCGTGGGTTGTGGGGTGGCGGGGGCACGGCAGGGAAGTGGTGGGCTGGCGGTGGTGGAGCGTAGGGGAGGGCCAGGGCGATTTGGCGCGAGGGAGCGGGAAATGGGTGGGTTGTCTACCAGTGTGTATTCAACCCTGACTGTCTCCGCGAGGTGAGACTCTCTTCTTTAGAAGGCTTGACCACTCTGGACATATGTGACGTTGGTGAGACTCTTAAGACGGTGCTTAGTAGTTTATTCTTGACGACCACCACCTAACTAAAACATTTGAAGGACATTGTAAATACATGGATACATATAGATCAGCTCCGTATATCTGATGTATAAAATCTTCACCACTGAAGGTTATGGCCATGTAGATTGACTTGGGATCATCTAGGAAGCGAGACATGCATATGCGCGTGATACCAGGCTATTGTTCTCTTGCAGCATAATCTCGCCCTGCGTCGCATACATTCATGCAAATGAAGCGACTCCATCATCAAATCTTCCGTACCCATGCATAAACATCTTTTGCATGGAATTAATCCGAGCCAAGCTCGGCTAAGTATACCTCATTTATTTCTATGTACTTTCTAAATAGTAAAAAGAAAAAAAAAAAAAAAAAAAAAAAAAAAACCAAGTCAACTAACTTGGGAAAAAAAAACCTAATGCAAGGTTTTTCTTTCATAATGCGGGGTTTTGTTGCAATGCCCCGCCATCTATCATGTAAGCTTACAACAAGCCGTGCATGATGGCACACAGACTCGAGGGTTCACCCGGGGAACTTGAAGACGAGATCCGAGGGTCGGTCTCAATGGGGAGCGTCCATAAACCGGTCTCTTTCCATGAGGCCTATCTTTTCACTCGCCACTAGTACCCCAGGGAACAAGTGCAAATGTGGAAAAGTTGGTCAAACTTATCCAAAGGCGTGCAAAACTCTCCCCAGAATGGTTGATCACTAAGTAACCAAACTCTGTCCTGAGGAGGCTACCACGCAAATGGGACGCATAAACAGGGGAGGAAGACGACGGGTGGAAAGTCGCCTTCAGGGTAAAGATACAGAGCTAGCTGTCAAACTCCAACCACCAATCTAATCATTTGCAACGTACTCATGCCAGCATGATAACTCCAAACATGAGGTTCTCCGAAGAGCAAGGGTCTGGCCGTGCAGACCCTTGTGGGTGTTTCAAAGACCTGCTTGTTAAAGCTCACTCGAAAGGCTCTGAAACCACGCCAGTCGAGGCATCCGCCCAAGGGCTGCGTTAAACTCTCAGGCGGGTCGGGTCCACCATGAATCGTGACAGCTCTAATCATTTACCGCACGAGACCACAGTAAAAGATGCAGAATCGGCGGTGGGATTCTCTTTTAAAAAACTGAATATCTGATGAATCCTACCAATACCAATCTTTTCCTGTCAGAACCACTAACCAGTTCACAGAGGGGGTCACTTTACGTCTCGAGAAGGTTGGACCCAGTGTCCCATCTTCGGCGGGTTCCAGTGGGTGGCACAGGAGATGTCTCTCCAGAAGGGGTTGCCAATCCGTTTCCTTCAAAACACCTCCATACCACTGTCCCGTATCCTCGTAATAAGGTGAAGCTTCTCAGCGTAAAATGAACACCTTCCCTGCTACCAGTCAATAAATCCCAATGAGATCAAAAGAGGCAAGCCAAGACCCACCAGAGGAACCACATAAACCATAAGAATAAATGACCACAAGAATAAATAACCACAAGAATAAATGACCACAAGAAAAATGCCCACGACAAAGATAAATAGAACTGGAGAGTTAGAAGTTTCTGAAAAATTCGCCAAAGTAAAGTTATGGTGTTACGACTTACAAAGAACGTCTTTTGTTAGAAAAAGGAAGTGGTCCCAGGGTTATAAAAAATGGAGTGCGAAATCGTCTCTACTTATACCTACCAGCTTTCAGGAAGGGGGGTCACGCCTTTTACTCAACTGCAGTCCCTGTACCCCTGTTGCCCGTCAATTAAAAGTATATAAACAGTTGTTTATCCTGGTAGAAGTATTTGGCTTTGTGACGCTTCTGTTATGGGAGTTGGCGATGGATGGAGTTGGAAGAAGCTGTTTGGCGGGTGAGGGACTTTGGAGAGCCCACAAAGGCCCAGGTCAGTCAATTGTCGAGGAGGTAGTCCAAAAACACACCTTTTGCTTTGTAACAGCTTAAAAGAGGAAGAAACCTCGATATGGGTGGATAGATGGACCAAAGGTTCCTTGTTTACATCCGTTTGGGCCTTTTCTGCAGCCGCGCAAGATAAGTATCACTGCAGGCCCTTCGGTTTGGATCTGTTGATGTTCCAGGAAGTGGTGGTAGCTCAGGGTGTTCCAGAAAGGTTGAAAGTTAGCCTTGTCTCCCTTTATCCTATCCCATACCATATTGTGGTTTCCTCGAATGGCCCGTCGAAGTGGTGTTAACGCTGGCTGGGTCCGTTTCATTGGGTGATTCAAACAACAGAAGCTACCTAAGGCTACCCAGCAGATAGGAGACGCGTCAAACACTCTCAAAGCATGACTTATGAATACCTTTACCTTGTGATTTACTTTGGTACGCTTGACGGAACGTTGAGTTCAGTCGGCTCACTGAATTAATGACAGATAGAGGTCTGGGGCTTCCGTCAATTTGGTTTCAATGGCATGTCTAAAGCTAGAGCCTTAAAAGACATGTCATGTTGTTTAGGTGTTCATTTCAGTTCCTGTTCTACTACTACCGGCTAGCTCTTTGGTGTTATCGAACCGGTGTTCTGAAAGCTTCGGGATCTTTTGATCACAGCAAGGTAAACCCATGCATGTCTTCAATTGTTGCCATTGATCCAAGTGCTCGGAATCATGAGACCTATCAATTCCGTCGAATGGTGGAGGCAGGTGGTTTGAGTCGAGATAAAAAAAAAAAAGTGTTGATTTCCTACGTCAGGGCTGGGAGTCAAGTGAGCTAGACTATCATTTTATCAAGAACTACGAGGCATAAACTTTCATGAAGTGAATCCTGGCTATCTTCTATAAGCTGAAATACGTATTAACATCTTCACTCGCATAATGTAATAAGGTTTGATTTACAATGGGTGCTGATCTGCCTGTCAACCGGCTACTAGGTGGCTGAAGAAACCAAAGCCTAGTTTTTACCAGCGACAGTCTAAACTCAAACTACAGCAGCTTAAATCTAAGCTGAAGATACTCACAAAGACTGTTGATGAAATATAAGTTTAGATCATGTTGAGTAGCCACGATTGAGCACATCAAAGATGGCTATATTCAGCTATCTCCATGCATGTTGGAGTTTCTAGAATCATTTAATAGATTACAATAGAATTTATAGATTAGGTTTCGAATTTTGGGCGTCCCAACGATACAATAATACAAGTATCACCCTTTCCTTATGATAAATTGTTCCCATTCTATGTTGATCCCCAGTGAACCCTAAGCTTTATTTTTTTTTTTTTTTTGTTGAATAAGCTTACCTTATAACTCTTGAGATAGAATAATAAAAGCAAAACTTCCATCTTCAAAGTTTAAGTCTTTCTGAATGATTAAGTTTATGGAAAAACTCAATTTATTTCAAAAAATCAGGTAAACTTTACATAATGCTAACATAATATTAATAATTTTCTTGAATACTGACAAAAATGGAAACACAAAAATTGTCCCCAAAAATCAGATTTTCACCCAAAGTGCATTTCCTTGAAGTTGTAGACCAAGTAGACTCCTCAAAATAGACTCAGATCATTATTTTCCCGAAAAACCCTTCTTTCGACACTTTTAGGGACCCAAGCTCCAAACGACTCTATCACCAATATACTTGTGGTGTACGGGTGTGTCTCGCTCTACAACAGCACTTTTTTTGATCCATCCACCCTCACTTTCCCATTTAGGCAAGTGCTTTAGAACCC
Source organism: Candidozyma haemuli (assembly GCF_002926055.2). Taxonomy (NCBI): domain Eukaryota; kingdom Fungi; phylum Ascomycota; class Pichiomycetes; order Serinales; family Metschnikowiaceae; genus Candidozyma; species Candidozyma haemuli. The sequence goes on along the minus strand of NW_020289911.1, from coordinate 1,260,483 downwards.
ATCCATCAATTCCATCACCTTAAAGGCATATTCGATGCATTTTTGAATGAAGATGAAGCTTCTGACTTCCAAAAGTGATCCCAATTTGTTTACCACCTCGTATCGGTCAAAATAAAGGACGTACACTGATGTTTAATACTGTATATAATTATTCGTAAGATAAAGATGCTTAGCCTTAATCTACAGCAAATCATTTGATAAAAATTTCCAATTTCTTCTAAAGTAGTTCTTAAGGAATTTATCGAGCAGTTTGAGAAGTTTTACATGTTTTTTGATCTTCTGGCTGGAAGTTAAGGGAATCACCTACGCTTATGTACTTGCCTAAAAGGGAAAGTTGAGGTGGATGGTACAAAAATGAGGGTGGATGGATTACTGGTTCGTAGGCACTTTCCTCAGAATTCTTAACTGTGTCTTTTAGATGATTTCAATGCAACGAGAGTCATGTGCGAAAAAGATTATAATTAGATGATTTTAGTAGGCATCGTTGAGGAGGGGGATGATTTTGGGAGAATATAGGATTCAATGGGGCGTAATGGTCTAGGTAGAAGGCTATCTTCCCTTCTTAATTAAGTGTTCGACATTTCTCAAGCTACCGACAGTGTGATTAGAGTCTTTTTGAATCCCTTTTATTAATGAATTAGCGAAAGCAATAAACGAGGGTTTATCTCTGGAGAGTATTAGGTAGGCACTTTTGGTATTGCTCTATTCAAATTCATTGACGTTTTGATGTTTGTGGTAATTTTGTCTTTCTTCAACTTTACCAGGAACCATATAGAAAATACCTGTGCCTCTTAAGGAGAGCTCAGGAACGCTTTATCTACGGTACATCTTACTCTCCTGGAGAACTATAACCATAACCAGGGATGAGTTTACGGAATATTCGAAAAGACTTTAACATTACGTACATTCTGTTGATTTGGTATGTCACAAAATCTCCACTTTAAATGCTTAAAACAGAAGGTAGATTGTAAACCGTGGAGCCAATTTAGGTATTAGCCACTTTCCAGTATGCGAAGCTGGAGTTTCCATATTTATATATCCACAGGTTAATACATTTCGAGCAAGTATTACAAAAGAAAGATAATGGCTAGCTCAGACCAAAAGAGACTGCCACTCTAATAAATCTATCACTGTTCGTTGCATTTTGTTTATCTCAACTGGCCCACGCTAAATCCCAAAAGCATCATGAATTTACAAGAAGTGTGGTCAGAAACCGTTAGCTCCATGGAAACCTTTCCAGGCTTTATTCACGACAATACTAGCGAAACAGAACTGGAGTATATAGAAATAGCGCAAACGATGGATGCAACGTTCCTTTCCAAAGAGTCCTTTGTTCCATTCAGTGAACGGTTCTCTGAACGCCAATTAATCCAAGAAGGACACTCAATTGGTGAAGCAAAAGTCTACCACCAAGAGGCGCTCAAGCTCGAAAAATACATCGACGAAGCCGTCTGTGGTTTACGTGCAATTGGTATGCCAGAACACCGGGTCAAGAAGATATTCAAAGAACTATCCATGTATCCTGCTAAAACAAAACACTTGCCAAAATATGCTGCTAATGCAAGAATCATCAAGAATACTATCTGTTCATCGCTGTATTATATTGACGGGTTGACAATGGATCCACTGTTCATCTTAAAAATGCCTAAGGTTATTCAAGAGTTCAAGGTTGGTGTGAATAAATGGGAACCTCTTCTTGATACAGCTAGCCTTAAAATTAAATTCACCGCCATCATTCTTACATTAATATGTGCATTGGTTCGCTTTGACAGCGCTAACAGCAAATTGTACTGGCTCAATCTCATTATGTACTACCATTTCTTCCAAAAGGCTTTTGAAGGGCCCTGTTTGGTGCTTGGAGATACGGTCTATTGGTTGTTTGTTGATTTAAAGAGGAGGATTACGGAGTGGGCAGGTACTGACTTTCTTTGGAGACGAATAAACGATGATGTCGATTTAGTATGGGAACACTCTGACACTGCTTCGTTGGCCTTTATTTGGTTTGTGATTATGGTCTTTGGAGCATCGTTGGTTCTGGTATTGTGTGGGGCAGTAAAGATGATGAATGAAAGAATGAAGAAAACACTAAGGAAAGTATCTGGCTATATGTTTCTTTAGGAATCTTATGGGGAGATAGAATGATGTTCATATAATTCATGGAGGTTACCAAATGGCCCTAGATGTAGAAAAACACTTAGATAATGGTTAATACAGAAAGTCTTCTTATAAGTTGTGCTTTTATTTTGACAAAAGGAATGAAGAAGGTCTGTTTGGGGCACAGGTGGTATTACCTGGTTGGTGGTATTCTCTTTGGGTTCCAAAGTGAGAAGCCCAGAATGTCCACCAAAAGCTCAACTTCTCTAATGAACAAATGCCAATTGAATGATCCTTTTTAAAAGAGATTATGATAGCTTTGACGCTTTTTCCTTTACTAGCTTCATTTCGAGACTTATCTGTGTAACATGAGTATTCTTCCACAAACCTTCCAATTCTCCTCAAAAAGACTCAAATCTTGAAAAGCAAGTAGTAAAAGCAGGATAATATAAAGATGTGAGATAAGAGTTGAGACAATCTTATCTTCCCTAGTTTCCATCCAGCCATGACATCTCTAGCTATCATATAGATCTTAGAACTACAACACTCACTGTACATCCTTCATACTTTAGCATACCAGAAGACTTGGAGCTTTCAAAAGCCAAAACAGCCGAATACACCATTATAGTAATCATTCTAACCCTCTCTAGCTATCATATAACCCTCTTTGAGTGTCTTGCTTACATAACAGTCTCAACCAGTGAGAACCTCCAACCATATACTTTTTGATGCCGCTTCCAAAATCAAACAACATCAAATAGACAAGAAAATTGCAAAATATACTCCCTTATATTCCCATCCTCCACCCTCCAATTACCATCTCCCTGTCTTTTCACTCCACCATGCCGTTGCTGTTTTTCGCAGCCATTCTTTCCACCACCTCCCAGTCCAACAACAAGGAAAGGTACCAAAACCAAAGAAAACAGACTTTCCAAAGCACACACAACCTAATCTCCCACCCCATTGCAAAAATCCCAATTTCCTTCTACCACTTCTGTTTACGGGTAGTTAGTGGTTGTCCCACACCCGTGCACCACGACAACCGATCGCCACTTAATCCACTCACATACTCACCACACCTCCACCATTCATCCTCCCACAATGCCACCAAAAGCCGACTGGGACAAATACGTGCCTAACGAAGACGACGATACCGCTCCTGAAAACATCGTGCCTCTCTCAGAGGGCGACATCCAGGTGCTTAAAACATACGGCGCAGCTCCATACGCCAGTCTGTTGAAACAGATAGAAAAGGACCTCAAGGACATTGAGGACAGAATTAAAGAAAATATCGGCATCAAGGAGAGTGACACAGGGCTCAGTGCCCCTCATTTATGGGATGTGATGGGCGACAAGCAGAGAATGTCCCAGGAACAGCCTTTACAGGTGGCTAGGTGTACGAAGATCATAGAAGCAACCAACCCTACGCCAGCGGTGGGAATGTTGGCCAACGCAGACAACAAGAGCAAGTACGTGATCAACATTAAGCAGATTGCCAAGTTTGTGGTTGGGCTTGGCGAGAGAGTGTCGCCTACAGATATTGAAGAAGGCATGAGAGTGGGTGTAGATAGACAAAAGTACGAGATCCAGTTGCCGCTTCCTCCTAGAATTGATCCGTCGGTGACGATGATGACGGTGGAGGAGAAGCCTGACGTTACGTATGGTGACGTTGGTGGCTGCAAAGAGCAGATTGAAAAGCTTAGAGAGGTTGTGGAGCTCCCACTCTTATCGCCAGAACGGTTTGTCAAGTTGGGTATTGATCCACCTAAAGGTATTCTTTTGTACGGACCTCCTGGTACCGGTAAGACGCTTTGTGCGCGTGCGGTGGCCAACAGAACAGATGCTACGTTTATTCGTGTGATTGGATCAGAGTTGGTGCAGAAGTACGTTGGTGAAGGTGCTCGTATGGTGCGTGAGCTCTTCGAGATGGCTAGAACGAAAAAAGCGTGTATTATTTTCTTTGACGAGGTGGATGCTATTGGAGGCGCCCGTTTCGACGACGGCGCTGGCGGTGACAATGAAGTGCAGAGAACCATGTTGGAGTTGATCACACAGTTGGACGGTTTCGACCCTCGAGGCAACATCAAGGTGATGTTCGCCACCAACAGACCAAACACATTGGACCCAGCGTTGTTGCGTCCTGGTCGTATCGACCGTAAGGTGGAGTTCAGCTTGCCAGACTTGGAAGGCAGAGCCAACATTTTCCGGATCCACGCCAAGACCATGAGTTGCGATAAGGAGATTAGGTGGGAGTTGATCTCTCGTTTGTGTCCTAACGCCACGGGTGCCGAGTTGCGCTCTGTGTGTACGGAAGCAGGCATGTTCGCCATCAGGGCCAGGCGGAAGGTGGCCACCGAGAAGGATTTCCTCAAGGCCGTCGATAAGGTGATCAAGGGTAACCTCAAGTTCTCATCCACGTCGCAGTATATGCAATATAATTAAGGCTAGTCCCACCAGGAGACGCAGCCCATGCCGTCGGTTTGGCACGAGGCCACCAAGGCGTAAGGAGGAGCCCTTGTGGCGTCAGTCTCGAGCCCTAGCGCTTCCGACGACGACTTGGGCTTGATGTTGGCGAAGATCTCCTCCTCCACACGGAACCGCACTTGTTCGTTGACATCGATGTACAAGTCAGTGTCGGCGTCTGGCTGCCACACCCACGCCAGCTCGGCCGGCCTGAACACACACCCTTCAAATAAATAGTCCTTTGGAATGAAAATATCATTGAAGAAGTCCATTCTCACCTTGATGCCCTCGGCTGTGCATTCTTGCACCCACCCAGTCAAGATCTCTCCCACAAACGGCTTCCACACTATCATGCGGAACTGTGTTTCCACGTATGCACCGCCATCTCCCGGCTTAAGAAGCCCATCCTTGATCTCCAGAATGTCCCACACCGACACTGCAAGCCCCACGTTGGAGATCACCTTGTTGGAGTACTTCTTATGAAGCTCATCTTTAAGTGCCACAGGGGTCGGGATATTGAACGACGGAGGCGGAACCCGTACTAGATCCGAAAGCTCCGATAGTATAAACATGGGAATTGACGGGAAACTGGCCAGTGCTAGGTTTTGGTGCACTTGTTGATGAAGATGTAGTTGCCTCGATGAGGTGGAAAATGTTGATACTTCGCGATGCGACTGGACCATGGGGAGTGGTTGGCAGAAGGTGGGGGAGAAGTTTTAAGGTGAAAAAGATAGAAGGTAGGGATTGGAGAAAACGAGAACAGTGTGATTTTGGGTTTGAAAGTTTTGGGTGAAGAAATTGGAGTGGGTGGTGGAACTGGTGGATACGGTCTAGTTAGCCAGTGAATGGGCTCTCCAGGAAGTACCATAAGAAGAGATCTAAGAGTATCTTTGGTATTTTTAGGGCTTTAGAGTTTTGGTGTTATTTTCTTCATTTTCTTCATTTTCTTAATTTTTCTTTAAAATATGCTTTCTCTTCGTTTGACTGCTTTTGCTGTTCCCTTGACTGGCTGGGCCTACTGGTGTCTTTCATGGAAGCATCAATGAAGGCTCCACAGATTCAGAAAGAAAGAAAAGAAAATACAATTAATTTATGATATTCGGGCTAATCAAGAAATACAGAACCTTTTTCACGTTCAGTTCACTCCAAAGCTCATCTTCTACTATACTTTACTGTCCTACTGTCCCCCACCACTTCTCTCTATACCCAGTCCAACTACAACCACCAACTATAAACACCAATTGACCAAAAACATACAATATTTAACTCAACTGCTCTCCTCCCAAATCCAAAAAAAACCACATCCAAGCCCCCTCCCCCAAAACTCCTCTCACTACCATCTCCACTGCCACACTTGCTCACCAGTAACACACATACTGAGCGTTCCATACAACCACTCAAACACCACCACCTTCCCCAAACCCCAAACCCCCAAACCCCCAAAACAACGAAAACCACCTTCTTCTTCACTCCAGCGACCCTTTCAGACCTCCCACCTCTTTACCTGCCCTTTCCTCCCAACTACCTCCCATCCACCACTTTCCTACTACCACTTTTCGCAGCCATTTCTCAGTCCTCATACTTCATCGCAACTACCTACCACCACTCCATGCCTCCTTCCAAGTACCCCACCAAACTGTCTGACCGACGGGCGGCCGTGGGGAAACGCCCAGATACGTACCTCCACAGTCGAAAGGGAAAACACGTGAAAATCACTGGCCAGGACGAAAAGTGGAACCCTAAACACTTTAGGCTCTTCGTGGGGAACCTAGGGCCTGACGCTACAGACGAATTGTTGATAGCTGCGTTTGCCAAGTACGCTAGTATGAGTAAGGCAAGGGTGGTGAAGGACCATAAGGGGGAGAACAGGGGGTATGGGTTTGTGGCGTTTGAAAAGGCGGACGATTACTTGCAAGCGTTCAAGGAGATGAACGGGAAGTATGTGGGGCAGAGACCTGTTCAGTTGAAGAGAGCTGAGCTGAAGGCGAGGTAGACCGAGCTGAATCCAGACCGAGCCGAAGGCGAGGTCTGGCGGCGAGGTCTGAGAGAGGGAGAGGGATATGGAGGATGGGTTGGATCAGACGGTGAAGAGGTCCAGGAAGGTCCAGGAAGGTCCAGGAAGGGAGCTAGGGCTCAGAAAGGGAGAATATGGCCTAGGAGGATGCCTGGGTTGACTTGTTTGCCAAGGAAACTCTGGAGTGTCTGGGACTGGTTGCCTTGGGCTTCTTGGAGGTCATAAAAAGCCAATGAACCGTTTGAATGGACTGTGGAGGTCCTATGGGCTTACGAGGCCTGCCAGGACGATTCCCAGAGAACCTATGTCCATTAAGAGCCTTTAAGCAAGCGTTTTGGAAGCAAAAGTACCGCTTCATATAAAGACGAAGTCACTTTTTCAGGATCCAGAGCGGTTGGAGACCAGCAGGGTATTCGTCTACTTTCCTTCCACAGACCATCTTGGACAGCCATGGTCTTTGAAATGCTATTCCATTGGATAAACAGTCTCAAGTCATTCTACAAGACAGCCTATACTGCCTATGACGCCTATGGCTACTCAATACTTCTCTTTATACGTCTTCATGTCCCTACCACCAAAGACCCATTCCAAGATATATCCAAAAAGGCCAACCCACCAAAACCCAAACACGCCACCAAAACCCTATCCCATCTCCAAAACCCCCATGAAATCCATTTTTTCACTCCTTTTTACCCCCAACAACTCCCGTTCCCTGCCTTCTCGTCCCCCATAGTTAACAAATTTCGCACCCAGCTTTTCACCCATCTCAAACTCCACAACTGCCCATCCAACTCCACATGCTTCTTAGAGCAGGCCTCAGATCGACGCTAGGGCCTTCGAGGTGGCTTTTCCAGGCCAGCGTGAATCCCATAAACCCTTTGCTGGTCGTGTGCCGCCGCTGGAACTCCAACTTGCCCCAGGACTTCAACCCCAAGAAGAACCTTCCTTCAGAGGGCGAATGGAAACACTTGAAACAACACATTCCTGGCGAGGGCGACCAAACCAACAAGCTCAAAGACCGTCTTCCGAAGTTCCCGTTGGAGAAAGAGAATGTGCCTACGCTTTTACCTAGACCTGGCGTGCCCAGAGTGGGGCCTAACATGTCGTTTAGACAGGTGATTCTGATTCTTAAGAATAAGACCAAGCCAGAGCTTTTATACGAGCTGGAGCCACATAGACTCTACTTTTTGGCGTGCTTTTGCTGTGCCATTGTGTTTACTGTGTATGGCTGTGTGTTGCTAGAATGGGCATGGTACCAGGCCAATAAGGACTACGAGGAGAACGAGAAGGAGCTTGCAGAAGCTATTAGAAAGAGAGAGTGGGTCACGTCGTTGGCGAAATACGGTATTATGGGTGTTATTATGCTTTTTATGGCGTACCAGACCGCTACGTTCCCTACAAGACTCATTAGAAGAATGTGGTACTTGCCAGGCCCCGTTGAGCACATCAAGTTCACGTCGTATCCTTTGCTTCCGGGAAGACCTTCTCCTGTGTTTACTGTGCCATTGAGAGACTTGAACAGAAAGCATAAAGCCAGAGTATGGACAGGAAGAGGTTTTTACGGTACGGCCGATAGCTCTTTGTTCTTTTTCGTGTTGAGGGAGGAAACCACAAAGAAGTCGTGGATTGTCGACAGAAAGGGTTTCTTCTGGTCGGACGGAAGAGTGTTTGATCTTCTCTTCGGTAAGGAAACTATTGCCGAAGCCGAGGCTGGTATTCCTTATGACGAGCAAATCGGCATTGTGAACCGTGAAGTGAAGAAGAAAAAGAAGAAGTTGAGAGAGCAGCACGGGCCTTTCTGGCAGTTGAAGCTAGGCGCCAAGGACTTTAAGGAGGATGTGGGCAAGGCCACGAAGTATGTTACTGGTGGAGCTGCGAAGAAGGACCCCAAGGCCTTGCCCAAAGCCAGCAAGCCAGACCTGAGATTCAAGGCTAAAAAGTAGCATCATGTAAATAGATTTTTAAAAAAAAAATTGCTAGATGAATCAAAAATAGAAAAAAAGAAGGAATGATTTCGCCCAGGATCGAACTGGGGACGTTCTGCGTGTTAAGCAGATGCCATAACCAACTAGACCACGAAACCATTTCTTGTTAGAGGAATGGAGCTGGGTAAATAGATAGTGTTGGCTAAAAGGCCAAAAATTGCTTTATGAAACTGAAAAATAATTTTCTATGTGACTTTGTACTTTAAATGCTCAAATTAGTAGTTTCAGGTCACCAAACCGTCTATAGCGTCCATAATCACGAAAACACGTGTTCTACCGAAACGTTAGACAGTTAGAACCATCAAAGTTCCACCGAAGGAAGCTATTTCTATTACTAGATACTCTTTGATAATCTCCTAAAGCCATGGTAAAGCTTCACAGACACATAGAGCCGAAGAAGACTTTAATTAACGAGTATAACAAAAATAAAATATATATACATACATATACAAGAAGTACATGATTTTGCTTCTTATTTTGCTTCCTGTCTTTCTGGATGCATCTTAACAGCAGTAAACCAAAAAGTTACCATATTCCCATGTTTTGCCAAAAGCCTACTGGCCTTTGTTTCAGAATAGACCTAATAAACAGCTTCAAGAAATAAACCTTGCCCAAATCATCAAGTTATGCAATTCAAGACGTCACAAGGTCTTGCTTCCGATCTTCAATATATATAGGTAAAGTGTCCTCTAAGAAATGAAGCTTTCTTTCGTTTTTGTCGAAATAAATTAGCGATACTAAGATGGCCTGGTTTCGGTTCAGCAGGGCTGTCAAGAGAGTTTGATTTGGACTAGGTAATTTCAAGCCTTTAAAAAGATTCGATAATGGAAAAGCCGAGTTTGGTCTGATTCTAATATCAGAGAATTCAGGCAAGTACTCTTCACCTTGTACTATCCACAAGTCTATTATCAGAGACGTTGAAGGACGAGTTTCATACTTCTCCCAGGCTGTAAGTAGAGCGACTTTGATTTTCATCACCTTCAAGTGAATGCATTGTTCCAGAAAAGGTTGATCAAGTCTAATGGGAAACTTGATCGAAAGACGAAGGAGGTTATCAAGAACCATACCTGGATAGGCCAATACTCGGTTTCCAACCCGCCTGTCAATGTTGCCATTCACCGATAAAGCTAGCTGCAAAGGAGTCAGAATGTAATAGTACGGCTGGTTGAAAGAATCATTGGCGGATTTCAAGCATATTTTTTTTGCAACGGAAAACTCTAAAAAAGAGCTAAGCTCAATGACATTTTCCTCGTTTGTTCTAACACCAACGGAAATTCTAATGCCATAACTTCTCCTCAATCTCTCTGAAAAAAAAGTGGGCCCTAATTCAGGTAACATACATGAGTATGAATCGTGAGATATTTTCCAAAAGCCATTTGTTTTGTCAAGCCAATTGAAATCTATCCCAGTTAGACCATGTCTGTCGAGAAGCACCATCGTTTTTAGCTCATTGCTTGCCGCCGAGTAGACCATTGAACCATTTACGCAAGCCATGCAGCTTGTAAGCTCTTGTAACTCTATTGTTAACCAAAGAATCAATGTATTGGAAGGCCCTTCAGTTGGTGTTTTGGAGAAAAGTGGAGATGATTTCCGGGAATACTCAATCTCAAGGTCAAGAAAATCTGGGATCGAAGCAGGCGTACTCAAAATATTGTCTTGCAGATCCTTCAAGTCAGTACTTTGTATAAATGTACTCTTGAGCTTTAAAAATAACTTCCCCACGCAATAGGAGCTTTTTGCTAAGTAATCCCTTCTACGGTAGATTAACTTAGTCATTGGAGACATAATTTGCGGATAACGTTTGTCGAATTGAAAGATTTTGCCTTCTGCCATCAATAAAGGCCCTCCTATGATAACAGGGTCATCTTGAAAAGGTGCTGGTGCGGGTGTGGGCTCGAAATATAGATAGCGTGGTTCTGGTCCATTTCTAAAAGAAGCATCTTTTGTATTAATGAACATAGAAGTTGGTGGAATGGGCTTTCCAATTTTCAGAAATCGTGGGATGCAAAAGTTATACATTTCTGGGTGGTAAATATGGTATATGACTTTGTAGGATGTAGAAGAGGGCAGTGGGCCTTCTCCAAGGGTTGAAACACCTTCGGCAAGACGAGCAGACTTCAAAAAGATATCTGACAGACTGTTTGGGGTTGGTAATGGCACATAGTGACCACAGCGAACTTGACATAAATAGGTAGTTATCACTAGTGAATAATCAGCGTACAATTTGTATGACTCTATTTGCGGACCTGAAGGGCGAGGATCGCCGGTACACATAGCCTTCCGGACTAAACGGTTCCTCCCTGAAACTTTCCCATTTTTGATTCTTATCTTTTCAAATACATAGAAGGAGTCCATATCGCTCGAAATGTTGATAAAATGGCTAGAAATCAAAACTTTCAAGTACATATACGTGGTTTTTCTCTGGCAGAAAGTCCACGAGTACTATATTAAAACAAACTTTCCTACCTTCTGGTGCTCCAAGGTGAGCGTAATTACTTGAAAAGCATGACAGAGGGAGTCTTTATAAATGCCGTTCATTGCTCTGGTTGTGACTTTGTCCCTGTCGAAAATAGAAAGAGAAGTCTCTCGCTACGCAAAAGACCGTACGAAGCAAGTACAATGATCATATCACCTGTTTGGGTTTTTGGGCACTGCCACACTTTAATATTGAATTCCGTGGCTGAATGTAGTGTGGAGCTGGCAGTGTGGAAAGTGATGTTACTGATGAAGCGAGGATTGATTTCTAAGTCTTGGTTTATGTTTTTTTTTGGCTTCCAATGATTCTCGATTTTAGTAGTATGGTAACTCGGGGCTGTCCAAAAACAAAAGGTCTGGTTGTTTCTTCATATCAGACAACTACACTCTGTGAATGTCATTAAACCTCGAATCTGATTGGTATACTTTCCAGGTCCCCAATTTTCTGGAACTAGCCACCGAAATAACATAAAACGCTTCCTAAACCAACACTTACTCCCAAATTGTTATATTATATTTTTTTTTTTTATTTTTTATATAGATAGATATGCTAGGGATCCACCGATCCACTTGTGCCTCACCAGGCACCATCACCGAGTTCAAGTTCCAACACACACACTTAAACTCAAAAAAAGAAGCTTACTTACCATTTTGAGGTGCAAAATATAAGGTAACTTCTTATACGGGAACCAAACAAGCTCCAGGCTCGGGTTCCATGTCTGTAACTGAGTCCTAGTAGTTAGAACTCACAGACCAGGCTAGGAGAAGAAAAGATGTCCTCTGATTCAGAAGCGGACGACTGGGTAAGGTCTTCAACGTCTAAAGCCTCGTAGGTATTATATTTCTTGGTATTAGATGGCCCAAGTGCCGAAAGAGCAGGTACAAAGGTCATGACAGATGTCTTTGTGCTCTTTGTCATGGTTTTGAGTGCACCTGGGATGGTGTGTCCAGCAAGAGCCTTAGGCTTGAATGTTTTGCTGGACTTGCCCTTTTGCACTGTTGTCCAGCCGTCATCGACGACTGGAGGTTCAGAAACGACAGTACTGGTAATACTGGTAGGCTCAGGACAGGCAGGTTTGGTGAACTGAGCCATGAAGAGTTCATGAGCACGCTGGTCTTCGGCGTCCTGTTTCCTCTTCATTTCAAATAAAATAGGTCTAAAGATACCCAAGAGGATATCTTCAGTAGTGAAAGACTCTGTTTTCTTGGGAAGTCCCAACTTAAACAGAAAATAACCCTTAGGTTGGTCAGTGACAGGTTTGGCCTCGTCAAAAGGCTTATACGTGTCGACCAAAATTTTACACTGTTGCAGAACACTCAAAGGTTCTGGGAAAACAGTTTCTGGTTCGGGTTCTACTCTTCCAGCAGTGGCTGGTCTGGAAATGTTCTCAGAAGCAGCTGGTCTGGAAGGCTCAGTCTGGGTTTGGCCCAAACAAGCATTAGTTTTTCTAGACATACCAAAATGTGATTTTTAAAAAGGGCTCCCAAGTCAGAGAGCTTGAGTGGAGCGGCGAAGGATGGTTCCTTCAAGTTAGCTGTGATGTAAGACGAAATGTAGCTGGAGCGTTGCATTGTAGAAGAAGAAGTTATGAAAAAGTGGTTGAAGAGGAAAAGGAGACTCAGGGGAAAACCACGTCTTTTTATATTCAATTTCTGGGGACAGCTGGCAGGACTAGTTTTTAGGAAAGTGTAATGCTGGGTTTGTGTTCTGGGGAAAGTGGAAGGTAAATGGCTGCGAAAAGGGTAAGCCCAGTAGATTCAACGATCGAGAAAGGAAACTAAAGGCAGGGCCTACGGCTTGCCTAACGGGACGAAAAGAAGAGCGGGAGAGCAGTTTCGGGGTCTATGGGATTTCCTGGGCGGTGTATAGAAAGGGGGTTTTTTGGGGTGGTAGGAAAAGTGTTGATAATGGGAGGTGAAGGGGAAAAAGTGGGTTTAAAGGCGGGATTTTGAGGTTGACGTTGGATTAGACGTGCTGGAAAAGACGGTAAAATATATTTAGTCGTACGGCAAAAGAAGGGTTTAGTACGGAAGCCGTGTGGCCGTTGAGTTAGGTAGTCACTCTGGGTTGTCCAGAGAAGCCAGAGAGGCAGCATGGTTTATGCTTTGTAGAGGGAGAGGGAAGATAAAGAAGGTAGAAAGAGGCCAAAAGAGGCCATTTCTAGGGTAGATGGTAAATAGAGGAATTGCTTGGAACGGCTACTTCGGCACTACACCAGATGTATAAATGGCAACCAACAACTTAAAACTAAGAACACGAACGACCCTAAAAACTCACAAAACTCAAATTCACCCCTAATAAGTGTACCCCTTCGGTTTAGGGATCTTCTTGGCCAAGTGGGGGCATCCTTTGGCGTCACAGCCCTTCTTGGCCACTTCTGTAGCCCACCATTTATAATTCTCAGATGCCCCAGTGTAAACCACACAGAAGTAGATCAAAATAGCAGCTATGGCCACTCCGGCGTCAAGAGCAATCGAACTCACGAAATTATACTTCCTCCACCAGTCTGTGTATTTACGGTGGATGAAGTAGTTGAACACAGCTGCTGTGACGAACCAACACGAAAAGTTATACCCAGTAACACCAGGAATCATAGCAGCACCGCCAAAGAACAAAATAGGATCAAACCGCTTGACCCATGTTTTGGGTCTGTATTTGCACCAGGCAAAGTGTGCAATAGGAACTAAAGCACCCACAAGGAAGAACCATAAGACCCAGGCGTATCTTCCACCAGGAGCAAAGATCTCGCTACCAAACAAACCCCACATTTGCTGGGTATTGAAGGCGGTTTTTTGTTTACGGCAAACCATGTTGTTCTTTGCTTTTGGAGTGCAAATGTCGTTGAAATTGTACAACAAGTACCCAGTGACTGCTGGGTTCACCATGGATGCCCAGATACCAGCAAACACAAGCACCACCATGATATGTTTAGGGGGAACACGCATGTAATGGGCCATTTTGGCGCCCTGGGCCATGTGCATCCCGTGCTGGATGATGGAGAACCCAAAACTGTAGAAGTAAAGCAAGTTATATGAGTTTCCCTTGTACCAGTTGGCAGAAACGATTTCAAAGAAGCTTTGCAAGGAAACAATGGTGTTAGCTCTGGCTTCAAGAAGAGAAAGAGGCACAAACATGACAGTACCGATAAGAACAGATACAAAGTACCCACCAGCATCTATAGGTGAATCTTCCCAGCCTTCAGAGAACGCAAATCCAAGTGCCAACGCAATAACCAATAATATGATATAGTACCATCTTGGGAACACTTTATACTGCTTGAGAGCCTTGTTGAAGATATCCTCGTGCTTGTCTCTGTTCACCCATGGATCCCAGATTTCTGAACGGAACTTCAAGGCGGTATGGACAACTAGAGCAGCAAAAACAGCTATTCCAAGAGCCAAACTGATCAAAAATGCCACAGGCATAAATGCTGGAGAATAAGCATCAAACTTGTCCTTGTCAAGCGTCCAGTCGTTGTCTACGACCCTGGAAAAGTTATACTGCTTGCCAGACATGTCAAACACACTATTACTCATAATAGGCATATGGGCCGTGTTCCAGTGGTTCTGGTAGTAAAGGCCAGGCATGACTATCCAGATCCAGAAGACAAACGAAGCAAACATCGATGCCACAGCAAAAAATGGAGTGGTTAGTGGGTTGTTGATGGATGTGATTTGCGTCCAGTCTAGGGTAAGTGGGAAGAGACCAAGGCCACTTTTGACGCCAAAGACCTGGGAAAGAGGAGCACTATCTGGTTTAATCCAGCTGATCCAGGCTCCAATATTGGAGAAAAACGGAAAGATAAGGTCTGGGAACCAATAGTAGACGAAGGAGCAAAGAAACACAATCACAAAGAACGCCCAGCGGTGCATTTTCCAGCCATGGACCACTGGATTGTCTGTAGAGTAGATCGCCTTAAATAAAGCAATATTGGAAAGAACGCCAGGCCATACTCTTTCGGCGGGAGTGATCATCAAGTCTCTGAACACACCCACAAGGCCCACTGAATGGATATAGCACGCCAAGTTAAAGAGAATCTGGCGACCAATGCCGATATCCTTTTTGAAGTACTTTACGTCTTCAATAACGACGTTGTTGACCAAACCAGCACTGATGACGACATTGCAGAAGACAAAAATACATGTATGTTCTTTGTAGTTGAACGGTCCAGGGTTCAAGTTGAAGGACCAGCCAAAGGGAAGTGGAACCGTCCATTGGGGAACCACCCAGTACCAGAACTGACCGATAGGCCATGAAATGACCTGGATGACAACAATCGAGATATGGATGGTTGGGAATCGCATGCTGAAGAAAGCGTCTACTCCAGCAATCACTGCTCCAAGGCAAATGGCCATAACCCACATCCGCAACGTCATCACAGGCATGTACTCATCGTCGTCAATCAAAATAGCTTTGACGTCGTCCTGGGTGAATTTGAATCCGTCATTAGTGTCTAGAGATGTAGTAGATTCGGTGGTTTCCAAGACATTGTCCTTATTGGGTTCACCTATATCTGAGCTGGTGTTCAGCGAGTGGTGGAGGTACTCGGAGGAGGAGTTCTTCTCGGCAATAGTTTCTTCTGGAGGAGGCATCGCTGAGATCTGGAGAAGAAAAAGAGAGATTGCATCAGATAAGTGAAATTACGAGGATTTATAGGGTTCTGCTGGCTCTGGGAGGCCGCCCTTTCGGCTATTCTGAAACCCCTTTGATTGGGTACTTTTGGCAATCTGTTTTCGCTTATGAGCGGTATTTTACCTTTGTTTCAGCATCCCTTGGCCAGATATCACAACCACGGCCGGTATGGCTTTGATGGACCGACACATGGCCCGGGCACATAACATGCGCATTAGATAGCGTTTTGACATATTCGTGCAGATGCCCTTTAGGGGATGGAAAAGGCGCCCAAAAGCCATGGAAGCGGATTCCCGAGTTATTAAAGTAGAATTTAATCATTTGCTTATGAAGTTGGCTTTCAGAGATTCAAAAAGAATGGAATCTCATCCCAAACGGGATGGTTGTCCACCTGCTACTATTGTATGCGCTTAGGGGTCCGAGATACCAACCATAGCGAAAAAAAGACCACAAAGTCGGGTCAGATAAACCGATATCACTAAAAAACGGTTTGGTTCGGGCTGCGCCTCGTCATAGATAATTGTCTCTGACGTCAGAAATACGAGAACGTTTGGAGGCTTCGCTTTCCCGGGAAATAGCCGAATGGCATGGGCTGGATACAGTGCAAGGGTTTCAGTATCCAACCTCACTGGCCCATTTTTTCCCTTCCTTGCACTTTAAAAGCTTATTATTTGTTAAATTGCGGGAATCGTGGGTTTGACGTGGATTGGGCCTCTCTGGTTGGCTGGTTCTGAGTTGCATTGCATCATATCATGAAAGGGAGGGGGTAGTTTTGTGTTTCGGTAGATAAGGCAGCTCTGAGGAATTAGTTGGCTGGGGGCGTGGTAGGAAGGAACTTTTGGTGGGTTTAAAGCCTTCAGGTACTTTCTTTTCATGGAGTAGGTGGAAGACGAAGACTCTACATTCAAGTATTGGCTAGATGTAAAAAAACACCTCGCTTTTGGCCCAAAGGGCATTTACCAAAAAAAGTAACGCTACTTAAATTTACTTTAGCTTTACATGTTTCTTTTTCTTTAGTTAGTTGTACTGATAGGATGTCATATACTCTTCCTCGAAATACCCAGTAACCTTACTGTTCAAGCCCTCCAAGGACCCCCGTTTCAGCAAAAAAGGTTTTTATAGAAAATAGTATCAGTAAGAAAAGAGTGGCATGTTTTTCTACTGATTTCCTACCTTCCTTTCGTTTTAAATTGTCGCTTTTAGCTTCATAAAAACCTAAAAACGCTCAAAACACCCTTAAACGACAAAATTTTTTTTTTTTTTTTGTTAACTGTGTATTAAGAGGACGCCTTACGGCACGAAAACTATATCACTATAGAAAACACAACCCCTTAATCATCGGGTTTACAAGGACTTCCTCATTGCCGTCCGGCTCGAAACACCCCCGTCTGAACTTCAGCTTGAGTGTCTCTATAACTCTGTCCTTGCGTTGTAGCCTGCTCGTATGGTATTATATTCCCATCGGCAGAACCTTCTGCATCGCTGATTTCATAGCTCTAACCAGCAAAGGAGGGTTTATAATTCCATCCTTAGCTGCTCTCCGTCGTCGCGAGAAATTTAACCGGACGACTTTAACGAACCAATTCAATCGTCTTAGGTTCCCAAAAGTCACATCCTCAGGAGCTAACATCTCCCGAAGATTCATGGGGCGTGGGAATCCCATTCGTTCCCACCAGAATTTTGAGACATGGCATTCATTGTAAATGTGACGGAGCATATTGTCCTGTCTGTGCTGTTGTTGGCATAAATGGCATAGCGTCATGCCATGAGCAGGTTTGTCATGGATAGGAACATAAGATCCAAAGTTGAAATGATGAATGGCCCCAAACTCGTTTCTCTTGAGCCATTCCTCGCGGTGTAAACTTTTCCAGAATTTGTCCCATCTCTTGATAGGTCGGGCCTCTGGGCAAATTTCTCTGAATCTTCCTGGCATAATTGGTGGTTTCTCTTCTTGTTTCTTTCGGCTTCTGGAGGTGAAGATCCCAGTATTGAGCTGCTGAGATTCATGTGGTCTTGGGTGGCCCGGAATCCCCAAGATCAGCAAATTTGCAGATTTTAACCAGTTTTTCTCAAACCTCAGCCCCAAAATACCCTATATTTAAAGTTTCAGTACAAATTTCCAACATTTAAAAGCCAATAACTGACTTAGCTTTACCGGTTCTTCCGCCAAATAATATCCATATTCTATGGGCGTGTGGCGCAGTTGGTAGCGCGCCTGCCTTGCAAGCAGAAGGTCACTGGTTCGAATCCTGTCTCGTCCATATTTTTTGCATTCTTACCCTTCTTCTTCATTAATCTTCTTTCTACACCTTTATAAGCAAAATCATTATTTTTTATACAGATACTAACGGGCCCGTTTGCTCTTCAGGTCGTCCTTAGTTGGTAGCTCGTCCTGCGGCACCTTGGCTTTCACCTCTTCGAGCTCCGCCAAAAGCTCGGTTATATACTTTGAGGCCAACTCTATTGTGGTTGCTTTTGACGGAATAGAAACCTGCTCGTGGTAGTCCTGTGGAATCAAGTTGGCGAGATCGTGCACCGCCTGGTTCATACGGTTTCGGCGGCCTTGCTCGGCGATTTTATGCGAGGCCTTCTTTCCAGGACCTTTTTCTCTTTTGCGGCCGCTTTCCTCGCCAGTCTGAGGATCTATGGCTGGCGAAGGCTCCAGCAGTGAAGTTTCGTTCTTTACCAGCACACGGTGGCCGCTTATAGAGGAGCGGTTGGAAGATATCGAGTCTTCGCGATGGCCGTTTCTAGGCTCTAACGACGGCGACAGGTTGTTGGTGTTGCTTTGCAGCTCGGCAAGACGGTTCATGGTGAAGCCCATAAGCGTGGCAGGGCCTACTCCACTTTGAGAGGGGGTCTTTCCAGAGTAACCTGGAGTGTTGGCGCCGCTCAGGGAACCATCTAAAGCTGCTCTTTTACCGTGGGGAGGTAACATTGGCGTTGCTTCGGTCGATTTGGCTGAATGTGACGAAGAAGGCCCATCCATACTGGCATCATACGAACTGTCCGGAAGCTGTTCAAACACAGCTGGCGCCTGAGGCGTTTTGCGTAAAGAAGGCGACCGTTTCGTCTTCTGATGTGGATGTGCACTGAGATTAGGCGTGGAATGGGGCGTTCTTCTTTTTGTAGAGCTGCTTCCGCTGTAGTCATCAGCGCCAAAAGTCGCCAGCAGCGGTCTACGTCTGTCTGACGACCTTTCGTGTCTTTGTTGAGCATTAAGCGCTGGCGACGTGAGTGGTTCGAATGTCGCTTGCATTGGAGCGCTCTGGTTTTTGTTGCTGTTGACTTGCAGCTCCATCGGCGTTACTGCTGGCGATACAAGCGGCGTGAAAACGGCATCAGGTCTGACGCCTGAAGAATTTTGGGAAAACGATTGACGGGAACTCAGAAAGTTACTTTGTTGTCTTTGCCTATGGTAGAAATGTTCCTCATTATAAGACTTTTCATTCTGGCCAGGCAACAACGGCAGCTGGAAATTTAATGCTTGGTTCTGGTACTGATTCTGGCCGTTTGGAAGAAGTGCTGGAGTGTTATCTGGGTACGCCAGTGGAGGGAAAGCTCTAGATGAGCTTCCCAAGTCGTCAGGCATGATAAAGTCAATCAGATCTAAATCAAACGGCGCCACGCCACCTTTATCGTAAAGATGAGCGTCATTATCGTTTTCGTTGATGATAAACTGTTCGTTTTCATACGTAGGGAGCTTTTTCATAGCCACCTGGCCTGGTGTGGCCGCGTTCGACGGCGTGCTATGGTTCGATGAAAGCCACTCGTCCATGGCAATGTGTGGGGGATGCTTAGGGGTTGAAGTTGATGTTTCTGGTGTTTTGACGCGTGGAAAGTGCCAAAAGTGACTTGATGGCTCTGTAGAAGTCCAGATGGAACGTAAATGGGGAAAGTAAACGTAAAGAACAAGCCCTGGGGATGCTCTGGATCACTGAGTAGCTCAAAGACGTTATATCCACAAGAAACCAGCAATGGAGCCTTTCAGGTATGTCTCTGGATATATTCCTGGAAGTGAAATCTGGGGAACCTGAAACCTTCCTAATCAACAAAAACCGTCTATACCAACAAAGGCCCAGTCTTGATCAAAAAAATCCAGCCTTTTCCAACAAAAGCCAGCGAAATCCACAAACTTCTTCCTCGTCAGATCTATCTGTCTCTTCCTAAGCTTTAAGCTTCGTTCACAGCTCTTCTCAAAAGCTGCTCGTCGTCTGTGATTGGCCGTGCTACACTGACAGCCCAAACGTCGTCTGATAAAGGAAAGTCTTTCTTCGTCTGCTTTCTTTAAACGGTGTTGTTCCTTCTGTCTTCTGACAAGAATGTATTAAAAAAAATCTCACGTGAGCCAAAACAGGACCAACCGAGGCAGATAAGGGAAAACGAAGGACAGGGTAGGGAGGAAGTTTTGGACAACCAAGAAGATTCAACAAATGAAAAATAAGCAGATTTATGGATTAACGCGTCCTGGGTTTTTTCATATACGATTTTTCACGTTTGGTTTGGGCTGGCGGGTGTTTTTGGGAGGCCCACGTGGGGGATAAACCGATAAGGCAGGAACCGAAAAAAAAAAAAAAAAGAGGTTCAAAAAGAGGCAGTGGCTGCAAACAAAGACGAAACTGGAAATATGGGATATTGGGAAATTTGGGGAAACGAAGGAAATGGACGGTTTTTATAGGCCAAGGGGATTGGCAGTAAAGGGTTGGAGATTTGGAGTTGGAGGATTTGGCAGTTTTCTGGTTTTCTGGTTTTTAGTGCTTCTCTATTTATCTACTTCACTTATTTAACTAATTCTACTTGTCTACTTTTCTTCATTTCCTGATTTTTCATTTTTCATTTCTTATTTCTCCATTCTTTACTTCTTCCTTCTATATGCACTGGAAATGACGTGCCTCCAAACCATCCAAGCCTGGGAAGAGTCAAACGACGTTTAATTACTGCTTCTCTAAATACTCCAATTCAAGTTATGGCACTTAACTTCCGACTCCAAGACCCAAACTCAAGACAAATGAGATTCCTTGGGGCTTCGATTTTACCTGTCACACAGAAATAAGAAAAAAAAAAAATTGACTAAAAAGCTGGGGGTTCCCTTGGCGGTTGGTCTCGTTGGGCGGTAAAACATCCACAAAACTGGATATTACTCGGAAAGAGCATCAATTTCACAGGCGCCGCTGCTTGACAGTCTACAACAAACGGGCGGCTAAATCTACCGCTGGGACCGCTACCATCGCTGGCTTTGCTCGTAGGGCTAGATGCAAAAAGACCGATGTACGTTAGGCTTAGGTGAGGTGGGCTATATTGGTCGGGAATTAGCTGGCTTTCTCCGGTGCGCTAGGAGGGAGAGTTGGGACAACTTGGACAGTATTAGGGTTGACTGGAGATGGCAGGAACGTAAATAGGGTTGACGTCTGTTGATGTATGTTTGCAGCCGTAGCTGTGAGGCTCAGGGTGATATGCGTCTGGCGAGAGATGGTGGCAGGGCAATTGGAGGGAGAAGAAGGTGTTTGGAAAGAGAAAGAGAAAGAGAGGTTGAGTTGCTAGTAGTTGTATGTTGTTTATGGTCTTGTGGGTGTAGTTAGTGTCTTGTGACTGGTGGTGTTACTGGGAGACGCTCAACGGGTTACTAATGGGTGTCTACAGCAAGGTAGGAGGTGGTCGGAGTAGGGGCTCCGCCTCGACAGGATCTGGAGCCGTTTACGGCGTTTTTATATAGACTTTAGTCGGTTAATTTGAAGAATAACGGTTCGTTAGAGTAGTTGGCCCTGTAAGCGAATATACCCTCGAAACTGGCTCGAGGCCCCCGCCCCCACCCCCAAAAAGAGACCGGTACTGGCCCTCGGTGGGAAATAAGGTCCCGGGGGTAGTACGACCCCGGCGTAGATCAATTTCACCCCCGGATATCGTTGCCTCGCGTCTCGAGCCCGGAAAAACTATGCGTTTACATGGGTTTGCAGCCACCAAAGAGTCAGAGTCAACCTGAAACGGGAAAAACGGTGGCAACGGTGGAGAGGAGGGTAGAGGGAAGTAGTGGGTATAAAAGAAGTGTATTTTGAGAGCAGATTGTATAGTGTAAGAAAAGGGCGTTGAGTTTACGGCTTCTGGAGCTTTAGATAGTCATTTCAGTAGTAGGCAGTCTAGGTGAGTAGAAGGAGGTCTAAGTTAATGTCAAAAACAAAAGCAAATGTTAAAGTCATAGTTAGAGTTCTCTCAAATTTTCACTTGAGCTCCAATTACATCAAAAGATGGCTTTTTCTGGATGTCCAAAGGCCTTTCCTTAAACAAGCGCCAATTGAGCACCAAGTAAGCCAAAGCATATATATCTACCAATCACTTTACCATCCATAAACTACTATCCTTCTAGTATTTGTCTCAGAAAACCCTTTAATATTCCTAGAAACATGGATGTCCCACAACTTACCATTACTACCATACTTAACACCCCCACCATATCTATCACCTTCTCCTACCAGAAGTACCATCCATTGAACACCCACAATTACCACTCAGCCAACACAAACAAATCCTAAACAAATCCTAAACAAATCCCCTCACCATTACCAGATACCTATATGACCTAAATCCCATTAAGATTTCCCTACTGAGACATCTCTTTGTTGTTACTCACCTCCCTCTCTCACTACCTCCAACTGTTCCCCCACAATTCACACACTTTCCATACTTTCCACACATTCTCCAAATACCACCAACCTTCCCATTTCAATTCCACTTTCCATCCACCAAATCAAAAAAATATACTTTTTCCACCCTCCTTCCACCTCCTCATCCCCATCCCCATCCCCATCTCATCTACATCGCGAACGTCAACTACTCATGTCCAAACGACCTGGCGAGAAACTCGTCACATACAAAAGCAAGAAAAGACGGCCGTTGTATATCCATAACTCGTTGACGAGGGAGCTGAAGGAGCCTAAGGAGACCAAGAAACCAGCTGGAGACGACGAAGAGGATGGACTTATAGACATATCGTTGGCCCAGCCACGAGCCACACAGAGCCTGGATAAACCTAACTTTGACGATATCGATAAGCTTATCAGCTCGGAAAGGGCGTCTGCTGCGTCTTCTGGACCGTCCAGTCCAGCCAAAACCACCTATTCGTCCCTTCCCACGAGTATTCTTGAGGGAAACCTCGATGCTGAAAAACCCGTGTTGGATAAGTATAAAGACGTGGATTTCCCGCTACCGAGGTCCCAGAAGAAGCTTCTGAAGCGGGTCGAGAAGCTCTTGCCGGTGATTCCAAGGATCTTGGCTGGAAACGAGGAATTGAGCTTCTACTATACGTTGGCGCTTCAGCAGAGGAAAGACCTGCCTCATAAGTTCATGCTGTCGTCAGAACAGGAGAATATTGAGTGGAAACGGTACATTGGAGGGTTCTACGGGCTCAAGAGGCAGCATTTCGTGTCTCGGTTGATTATGGCCAAGTATGGAGATGAGCTACGGAAACTGACCAATAAGACGATCGTGTACTGGACGCCAGAGTCGTTTAGCACGTACGTTTTGGCGAACGAGCTTCTTTTGAGGATGGTGGCGAAGGATAGGAAGTTGCTGTTTGCCCAGGCGGAGCGGTTCTTGAAGGATCTGATTGATTATGGGTGTTATGTGGCTGATGGAGTGGAGTTTGAGGATGATATCGAGTTGGGCGATGTCTTGGGCGTGAAGGAGAAGGAGCGGGATGTGAAGGGGGAGGAGAAGTGAAGTGGCTGCATTTATAGAGGCCAAAAGGAGGGAACTGAAGAGGTTGGATGAAGGGTTGTTGAATTGTGAAATGTTTGAATTGCTGGTTCAACAGCCATTAAAATAAGCTTCAAGACAACAAATATGATCCTTTGAATATCAGTGTTTACGATAAAGGGGATCGCTGGGTATTCATGGATAGGGGAGCTCAGAGAAGGTAACCTGGTCACTTCTTCCAATTCACTCAACTCCAGGAACCATTTCATGAAGGAGTTGATTTTAGAGGGCGAACTCTTGTTTAGGGTCAAATGGGTTTGTGAACAGAAATGAACCCGAACAACTTTACCTGATCCGAGTAACAGCATATTCAACATGACTCCATCTGGTAAATCGCTCCACAAGATAAGCAAGAGACAGAAGCCTAAAGATCTATCCATTTTGGTAAAGTTCATACAGAAGCCTCTTTCCCTCCTGAGCATCATTTCCTGGTATCTTGTCATGTCTTGTGACCATATCCATAGATCTACACAGACCTTTTTTAACACTCCTACCCAAATGCCTTCAAAACATCATTAATCTCGCCCAAATTAAAAGTCAGCATACATTTCACAGATTCCATTGTCTCTATATTTATTAAAACAGGAAATTAGCTAACCCATATTAAAAAAATCTCCAGTAGACAGGCATACTGAAGAGATGTCCAAGCTCTACCTAAGGTACTACCATTTTATTCACAATCAACGGCAACAGTTCTTTAGGAACATATACTTACCATCATTCCATTACCATTCCATTAGCCTCATCAATATTACCATAGTTAGTACTACCATCTACCATCTACATCTGCCATCATTAGTACCACCACAGTTAGTACCCACAATTTCCAGCACCAACACAATATTCCCACCAAAACCGTCCCCACCAAATACTCCAACGTCATCACTACCCTATCAATCCACCCACCAATTACCAAATAAACCACTTCTTAAACCACATCCACTCCCTCCATCTGCCCATTGACGTCCACCACTTTTTCGCAGCCAAACCAGCCCCACCAGTCTCCCCAGTCCCCACGAATTACACCCACGAGTTCCCCCAATTCCCCCAAACGTCCCCCAATCATCCCCCAAACTTCCTCCACTCTCCCCCAATCCCTCTCCAACTTCCCAACCCTCTCCCTCCACTTATCCCCCTCCATCGCCTTGGATCGCGAAAAACCACTCATATCAACCTCACCTCAACTTTTCACTTCCTACCACCAACTCCCCCACCCCCACCCTCCCACGGTTTCTTACAAACCGTCTTTCAAACTGTCATTATCGTTGCGTTCCACCATCAACGTTCGCCTGCTTCACCCGCTTCGCCCGCTCCGCCCGCCTCTGCCCCTCCGTCGCCTCTTCAAAAGACTCATGTCTGATAAGGTCTACGTTTCTGGGCTCCAGGGCCACGCCATCGTGGGATTGGACCACTGGCAGAAGCCTGTGCCGCATCCGGTGGCGGTGGATGCTGTGTTTAAAACTGACTTTACGCTGGCGCTGCGGCGGGACAACTTGAAGTATCTGTTGAACTATGCGGTGATCTCAGACCGGCTTCTGGCGTTTTTGGCTGATAATCGCCAGAAGAACTTTCACTCTTTGGGCGGCTTGGCTCTGGCGTTGTATGGGCTGTTGGAGCTGGAGAGGGAGAAATGCACGGGCATTGAGTTGGCGGTGCTGGCGCCCAAACTAGATATCAGGGCGCCGGTGCTGTTCTCTACAGATGGAATTGCTGGAAAGTATAAAATCCACGGGCTCAAGGCGCTTACGTTGATTGGCGTATTTACCTTTGAAAGGCTCAATAGGCAGTTTGTGGTGTTGGACATTGAGCTTTCGACTGCCAAGGGCGTTACCCATTTGCATGTGCCTGCTGTTTCTGCTTCTGTGTATGAGTACTTGGAACAGGCGAATTTTAAGACCGTGGAGGCGCTTGTGAAACGGACCCTGCAGTGGATTCTCCAGGAGTTTTTGGCCGTGGAATGTGTCAATGTTCGTGTGACCAAACCGAATGCCATTGTGTATACGGATGGCGTGGGCGTTTCGTGTAAATGCTATAGGGACGAGTTTGCTGGCGAGGAGCCTATAAAATTCAATTTGGCGCCTAAAAACGGTACGTCTTTTGACCTTCCAGTGGAAGAAACAAACCGTGTTCTGCCTGTGCAAACTGCCTATATTGCATTTGGCTCTAACGAAGGAAACCAGCTTCAGAACATCGATACCGCCTTGAAACACCTTGCGCTGCATCCAGCCATTCAGGTTCAGTCGACTTCGTCTTTGTATGTGCTGAAACCAATGTACCATACTGACCAGGCTGATTTTTATAATGGAGTGGTGAGAGTGACTTGTGAGAACATGACTCCTCATGATCTTCTAAAGGTGATTAAGGAAATCGAATACCAGCACCTTCAGCGCCATAAGGAGTTCGATAACGGGCCTAGAACGATCGATTTGGATATCGTTTTCTACGGAAACACCACCATCAACACTCCAGACCTTGTGGTTCCTCATAAACTGATGTTGGAACGGACGTTTGTGCTCCAGCCGCTTTGTGAGCTTGTGCCTCCTGATTTCATTCACCCAGTGACGGCTGAACCTGTTCACGACCATTTACGTAAGCTTTTGGCGACTGTTCCTGATCCATCTGTCCAGAAATCGTCTGAGCTTCTTCTGGTCGTTCCAGGCAACAAAAACCGTCACCTTACATTCAGCCATAATAGCAAGAAGGCTACGCTTATCATGGGCATATTCAATGCCACTCCAGACTCGTTTAGCGACGGTGGAAAGCATTATGAGCTCTCCAAAGACGATATTGTGAAAGCTGCTCTTAAACTTAAGCAAGAAGGAGCTACTATAATCGATGTTGGTGGCGTTTCGACCCGTCCTGGCTCCCTGGAGCCTTCTGTTGACGAAGAACTAGCACGTGTGGTTCCTGTAGTGGAAGCCATTCGGTCTACGCCTGAACTAGACGACATTTTCGTCTCTGTGGACACTTACCGAGCCCCAGTGGCCGATGCTGTGCTTCTCTCTGGCGCAGATATCATCAACGACATTTCCATGGGCACTCTAGACCCAGAATTGTTCTCTGTGGTTGCAAAACACGGCTGTGGATACATCATGAGCCATACCAGAGGCACTCCAGCCACCATGAGCAAGCTCACCGAATACGGACCAAGCGAAGACCTGCTCAACGAGTACCAGATCGATCTGTACCATGGTTTACAAGCCCCAGCGGCAGAACCAGTCGTTAACGGTGTTTGTCGAGAACTAGCATCCCAGCTTCAAATTGCCATGGAACATGGAGTCAGAAAATGGCAAGTCATTATCGATCCAGGCATCGGATTCGCCAAAAACATCTCCCAGAACTTAACGTTGTTAAGTCGTGCAAAGACATTAAAGCAGTATGCCCAGAACGACTTGAAGCTGGGCAACTACACTTCTTTCCATGGCATGGCTCTTCTTGTGGGAACCAGCCGTAAGAAGTTTTTGGGTACTATCACGGGAAGCCAGGAAGCCTCTGACCGTATGATTCCCACGGCATCTACAGTTGTTGCATGTATTCAGCAGAATACCGATATTGTGCGTGTTCACGATGTTGCCGAGGTGAAACAGGCCGTCCAGACCGCCGACGCCATCTATAAGGGTATTTATTAGGCATTTGGGGCGAGGGGTGACGTCAAAGGGTGACATTTAATGGTATTTGACGGAACATCCTTTTGAGCCCAGACAAGCCTTAACAAGAAGCTGATCAGCGTTTAGAGATCAGTGAAATGAACTATCATAATGAAGGATTGACCTCATAGAGATAATATTCGATATTCTTCGAGGAAAGTTGATTTTTCGATTTTTTTCCATTTTGTGTAGGTTAGTCCATCACTTGATGCTGTCAAAAAGCATCATCTACATTTCAACAAAGCAACTACAAACGACAAACAACAAAACAATTACAGGTAGTGGAAAGCTCCGTGCCTTCCTCTTATATTAAACTGTTTTTCTGTCCCTTTGGTTTCTTGCTTTTCCTGTTCTCGAAGACCGATGAGCATCGCTCGATGGATCTCGAGAAGAAACACAAAAGGAGAGATGCATAAAAAAAAAAAAAAAAAAAAAAGAAACGGTATCCATTCTGGATACTTCTTTTGCAGCAAGTGGTGCTTCTTTGTAGTAGAGATGCTGTCGGTAGACCGGTTCGTATTTGGTCTCATTTTGCACCCATTTGGGGTGAGTTTTGGGCAATTCAAAACAGCCTGATATGGCCATTTCAGGGCTTAGAATCCATTGAAACCATCAAAATCCACCCGTTTCTGCCACTTTTCCCACTTTTATCGCCCCAGACCTTCCCCTTCTTAAAGTGTAACGGTCCCGTGATTTTTGTGTAACTTTGGTCACATCGGGTGCGAATTTTCAAAAAAGAAAAATTTTCTATAAGAACCCAACTTTAGTTCAATCAAAAACTTCAAAAAACAAATAGTAAAAATGTTCCCAAGAGCTTGTTACAAATGCGGTGAGACCGGCCACATCGCCGACGACTGTCAGCAGCAGGAAAGATTGTGCTACAACTGTCGCCAGCCAGGTCACGAGTCTGGTGCTTGCCCTGAGCCAAAGACCACCGCCTCCAAGCAGTGTTACTCTTGCGGTGACGTTGGCCACGTTCAGGGTGACTGCCCTAACGCTGCCCAGGGATCCAAGTGTTACACTTGTTCCGAGTTTGGCCACATCTCCAGAGAGTGCCCAAAGGCTGACTCTTCTGCTGCTCCACCAAGAAGAAGTGGCGGCAGATTCTCTGGCAAGGGTACCACCTGTTACAAGTGCGGTGGTCCAAACCACTTTGCCAAGGACTGCCAGGCTGGCTCTGTCAAGTGTTACTCTTGCGGTAAGACTGGCCACATCTCCAAGGACTGCAACATGGCCACCGACAAGTTCGCCAAGGCCTGTTACCAGTGCGGCAAGACCGGCCACATTTCCAAGGACTGTGTTTCTGTCAACTAAGAAGACTGTTGAGATTGTTTGATAGTTTGGAGGAGGGTGAAGCCCGCGGGGAAAGAAAAGACGTGTTGTTTAATGCCTTTAATGACCACGAACTCCTATTTATCGTAATTTGTTTTTTGTAGACTGGGAGAAGTCCACGAGCACCTGGTGCCCGTCGATGGAGCAGTTGTCGTGGAGCTGAGTGTACGCTTCTTCGGCGGCTTCTTTCGTAGTGAACTCGACGAAAGCGTACTTGATTTTCTTGCCGGAAAGAATCTGTGCCTTTCTGACGGTGCCGAACCTCGAGAAGATCACCTCGAGCGAGTTTTCTGTGGTGATGGGGTTCAATCTGGCGACGAAAAGCGTTTCTGGCGACGGTTTCACTTTATAGTGGGAAAGATCGCCCAAAAGCTCCAAAGCCAACGCTTCCACGGACGCTTCATCGTCGTCGCCCGAAGAACCAGCTTTTAGAACCTTCTTGATCGTTTCTGGCGCCAAATCCTTCTCTGACTTGCGCAGACCCAAAGAATCCACGTTCATCAGAAACGGATCAAACACCACGTGGCTATGCAAAATCCTAAGCTTCCCGTCGCCTTTATTAACATCATCAAGCACATCCAACCCCTCAGCAACCCTTCCCACAACCCGTTTCGACGTTTTCGGTGCCAAGTTTACCTGAAACTGGAACCGTCCATCGGAGTTCAACACCTCCACGGATCCCGGCGGCGCCGTCTCCTCAACATCACCACTCCCATTCTTCAACTCCTTCCTCTCCAAAAGCCTCTGAACAGCCACAGGCACGCCCACTTCAGGACCCGTAAGCAGCACGTTCTTGTCGAAACCTTCAAACTCAGATAAGAGCCATTCGTTCAAATGGGCCAACGCCACAAACAAAAACGAATCTTTTTCAAAGCATGGGTTGGAATATTCAAGGTCCACGACCAAATTGCCTTTATTGGTTTCGAAAAAAACACTCATTCAACAAAAAAAACTGGGGGGGATTTTGGCCTCTTTATATACTCGTCAACTGTGGTGGTTATAACCACTCTGGTGCGAAGACACTGTGTGCAGGAGGGGATTGATATATTGAAAAATTGCAAAAAAAAGTGCGATTTCTGTGGATCGAACACAGGACCTCCAGATCTTCAGTCTGACGCTCTCCCAACTGAGCTAAAACCGCAATTGTGAAGGAAAGTGTGTTTAGGTGGTAGTAGTGGGGTGGATTGGATGGAGGCTTAATTTTACAATTCTAATGGTATATCTAGTTGGATAATTTGGTCTTAATTACTGTGTAGAAATTTGAGCAAATTTTGCCGATTTTTGAGCGAGTTATGGCGTTTTTTGTGATTTTTGGACGGAGAGAAGGTTAGAATGGATGGTGTTGGAAGCATAGAAGACGTATATGAGTTGAAAGATGTGTCTTCAACATCTAAATATTACCTTAATTAAACGCTGTTGCTTTGGGGTCTTCAGAGAATGTCAATGTAGGTAGAGCTACATTGTAAATGGAGTTTTATTGAAATGAACCTGGAATGATGGAAAGAGAATACAAAGAGGTCCTTCTTAAACGACCTTTGCTTTTCATTATATTATTTCTACTTTTAATGATGTCTTGAGGTAGTTTTGGTGGTATTTGGGCCTCCAAGGCGAACCCTGGGTGGATATTCTACATAGCTTTCCATCCCAAGTCAAGACATGGATCACTGAAGACATTTAAGGCGCTTTGAGTGGCATCTCTTACCTCTTTAAACAGTCAGGTCATCTCCTAATTTGTTTTCTTCCACATCTTATCCTACGAACCCCCAGGTTTCCTGGTAAATGATACATATATTAAATTAGTGATGCATTTGATGCAAAGTCTAGCTGCATAAGCAGTCTGTAATGGAAATTAAAAATTAACTTTGACGAATAGAAATTAGGTTAAATTTGCAGTCGGAGACGAATGGTGCTCTCTGGCGGTGACGGTGGTTTCAAGAGTGTAGTTGCCTTTCATGGGAATCCATAAGGTTGTTTGCTTTAAGAAGTCAGCACCAACAGAAGCATTAAAGTCGTTATCATTTGCTTTCTAGCTGTGAAGATCCACCTGGGATGATGTTCTTCGTCTGATAGTTCCTGATCGGTTTGGACGGTCTGAGCAAAGACAACCATCTGTTCTGGCATTTGTAATGTTCGGTAGGGTGTTTCCCATGTGACCAGAAATTGCTAAACAATAATAGTTCATTATTCTGACTCAAGGTAAGTTAGGAATATCAAACTCCTTTATAGCTGAGACATCCAACAGGCCAAGTTGGATCAAAGCGTTATGCCTTCGGTAGACCCTAAAAGGACGTTCCTTGAAACTGACTTCGAAAGTAAATCCTGTTCAGCACTTATTTTGTCTGAAAAGGGGCGACATTTAGTACAATTAACAGATCACGATCCTTTTGTCCATCTCAGTGCAGCTACTTTGCTGGAGTTACCTAAACTGAAAATGTCTCTCAACAGCAACCTAAAACTCAAAATATCCAGCCTTGTAACACCCTAACCCCGCTGAGAAGCAAAAATAAACCATTTTGAGCCTAAAATGGCCCTTCCAGGAGTCCTCTACTGGTACCTCATTAACAGACCCCAGTCATCAGCTGATCCACCTCCCTTTGCCATCAGTTGAAAACGTAAATGCATTTCATAGGAAAAGAAGATTCCATGGAGTCCTTTAGAATCAAAACTGACTTCCCCAGAACCTCTTCCCTTGATGAGCCACATTTGAGCCACATGCCCTGACGTTGGCTTAGACCAGCGAACCTCGTCCAAGCCATCCTTCAATGATCCTCAAGCAGCCACCAGAAGTGCAACCCACTTATTTTTCACCTTCAACATCGAGAGCAATAATTAAAGTTGTGCAGTTGTTGAAGGAAGTTCATAGTTGAACCTCTAGTTCATCCTTCTAGTTCATCCTTCTAGTTCATCCTTCTAGTTCATCCTCTTCTGTAACTGCTCGCTTCGCTCCCAGTGGATTGGAAAGCTCTAAGTAGCAACAACTGCTCGCTTTGCTCCCAGTTGAATAAAGCCTTGAGTGACGACAACTGTGAGCGAAGCGAGCAGTTGTCTAAACTGTCTCATATATCCTCGTATCATACTTCGAAGCCTTATACGTTGGAGGAGGAGCAGTGGGCAGCTCTGGCGGCAAATATGTCGGCGGCTCGGCATTCGGGTTCGCTGTCGCCGCCGTATTTGGTCTTCCCATCGCCGGTCTATTCTGTAATCTAAACTCTTCCTGAAGATTACTCTGTGCTCTGAAGTTCCTATCTCGAAACCGTTTCTGGGAATATAGCACGCCGAGGATGATGATGAATAGTAGGATTCCGGCAACAACACCAATGTATGTGCCAGCGGGAGACCTTTCAGACATGGAATAGCAAAGAAGGAAGGGGAAAAGAAGGAGTAGTTATAGTAAATCAGGGAGTAGTTGCCGAGAAGCCGGTACTGTAAATGCAGGGAGTGTGTTGAGGAAGAGGTAGGGGCAGGACAGTACGATAAGACATTTGCGGAAGAACGACATTTGGCCGATCTTTTCTATGCACTGGAAGAAGTGGTGGATAAACTGTGGAAGAACTGGTTACGGGGAGATGATCCGGGGAAGGTTGTTCCACTAGTATAAGGTTCAGCCGTGTTGGAGCCACTGTATTGTTTGTCTCGGGAGGCAAAAACGACACAAAGCCGGAACTCCAAGCTTTTTTTACAGTGGGGGAATCGGCTCCCACTCTCTTTTATTATTATTATCTGTGGATACAAAGATAAGCTTACATAGAAGTGCATTCCAAGAAAAGTAGAATTCGTGACCATCCGTGGAGGGTTGATTTTTGTGGGGTTGTTGAAATTGACCATATGGTTTCTCCGGCCACACCTTACACAATACCGTGGGCTAGGTCTTTTCCAATGCATGGTTAAATGAGTGATGAGCGAATGACCCAATCCAACAGCGTGCCTGATTGTGGCTGTTTGTGCAACCAAGTAGTCAATCAATGCTCCCACGTTGTCGGTATTCCTTAGTGTGACCATGTAGTTTAAATTGGTGGTTTTTATAGGCGCCTTGCTTCCCTCGTGGTTGGCAACCCTGTTTTGTCTATTCAGCCGTGGATCGCTGCATGTCGATGGTAAGCCTCCTTGGGCGGTGATTCGGTGACATCACGGGTACCGTGATGTTTACAGTAAATGGCTTTTGTGTAGATTTTGTTGGAAGTTGGATTTATGGTTCCAGGGCCACAGTTTGGCAAAAGATACACTGGCTGTGAGGGTTCTACTATTAGTGTTTAAATGAATTAGAGACTCTATTAGATACTTCATCAAAGGTTTGTTAGGTTTGTTGGGTTTATTGGAAGTCTGGAGAAAGGCATTTAAGTGTAAGGACATTGAAGGTCAACTCACTCAATGTGGCTCATAAGTAAAAGGGTATCCATCATTGTCGAGGAGGGACAGGAACATTGGATTTTCCTGCTGTTCATTGGAAGAAGGAGATTATAGAAGGCTTTGTCGTATTTGTAATGTGACAATTAGTAATAGGTTCGCTTGGGTAGTAGGAGGTCCACAGTCGATGAAGGACACAAAGGCGCCATAAATACCTAATGATATCCACATTATGAGCACTTCTGAGTCCATATACGCTTCTATAGAACAAAGATGTTCTTTAAAATACTTGTTGGGCGTATTTGTAACTCTCTTTGAAAAGCGTATAATGAGCATATCGCATCTCTATTGTAGGCTCTCCTTCCACACTCAAACATTCCAGACGCCTATAAATTGGACTGAAGGGACTTCAAATGTATTGGAAGAGCCTTAAACTGGAATCAATATCATATTGTCTCTTTTGAGTGAGCTAGACAACTTTTTGACCTTAAAATCACTATAACTCATTATTCCGGCGGTTTATGCAAATTTCAGCACCACAGCCATAATCCTCAAACTTCAATAAAACCACCAATGCATTAAAACTTGACATTTTTTGCCAGATCTCCAAAATACACAGCCAGTTCACCCCGTTATATGTACACTTCAATAATGGCTCTGTGGCCGAGCGGTCTAAGGCGGCAGACTCAAGTTCTGTTATCGTAAGATGCGCGTGTTCGAATCACGCCGGAGTCACTATTTTTTGAATTTGCTGGGTATAAAAGAAGCGTATTAGCTGATTTGTTCCCTAGGACTTGTTTTTTTCTTTTTATTTGGAGGTTTATGTGTGTTTATCCGGAAATTGTGTTGTTCCGGCGAGTTTATCCGGTTTTCGCAGCCAAAGCAGTATGAGAAGAGTTTTGCTATTTAAATTGAAAACGCTTCATGGCATGTCCCAGTAAAAAGAGTGTAAATAGGCTTTTGCCTAGATATGGTTGAGTAGCTCCAGATGATACCCTTGAAGTTGTTAACGGTAGGCTGAATGATATGAAGCGTACACCTCTATTGGTACTTCCAAAGCTACACCATGTCATTAACATTGTAGACAAAATGAAAGCATTACCTTTCGTCACTCCTTTATCTGAATAAGCGCATGGAAGAGCCATAGTGTTCTCCTGAACGTCTATAGTATAAGATCAACGAAGTCTATCAGCGTCCTTTACAGATATCCAGGTACTCACATCCACCAGACCTTCAGAACACTACCATCAGCTTCTGAATCTTCCTTGATTCCTCCTTGCTCTACTTCCTTTCGTATTCTTCCCCTTCCCCTTCCCCTTCATTCCACTACTTCACCTACATCGCATCTCCATCTCTCTATCTTTTTCTTATGCATTTCTATAATAACTATTTTACACGGAGGTGTAGCCACCGTCGACCCTAATATCAGCACCAGTAGTGAATGTCGACAAGTCACTGGCCAAGTACAAGTAAGCACCGACCAACTCCTCAGGCAAGGCTTCTCTGCCCTCAGGCGTCAAGCCCCACCACTTAGCTCTCTGCTTAGTAGGAACAAACGAAGACATTGGCGTATCCGTGTAGCCTGGCGAAACAGTGTTAACACGAGCGAAACCAGCAAACTCCACGGCCAAAGATTTACCCATATGGACCACAGCAGCCTTGGATGCGTTGTAGCCGGTTTGGTAGTTTGGAACATTGACAATGTGGCCAGACATCGACGCAGTCATGATAAACGAACCGTTACCCTTTTCCTTGAAAACCCTGCCCACGGTCTTGGCACAGTTGAAGACGCCATGGACGTTGACGTCGAACACACGCTTCCACAGGTCAAGCGTAGACTCGTCGTTCAAGATAGAGCCAGTTTGCCAGGCAACACCAGCATTGGCAATGAACGTATCGATGGTGCCGAAATCCTCCACAATCTGCTTCACCACCTCGTCCACGGCCTCGTAGTTGGTCACGTCGACCTGGTACGACTTGGCTTTGATGCCATAAGTGTCTCTCAAACGAGTATCAAGGCTTGGGTCGTGTTTGTAGTCCATGATGGCCACATGAGAGCCAGCCTGGGCAAAACCTTCAGCGATGGCTCCACCAATGGCACCAGCAGCACCTGTAATAACAGTAACCTTGCCGTTAAGAAGGAATCTGTCGACGACAGTGCCTTTCAAGGTAGGAGCCTTGGTAGGAACAGCGGCTTCCTCGTTGTCTGGCCTGATGATGGTATTGTAAATAGCGTCGGAAAGAGTCATGGTGATGAGAAGAAAGAAGAGGAAAAGCAGCAGGGATGGGCAGCAACTGGGCAGCCTTTTATAGTTTTTGTACCCCGGAGTTGCAGCCGATGAAGAAACCGAAAATAGTTCCTGTGGGGGTGCATGCGGGAAAAGAAACGAGCAGCCGTTGGGAGGCTTTTTCCGGCTTGACAGGAAAAAGAAACGCGGGGCGGCGCTTTTTTCGGGCACACTTTACTATGAGCGCCCAAGTTTTTCCGGCGCCCAATGCCAAAGTCTTCTCATCTTCCGGTCATCTATGCAAGGAAAGCAAGAGAAGACTTGGTGCTTTGGGAGGTTGGCTTATGTATAGATGACATGCCTAAAATAGATGATGTACGTTGGCAGCTGGAGGGGAGATGCGTAGATGACCTTGAGGGGCACGAAGGGGAATTTAGAGGGGACACAAGGAGAGTTTGGCTTTCTTGTTTTCCGTTTGGCTGAATAAAGGTGTTCCTGGTTTCTTTTGGTGCTCCAAGCCTCGGGGTTTGGGAATTGGGCGAACCGTGTTTTGGGTTCTGTGTCCCTAGAGGCTTTCGAGGATAGTGAGGGTAAAAGCCCCGAGAAAACTTCCTGATATGCTAGTTTCTTTTGGAGGTGAAGTCAGGGGTTTTCTTTTTCGGTTATGTGCGTTCAGGGTGGAAGTGTAAGAAGAAACGACCAGGGTGATTTAGATGACTGGTCTGGGGTAGTCAAGCTGGGAAGGACAGGAATGGTATTTTCAGGTGTTGGATTTTTGCAGTGTGCTTCGACATCTGTATTGGTCAGTCTAGGGTTCTCCAGAGGCAGACTTCTAGGGAAAGTGGTTCAGAGTATGTAGCTCAGTAAAGAAATCTTTGAAACAAACCTCTTATAAACCACAAAGTGAATAAAGTTTTCCATCTACATAAAGTTAAACCAAGTGCTTTAGACCCCTTGCTGTTCTTGGAAGTGTAGTACCGACCTACTTATACCATGTAGCACTTTCCACCACCCAGTCACCCAAACCATGAGATGTACCTAATACCTCAATATTCCCATTCCCATTAACCAACCACTATATTTCCCCAAACTACAATCCAAAAGCCAAACTGCAACCCATCTCCCCATTTTGTGCAACCCCTAACACTGTGGATGAGACATCCATCGCATCACCACGACGCCGCCTGATTCTTCAGCCTCACCCCATCTGGACCCTTGCTAAGGTTGCTGCTCTCCACAAGCGCATACCTTCGCCAGGCACAAACAGCCCCCTAACTTCCAAATCTACGACTTCTACTGCCCAGTTGCCAACACCAATGGGCCCTCCTTCGTTCGTACACCACCTGGGGTCTGATCTCGGGGTTTGCTGGACCGGTTTTGTGTAATCTCCCCTTTTCGGTTGTACCTACACCAAAAGGGACCTGATCAGGCTGAAACTTACCATGACGTTTCTTTCAAACCTAAACCAGAAACCACCCGCCAATTGCACTGAAACCACCCAAACTGGCCATTTCACACCCTCTTTCTCTTCCACTCCCAGACACCTCGTATTTCATCTAGCCGCCGCACATGGGGCGCCGCCAGCAAGGCCATAAACAGATACAAAGTAACAAATATACCAATCTGAACCGCCCGAAAACGTCAAACTACCTCTCCAAACCTTAAATACTTATCCCACTTAAGTCCCTACCTGTTCCACCACTTTGGCTGCAAATGGCGAGGGGCACGGGTGGGGGATCCCAGGGTGGGGGAGGGGCACCTTCCAACCCCCAAAACCACCCCCAACCTCCCCCAACCTCCCCCAATTCCCAATTCCACCATTTAAAACCCCCAAAACAACCACCTCCTCCATCCCAATCCCTCCCCCCAGCCCTCGACGTCCCCAGGTCCAAACCCTGGCTCTCTCCCTGCCGCAGCAACCCAGACACCTCTGCAGGACCTCTTGATCCTCACCCAAATCCATAAAGACAGCATTCACTTCTTCTTCACCTTCCACTACTTCTTCTTTTTCTCTTCTTCATAGCGCCATGGCTGACTTGCTCGATGCGCTCACTGCCGAAGAACGCAGGCTCTTTGAAGACAAAAAAAGATCCCAGTACTACAAACGCTGGGGCACTTACCTTAGTGAACGAGAATGGGCCACGGTGAGAGAAGACTACCTGGCTTCAGGGCTGGCGTGGGACGACTTTTCGTTTGACACGTCGAGATCGAGAACGTACCGTTGGGGCGAGGACGGGCTCTGTGGGTTCTGTGACACCCGGCAATTGGTGTGTTTGCTGTTGGGGCTCTGGAACGAGAAGGACGATATTCTCAAGGAGAAGTTGTTTGGCGTGACGAATTCCCAGGGTAACCATGGAGAAGATGTCAAGGAGTTGTACTGGTACTTGGACAATACGCCTACGCATTCGTACTCGAAGATGTTGTATAAGTATCCACAGGCGAAGTTTCCGTATGAGCAGTTGGTGGAGCAGAACGGGAAGCGGAGCCGCTTGGAGCAGGAGTACGAGATTACCGATACGGGTATTTTCGACGAAAGCAGGTACTTTGATGTGGTGTACGAGCTGGCCAAGGCCGACGAGGACCCTGAGGAGCTCTTGTTTAGGATTACCGCTTACAACAGAGGCCCAGACGCTGCTCCTTTGCACATTTTGCCTCATTTGGTGTTGAGAAACTACTGGGCTTGGGGTACCGAGGAGGGCAAGCACGGGAAGCCGTTGTTGAAGCAGATTGACGATTATACTATCGAGCTTGAGCACCCTAAGTTTGGCAAACGGTACTTGGTGTTTGCGCCAGCTCCTGGTTTGAATGAAAACCTGGCTGACGTGGAGCCAAAGTTGCTTTTTACCGAGAACGAGACCAACCATAAGCGTCTTTACGACCAGCCTAACGATGCCAAGTACGTCAAGGATGCTTTCCACGATTATGTGGTGCAGAAAGACGAAAGCGCTGTGAACCCGGCTCAGGAAGGTACCAAGGCGTGTGCTTTGTTCTCTTTTGACGAGGAAGGCGGTGTTCCAGCTGGCGATTACGTGACTATTCGTTATAAGCTTACTGATAAGCTTGGCGAGATCGATGAGGTAGAGTTCGATAATGTCTTTGAGAGAAGACAAGACGAAGCTGATGCTTTCTACTGGAAGGTTTCACCATTGCCTATTACCGACGACTTGCGTCAAGTCCAAAGACAGGCGTTTGCTGGATTGTTGTGGACCAAGCAGTTCTACCACTTTGTGCATAGCTACTGGTCCAGCGGTGATCCCAACACGCCTCCACCACCTGAAAACAGAGCCAACGGTAGAAACAAGGACTGGAAACACTTGTACATTGATGACGTGCTCTCTTTGCCGGACAAATGGGAGTACCCGTTCTTTGCTGCTTGGGATACTGCTTTCCACTGTATTCCTTTTGCCATGATTGACCCTGAGTTTGCCAAGAAGCAATTGGAGCTTTTGACCAGAGAATGGTACATGCATCCTAACGGTCAATTGCCAGCTTATGAATGGAACTTCAGTGACGTCAATCCTCCAGTCCATGCCTGGGCCACTTACAGAGTGTTCAAGATCGAGAGAAAGATGTATGGTACTGAAGATTTGGACTTCTTGGAAGGTGTGTTCCAGAAATTGTTGCTTAACTTCACCTGGTGGGTTAACCGTAAGGATTTCAACGGTAACAACCTTTTCGAGGGTGGTTTCTTGGGTCTTGACAACATTGGTGTGTTTAACAGATCTGAACCTTTGCCTACCGGTGGTACCTTGCAGCAGTCCGACTCCACAGGTTGGATGGCGTTCTACTGTTTGCAGATGTTGAACATTGCCTTGGAATTGGCCAAGACTAGACCAGTGTATGAGAACATTGCTTCTAAGTTCTTTGAGCACTTCTTGTTGATTGCCGATGCCATGTCGTACCGTGGTGCTACCAAGACAGACCAACAAGCTACCGAGCAGTCTTTGTGGGACGAGAACGATAAGTTCTACTATGACGCTATCCACTTTGACTCTCACACCCAGTCTTTGCCTGTACGTTCTTTGGTTGGTTTGATTCCTTTGTATGCCTCGTTGACCTTGGAGCCTGAATTATTAAACAAGTTCCCATCTTTCAAGAAGAGATTGGACTGGTTCATTGAAAACAGACGCTCTATTGCCGAAAGAAACATTGCTTCTATGACCCACCGTGGTGTTGGCGAACGTTTGTTATTGGCATTGGTCAACAAGGAAAGATTGGTTGCCATTTTGGAGAGAATGTTGGACGAGAAGGAATTTTTGTCTGAGTTTGGTATCCGTTCTTTGTCCAAGTACCACGAGGAGAACCCATTCGAGTTGGAAGTTCACGGCCAGAGATACGATGTCAAGTACTTGCCAGGTGAATCTGATTCGGGCATGTTTGGTGGTAACTCCAACTGGAGAGGACCTATCTGGTTCCCTGTCAACTTCCTTTTGGTTGAATCCTTACAAAGATTCTACTTGTACTACGGTTCTGACTTGAAGGTCGAGTGTCCAAAGGGTTCTGGGGAATACCTCAACTTGGCACAGTGTGCTCAGGAAATCCAGCATCGTTTGATGCACTTGTTCCTTCCTGACAACGACGGAAACCGTGCTTGTAACGGTGGTAACAACTTGATGAACCACGACCCTCATTTCAACGAGTACGTTCCATTCTACGAGTACTTCGACGGTGATACTGGACGTGGTTTGGGTGCTTCCCACCAGTGTGGTTGGACAGCTGTGGTTGCCAAGTGGATCCACGACAACGGTGTCACTTGCAGAGTTCCTAAGACGCCTAGAACTCCAAAGCCAGAGAGACGTAACTCCATCCATTCGTTCGACCAGGATGAGCCAACCAAGGAAAGCGACGAGGACGACTTGATCAAGACGTACACTCCAAAGGCCGGTCCATTCCCTTCGAGACTTGTGAGAAGAAAGTCCGGCAAGTCGTTGCTCAACTTGACCATCAACTCTTTGGACCTTGGCGGCGAGGAGCAGGTCGAAGAAACCGAGGATGTACCTACGTTAGAGAGCGGCATGAAGAACGTCACTGCCGACTTAGAAGAGTACGGCTTGACGCCTACCGTGTCCAGATCGTCTGTGGACTCCCGTTTCGACGATAACTTGGTGAACCAGATCAAGGCTGCTTTCCACAAGTACAAGAACCGTACCGACGAAGACGAGGGCGAGGAGTTTGAAACCAGACACTAAGCTGCTTCGCTCCTGCTGACGGCAGAGCCGCCAGACTTACATAGTAACATACCAAGAAGACACTGGAAATTGTAGAGTTTATGTGGTGGGTGTAAATTCACGTGATCATTCACGTGCTTCTCACGCGCCCTTTCCACATGCCCAAATAGGGGCCAGCAAGTAATCTACATCTCCATAGTCACCAACAACCAGTGCCATGTCAGACTTATTTGAAACATACGAATCGGATTTCCAGTTGGCTCTCCAAGAAGCCAAGGCCAAGATCGGCAGCGTCCAGCTGAGCAGCGCCGGCCTGCGCAAAGACGCCCTCCAGGCCATTGAACACGCCACAGACGAAGCCTTAGAGATCTTGGACCAAATGAACCTCGAGATCCAGAGCCTTCCAGCCAATCAGAGACTGAGCTACAACGCCAAAGTCAGACAATACAGAAGTGAAGTCGAAGGCAACAAGCAGAAGCTCAAGGAGCTTTTGGACGAAGAAGACAGACTGGAGCTTTTTGGCAGCAGGTACACAGACAACGAAGAAGAAAGCTCCCAAAGAAAACAACTACTTAGCAACAATGCCTCTTTGGACAGACTGACCCAGCGTCTCCAAGAATCGCAGCGTGTAGCACTTGAAACTGAGGGTATTGGTGGAAACATCTTGAATGACTTGAGAGCACAGAGAGAGCAGATTCTGAATGCTCGTAGCACGTTGCTGACTGCTGACAATTACGTGGATAGATCGGTGCAGACGTTGAAGCTGATGAGCCGGAGACTTGTGGCGAACAAGTTTATTTCGTATGCGATCATTGCGGTGTTGATTATTCTAATATTCTTGGTTCTTGCCAGTAAGTTTTGGTAAACGAGAACTACACCGGAACGGGGTAGTTCGGGTTGATTTTTGTGGATAATGCTGTGGTGGTTTCAGGACGTTGATGATGATGGTTGGAGCGTACCGATATGGCTGGCTGGGCAAGTGGAGGAGCCAAGCAGGGATTTGGCTTCCGAAATCTCAGCGGCGCCGCTAAATATATTCTAGATATTAATGTGTCAATGAACCGTGAAAACGAGCAGTTTTGGGTGGAGTGTAGGAGGGTTGATGGAGGGCCAGAGAGAATACAGACTATCCAATGTAGGGAAGCAAAACGAGAGAACAACCAATTAGCAGGTTTCTTCATACTGAGAGTTAAACCCCCAACTCCTTACTTTCTATCGGTATTTCATTTTCCTCTTTCTCTTGATATCTACATATATGGCTTTCCCAAACCTTAAATGCCATGCTAGTATCTGTCTTCCATCGCATACCGCTTTGTGTACTGTTCAATAAAGCTCCACCACCCTCCACCAACCTCCACCAAAACGTCAAAAACGCCAATAAAAGCCATCCAATACCTAAACCACACTCTTTACGTCCACTCAAAACCAACAAAACTAAACCACTTATCCAAATCCACCCTTTACCATAACCCTCCACTGCCCACATTCACAGAATTTCGCAGCCATTTCTGTCCCCACACATATGTAGCAGCACTTAAGCAAAAGTGTAAAAACACAAACTGTCCTTAAAAATCGGAAATCCTCCAAATCTAAAATTCCTTAAAACATGACGTTCCCAAACCCCAGTTCCACCCTCCCACACCTTCCCTGCCAAAAACCAACCACTCGTGGACGGCCCGAACCGTTCGGTCCGACTCCGTCCACCATTCCGTGACTCCGACCGCCATCTCCCCACCACCACCAAACCAAGAAAAAAATCCACCTTTTCTGTAAAACCAAGACAGCAAAACCAACTCCAACCACCTTCCATCCCATTTCCTTCAACATTTCCTCTTTGCCTTTGGAGGTTCCCCAT
This sequence comes from Candidozyma haemuli, assembly GCF_002926055.2. NCBI lineage: Eukaryota > Fungi > Ascomycota > Pichiomycetes > Serinales > Metschnikowiaceae > Candidozyma > Candidozyma haemuli. The sequence continues at coordinate 1,218,496 of NW_020289911.1, read as the reverse complement.
ACTTTGTTCATCCTCTCCTGCACACTTGGCTTACTATTCCTCAGCTCTCATAAGTGGAAAATTTCCTCATCTGAGTGACTCCCACATCTACATCCCACAAACCATGTTTAGACTTGTCAGGACGCCTCCAGCGGCCGTGGCGGCTTGGAGACACCGCCTTGCAACTGCTACCAGCTTCCCTCGTGTTGCTGCTCCATCTGTCCGTTCCTTCACCTCTTCGATGCCTGCTTTCCATGGGCATATCCATAAACCTAACCCTGGAGAAGAGCTTCATATTACGTTTATCACGAAGGACGGGGGGCAGCAGTCGTTTGAGGTTGCCGAGGGCGATAATATCTTGGATATAGCTCAGGCTCATGGGCTTGATATGGAGGGAGCTTGTGGCGGCTCGTGTGCTTGTTCTACATGCCATGTTATCGTTGATCCGGACTTTTACGATGAGATTCCTGAGCCTGACGATGATGAAAATGATATGTTGGATTTGGCTTTTGGCCTTACGGAAACGTCGAGGTTGGGCTGCCAGGTAAAGATGACTAAAGAGTTGGACGGCATCAGAGTGGCATTGCCTGCGATGACCAGAAACCTCCAGCTGAAGGACTTTAATTAGGGGAGAGATAGTGGTGGAATTGAGAAGGGGGGAGGGAAGAGACCGGGTGGTGGTGTTTTTGGCGTTTTTTGAGCTTGAATGGCCGGTTTTTGGCCGGGATGAGCCGTGTGTGGTACCCTGTGGAGCCGTCGAGTTGAAGACGCTGGCGGGATGATTCGGATGGTGCTTGGACACTGTTTTGGGTTGCTCTGGTGGCGGCAGTTTGCGAGGCGGCTTCGGTTTGCCTCGGTTGCCTCGGCCGGATAGACCCTTCGTTCCGTGGGCCGATCCAGGGACCATCAGATAAAGCGCTGGCCGCCACTCGAAGCTCATGTATTTGGTATCACAGAACACAGAAAAGAAAATAGGAGGGTGTTTTTCTTGGCCTTAAAGTATCCAGTGGCGAATTTGGATTTACGCTTCCCCAGATTTACATGGCTTCCGTCCCGGTATGGCTTAAGGCGAGGAAGATCACTACTCCTTTCCCTAATCCAAGAATCCGGAAACTTTAAATAAGTTTTCCCGAAAACGAAGATTGATACTGCCAGAGAACGAAATGGCTCGGAACACCCCAGTCCAAGAGACCTCATGTTCCCAAAGAGAGACACCTTCGAGTTCACATAAAAAGACAGCATATACATGCAACCACTCGTCTACAGACGCTCCATTGAAGCTGGCTTCATTGTCCAGCCCAGCACAGCATTAGCATTACGGACTACGTCCACTTGTACATACAGCTAACACATAAATGGATCATACAGCGGAGAGGCATGATTGCAATGAAATATCATGACAATGTATCCAGAGTAAGTGTAGAAGTAGCAGTCACCAGAAGGATAGAGAGTTTCGGTTGATATGCCCGAGTGCTCCATTGACTCAGCTTCCTATAGTAATGTATGAGAAGTACATATGCCAATGATCTGTAGTCCCCAACATGAAAAATAGGAAAAAACTTAATGAAAGACAGAGAAAGCGATCTTTCTAAACCGAAAATACGTTTTATTCTATCCTCCTATCAATGTTATGACTTTTGTGTGCCCATAGTTTTCTTACAGTGAGTACTTATATAGTGCGTATATAGTCACCGCCAAACCTTAAAAAAGCTCCAAAAATTCCCAAAGAAAGGCCACCAAACAAAACAAGAGCCAGAAATTAACTCCAAAACTACCCCTTTTTTTTTTTTTCATCTTCTTTCTCCCCCTGGTTCCCACTACCCTCCAAATCACCACTATCCATATTTTGCAACCGCCTCTGCAGGCCTGTCTTTCTGCAGTGCCCATGTTTATAAACACCATCACCAGCTTAACCTAGCCCAACAAGAACACCCAAATTGACTGAAACGTGGCAGACCAGACGAGCCAAACGCAGCATTTCGTCCTTGTTTCACATTTAAAGCTTGTTTCACATTTGTTTCAGCCGTGTTTCACATCCAAAACATGACCCCAGAAAAGAAACGCAAGGTGCTTTCAGACATAGGCAACGTCGAACTGCCCAAAAACAGACGCAAATCGCTTGGTTTTGATATGGCCAGTATAGGAGGCGAAGAAGAAATGCACTCGTCGTCAGAATCGAATATTCCAGACCCACCGCCTTCCAGACTGCTGGCAATCAACTCTTTGGCTGATATGCACATGAAGTCGTCTAACATCCCTGTTATCAATAAACACCGGAGCTTTCATTCGCTTGTGGCGGTTAAAGATAGTCTCAATGCCAAGTCAAAGCTACCGTCAGGGTTTGAAAAGTGGAAAGAGCCGCCTAAGCTGGAGCCTATGGTGGATGCAGAGTCCTTGCAGAACGACAAGAGAATGCTAGATCGGGAGCTTCGCTCTTCGCAGACGTTATTAGAGCAGCTAGAGGTGGAGTTTCAGGAGAAAAGGAGGTTGTATCGTGTTCTAGAGAAGCAGAGTTCAGATGCCAGGTTCAGGCTTCGGCACTTGGAATCGAGGTTTGAGCTGAAGGGTAATACTATAACCCAGCATATTCTGCACGAGGAGCTGGCTGCGGAGTTGCTGCTTCGGGAACTTGAAAATAGACTTGAAGATGAGTTTAACAAGCAGAAGTTCCAGTTGCGTAATGAGATCATGGATGCTGGTAACTTTGAAGATACACAGGCACTAGAAGAACTTGAAAGTTTGGCTAAACGGAAGGAAGAGTTGGAGAAGAAGCTAGAGGAGACTATAGCCGAGAAAGACGAGGCTATAAGGAAGGAAATTGAGACAAATAAAGAGAAGCTAGCTGCTCTTAGACTGGAGAACGACTTGCAGTTGGCTGACGTTAGACAAGAGAACGAGAAGAAGCAGGCACATTTGGACCAGCTAGAGTCGAAATTCCATGCATTGAATGAAGAAAAACTGAAGAAGGAGGCCGAACTAGAAGCCCTTGAGACTGATATCAAGAACTTTAGAGACTCTGCCAACAACGTCGAGGCAAGTACCGAACAGCTCGAGGAGACTCTCAGACAAAAAGAGGAACAGTTAGCGTCGCTTAGAAATGATACAGCTTCCTGGATTGAAAGTCTCAGGGTTGAGCGTGAAAAGTATGAAGCGATCAGAAAGAAATACGATAACTACTTATCGGTGCATAGAACGCTTGAAGACGCTATCATGAGCTTCGACCCTCACCCTCGAACCTACGTGAGAATACCGGCTGGTTTAAATGTTTCCATTGATGACGAAAAGATATTAACTGTGGATCGTCGTCTGTTCCAGTTCAGCAGGATCTTCCATCGTGACGACGACCTGTTCCCGCTACAATGGGAAGTCTTTGTGCAACGGGCACTAATACAACACAATGTGACCTTGTTGTTCATTGGATCAAGCCAACAGGATATGTTCCTGCGCTTGCTGGAGGTGTTCACGTTCTTGCGGAACGGAGAGGAGAGACTTGAGACCAAGGGTTGGACCTTTTCTTTCTCCTTGCAATGTTCCAGTATAAAAGAGTCCTCGCTTGATCTTCTTAACCCATCTGCCGAAAATAAGTTCCATTATGAGAATGGAAAATTGGTGGAAATGACAGCCGAAAGGGTCAACATATCTGGTCTGTCTGACCTCGAGCAGGTTCTGAAAAACTTCCAAGCACAGCCTGGCGCCGTGACGATTTATTTCATTCAGATACAAGCGGTCAACGAGAGAGCGAAGAAGGCTTTCACAAATCAGCTTTCGCTAGTTGACCTTACAAACAAAAGCTTTGCATCTCAGGTAGAGACAATCTCGCTCAAGTCATCCAAGGCCGCAGAAAACAACTTCTTCACCCACGTCAAGAAAAACACGAGAAGCTTATATGTTTGTGAGGTTGATGAAATCGTTCAAGACACTCTTCCACTCCTTTCCAGCATTTCCCACTCTTAGTATATACATTAATTCAAGATGATCACATGGCAGATATGAGATCATGCACGAGCCACTTGAGTTCATCTGTAGTACCCGTCTGAGATTCAGCGTTTGGATCCGCTTTCTGAGCCAGAGGGGTTTGTGGTTGAGGCAGGCCACTGGATGCCTTTGCATCCACGAAAGACTCCTTTTCTGGCTTCACTGCTCCATTTGAAATAATAGCAGTATCCACTTCCGCAGGACGTTCCTTCAACACATAGGCATTTTTATCAGCAGCCTGGTCATCGTTTTCTAACATAACATTGGAAAGTCTGACCTTAGCACCATTTGGCTCAACCAAATGAGGGAACATCTCCAACGTATTATACATGTCTTCCACATTCAACACCACCGTCTCCTTATTTTTAACATCATTGTCTTCGTGTGGCCTCTTCCGGCCTATGCCTGAAATGGACTCTGACCTCACATGTCCATTGCTCAAGCTACCATTCTCTGGCGTGTCTTCCTTGGGCAGTAGGAAGTCGTTGGAGTTATACTTCTGCTCTCTGTATCTCGCAACGTCTATAGCATTCTCCAAAATTGTCTTAAGATGGGACTCCAAACCAAGACTGATCATTTCAAGAACCAGAGTGTTTACTCCTCCAGTCAAGCCATGTTCTCTCATTGTCATCAACACTCGTCTTGATAAGTTATCCGCATCAGGTAATTCGTAGGTTTGGGCGGCCAATGGAGCATTGATACCGTTTACCACATCCTGTTGCCATTGTACCAAATTGTTCACCTGTAACTGTTGTTGTTCCTTGTCCTGGATCATAGGAATCTTTGGCAACAAGGCCTGTCTTGTAAGGGTAATAGAAGCATTGATTTTGTTTCTCTTTCCACTGTCTCTGGTGATGCTACGGATTCTTCGCCTTTCTTTCAAAGGCAAGCCCATGATATTACGCTTGAACTTCTCATACTGAGTCAGTCTGACGTTCTTTGCTTTCAGGTTTTTCTTGTTCCAGAACGACGCTAGCTCCGAGGAGAATTCCACCGGACTATCCTGAAGAGAATTAGCGAAATTGAGCAATAAGAACTTGTTATGCCATTTCATAAGGCCATTCTTAAGCATAGGCGAGATAATCTGCACCAATTCACCTCTGGAAAGCTTTCCAACAAGAAATAGGGTAAGCGACTCATGGTACTTTTCCCAGTCATTGCCTAGCTTGTTTTGAAAGTCCCTTATTAGCGCTTCAAGTTGGGATCTTTGGTTTCCCTTTACTTGTAGCTGAGTTGCCATTTGCTGGGTAGCGGTAGCCGACATTTTTGATGAAAAAGTTCAGCCTAGGGGTATATTTTGGCGCCAGAAACGATTTCTGATATTATTAAAGGCTGATTGACAGCGTTTTCGACGGATTCTTCGACCCTGTCTATGGATAATACAAAGTGGTGGGAATTTGGGCTCTAGCGCGTCAAATTTCTCCGAAAAAAATGGACTAGGTGAAAGTATGGCCTGTTTTCTATAGGAAATGAACAGTATAAGGGATTGATTGGGCCTCCAGTACCGTTATCACACGCCCAGTTGTTTGAAAGTTTCTGTGAGGCTCACCTACTACTACTTAGTGTATGTTGAGAATTGGAGCATAGATGGACTATATGCAGGACATTAAATGGAAAACCCTCCGGAGGGGTTCTCCAAATCTATGGATATCTATCAAGTCGACTCGTTACTGCTCGATTCTTTGACCTCGTCGCTGTGGTACTCAGGTAAAGAGTCGTTGCCGTGCTCTGTGAAAATAAATATAATGGAAATCACCACAGACAAGGCTGCTATGCCTGTACCAAAGTAGGCAGCAGCTCTGTAGCTTTGTAAGGTATCATTAGTTTTTTCGAAAACCTCAATTTCGACGGTACTTCCTATGGCCAAAAATAAGGAGACGGAGTAGTTGACCACGGTATTAACCAACGACCCGGCCATGCCTTGATGCTCCTTTGGCAAGAAGTCAGATAAAATTAAAGATGCAGCTGGGAACGAGAAATCCATTCCCCAGGTCAACAAGAACATCTGGCCAAACGAAAGACGCCAGAAGGTTTGGTCAATAGGAAGGATACTAAGGAAAATGAGACCACACATGAACCCAACCATGGCAAAAAAGATGATGTACGGGGCGTTTCTCTTTGAAATAAAGAACCCAACGATAAGTGCCGCAAAAACACCCAACACAAGAAGCGGTATATAAGTTAAAGCGGTATTAATAGGTGTATACTCTCTCAAGTTCAACATAAAGCTCCAGTAGTAGTACTGCCAGACACCAAACAGGCCCCAGCCGAGACCCATGCATGAAAGCACAAGACCCACACGGAAAGTAAAGATGCCTCGAGGTAAAAGGGGATGTTTGGCCATGTGAAGCTCGTAAAAGAAGAACAATGCTATAAGCAACACACTAACCACCAAAAGCACAATAATATATGCCGACAGCCAGCCATCCACGGGGCCCTGGTTCCAGACAAAATTAAATAAAATAAGAGCCACGATACCGAGAACAGAACCAATAAGGTCAAACTTCTCGTACGCTTCCTTCAACGTAGGCTGTTTATGTTCGAAGCCCTCGGGAATAGCATAAAGCGCAAGGCAGCCAAGAAGAAAGCATGTAATGCTAAGAAGCCAAAAAGCCCAGGGCCACCACCATGTCTGGGCCACCACACCAGCCATAAGACAGCCAATAGTAGCGCCAGCAGGAGCAGCAGCACCCACACAGCCAAATGCCAAGTTCTTACGTTTTCCATTGGGATAAACCGTACCCAAAATGCCCATTCCGCAAGGCAAGATCAACGCAAAGCCTATACCTTGGAAAGCACGGCATACTATAAAGAACTCCGAGGAATGCGAGTAGTAAGAGAGACCAGTAATAAGGCACCACAACGTGGCCCAGAACCAGCCGATAGTGAATATCTTCTTAAGGCCAAAGAGGTCGCCCAAACGGCCCGAAACCAAGATAAACGTGCCCAAAGTCAAGGCGTACGAGCCCATAAACCATACCTGTTGAGACTGGGGTATGTCTTCACCACGCAAGCGTGAAAACGACTCTGATATGACATTCATGGTACTTAAAGCCATGGCAATCGAGCCCTGGGACAAAAGCTGGCCAAGGCAGACGGTGGCGTTGAGCGCTAGTTCCTGGAGGCCCGAGGCGAGGATTGGGGGTCTTGGGTCGAACTTGATCATTGTAGCGAGGGAAGGATCAGTGAAAAGATGAATAAAGAAAGTAAAAAAAAATGCAAAAAAGGACAGAACGTGGCCTTATAAGCCTGGGAAACCGCTGGAACGCAAATCACCACCTATACGACAAAGCAAAACGTGTTGGTAGTAACAATAGGGAGGTAATTGGTTTAAGACATTGGAAAAGCCGTTAGGCATGAGACCCGTACCTCCGATGAGTTCGGGCCGAGAAGTGGTGTGGTCCCCCAATGGTGCAGTGGTGCACGGGTGTATTGGCTGCTACAACTGGTTATCTCTGGAAACCGGAACGAACGGTTATACGAGACATGGCGTAAACGAGGAGCGAGGGGGTTTTTGGGGAGCGAATTAGGGGTTAGGGTTTGTATATGGAAATGGAAAAATACTGTTTTATGTTTTTTTCTTTTGGGAATTCCGTCGTTATTCCGTCGTTCGGGCTGGTCATGAAAATGTGCTTATCTGCCGCGGTGCACCCGAAGAACAGTCAAGATAAGCATATGGAGTGGAACGCCAGGGCTGGTTGGATAAGGCAAGAAACTAAAAAAAAGATGCATATAGGGATTGTTGAAGGGCCTAAGCGACGGGATGTGAGCGATGTTAGTCATTGGGCTCTGGAGAGTTTGGAACTTTGGGGAAGTCAATTGGTGAGTGGTTGCAAATTGTGGACTGTGGAGTGTCCAGGTGAGACATACACTGGTATTGGTTGGAGAAGGGAAGAAGTGAAGGGATGAGAAAAGGGAGGTTTATAGGTTTGGTAATTTTCGTGTTGGCCAGCTTTTGCGTTTTATGGGCTTCTTTTATTTCGTTAAATTATTGGGGTGGTCTTTAGGGTGTGGCTGACTCGTTATCTATTCCATCACCTTGGGTAGGGCTCCATGGGGGGAGGACAGTTCTGGGCAGAAATGATTGAATTTACTGAAAAAAAGGATAATAGCTGATTAAGGGTATTAAAAGGAGTTCGCTTGTCGAGGTCTAACTGCTCAATCTATGGCTTGAGGGTGGAGGAGCAGTCCAAGTTGGCATACTTAGAAGCGACAAAATGACATTCTGTATCTCTCCTTTTGTGCCTTTTTCTTCCTTTCTCCCTTTCTAATAATCCATCTCTCTTGGCTGCTTGAAGTCTTCAGTCGTCTTCTGAACTACTTGAGCTTTCAATCCTCAGTTGAACCTCTCTGTCATTCTAAGAAGTAAAAATCACGAAGTCCAGCCAATTTCCCTTCACTTCTTTAGTATAGCTGCCATAAGTCATGAAAGAAACGTCAAATCAAAATGCAAAACCCTTAACAGCACAGAGAGACGCCAAACAGACCAAAACAAGTGGAGAGCCAAGAAGCGTTCCTCGTGCTTATAGCAAGCAGCTCAAGAAAACCATGTTTGAACCTCTGAACATTTTACTGCCACAAGCAAAGGAACTTGTTCTCGCAGATGTTCTAAAGAAGTTTGACAACCATCATGACTAGAAAGCAGCTTATGGTATCCGCTAAAAGGTATTGAGGCGAATTGTAGTATTAAGCACTGGTAGCAAGCCTCACACTCGTTTGCCGTCTAGGTGATACCACTAACCGGATTGAGGTTCACCAAATGCAAAACTAATACACCACAAACTTGATTCTAAGTGGCCAAGACAGACGGTAGAACCTTTTGACCAATAATCTCCCATAGTCACTGGAATACATCTATACTGGAAAAGCACTCGTACGAAGCGTACGAAATGTGCTTGTATCGTACCTCGTATGTGCCATTATAATCGACTATGACAACCTGCTAGCAAGCTTATTGCCTATACGACGAAAAAAAAAGGTCTCTCTGTTCACATCAACTGTTCTATGCCAAAGCAAGCCTCCACGCTTATCTTTTTCATCTATGAGACCCACAGTCAAGACACTGCAGATCCTCAGTTCCAGGTCAAACCAACCCTTCACTGATAGTGAGCCTCAGCCAGACAGTGGCACGTTCGCCACAGACGTCTCGCGTCCTAAACGATCGTTCCAGGGATAGCCCTCGAAGAATGCAGCTGCAAAGCGCTTCTAAGCAGCAAAAGAACGACAACTCATGCCTAAAGAAGCCATAGTTTCCAGATGTGGATGCGAAACGACTGTACGAGCCACATTTCTGGAACTTTGACACATTCCACCACACCCCAGAGAAGGAAGCCACGGTGAATCTCTGCAGCGCACGTGTGGCATCACCATAAGCTCTCTTGTTGATGTGGTGTCAGCAAAAGAACCATGGCTTTTGACTCACACGCGCATGGTCTCCACAAACAACGTAAACCATGGCTCTGAAACAGCCAAGTATCCACAAGTCAGTCTAAACCATGGCTTTATGCCACCACACTATATTCAGCTCTAGTGAAACACTGGAAGTGCCAGTAGGTAGTTGTCTGACTGTTGGATGAAGGAAGCATTGCTGATTCTGTTCTCGCCAAACTCCACCGGGCTCAATGCGTTATGGACAACCGTTTTAAGAAAAACCGTAGAATACAAGTCCCAAAGGGCGTTTTGAAGGTTTTCTGTGTCCAAGTCAGAAAGTAGCACGAACTTGTAGTTGGAAAGTGATTCTAGAAAGTGTACTCTATAAGCGCCCGTACTAAACGAACGTAGCAAGTTCTGTGAATCTGACGTGGCCAATTTCGAAGATAAGTTCTTGAGCGAGTAGATGAGACCAAATAGAAGCTTTGCAGTGTCTGAGTTGTTGTTCTTGTTCACGGAACCGAGGTTTGAGGAAGCTGACGTCGGAGGAAGCTGGGAAGACGACGTGTTTGTGCCTGGATTTTGTGAAGCATGGGCATACTCACGCGAGTAGATACAGCTACAATGCCTGTCGAAGATGTAGAAAGCGTAGATGGTCATTGGTGTTGGAAGGGAAGTTGGATTGGAAGTTGAAAAGGTGGAGTTTTGGCACGTGATAGGTCACGTGAGATACTTCAAAAATCACAATTCCATCCCGTACACCGTGTATTTCGTGGTGATGGCGGAGTTAGGGGACTGGAGTGACCAGAAGGGGTCCGATGTATCAATTACACTTACCCATTCCTTGTCTACTGGTCGTCTGGGGTACCACTCTTGTCCCACACCCGTGCACCAGCGAGGCGGTGATGATTCTGGACCAAAGGCACGGGAAGCGTCAGACAACAATACGTGCCAAAAATAAGCGAGGAAAGTTCGGAAGAAAGGGAGTCCAGAACGACAAGACCAAGTTCAAAAAATAGCTTACATAGGGGCAGCAACTCAGTGTTTTGCTTGAGAGGGGAATTGGACCCCAGAAATGGCTGCGAAAAAAAAAAAATTATGCGTTTACATGGCACTTCTCCAGTAGCAAGGCCAAGCCGTTGATTTAGTGGTACATTGGCAGCATTTCTGTTTGTATTTTTTTTTTGAATTTCTGTTTTGTCACTTTACGGGCACACGGAGCGAGAAGGTTGCCATTTGTGTCATTTTTTAGGAAAATTCTGGGGAAACAGCAAGGTCCATTGGTCAATGGCTGGTAGAGATAACGCATTGAGTGATTTAGGTCTGTATTGCTCAACAGAAATCAAAATAAAAAGATTAGAAATGGAAGTAGAAATAGAAACTAAACGGAAACCACGGGAACTTTTTGAGTCACTGTTTTGCCGATGTTTTTCTGTATTCTGTTTCCGCCCATAGACGACATCGGCTTGCCAGAACAGGTAACCTCGTCTAGACGGAAGCCTGCCAGATCGCAGATACCAGCAGCTACCAACAGCAAGAATCTGGCAGTAGCGGGTATAAGCAAGTGATTTGGGTAGATCAGCTGAAACAATAGCAGCAAGTGTAGATGTAGAGAACTAGGTGAAGGTATAGAGGCACAGAGGCACAGACAGAGACACAGACACAGACACAGGCAGAAGTGTTGATCTCGGGGTAAGTGACCGAGAAGCACTGGTTCTTGGCGAAGGCGGTCAGGAAGGTCCTGCCTTGGCCCTGCCTGGGTCTAAGATGGCTTGGTTGCCAGCCAGCGCTAGCGATTCTAGAATGCGCCGAGGCATTGTGTTGAGCTCTGGTCGGTGAGGTGAAGGAGATTGCATTGTCCAGCAGCGTTTGCTGCGTTTACTGAATGGGGCATGGAAAGCAACAAAATGGTGGTTATGGCGGCGAAAGACAGGTTAACGTAGGGAATGACCAGGATAGAGAATGGGCATGTAGAGGGTACGGTAATGAGCATTTTACAACACCACATTGAACAATTGCCAAGTAGGACCAAATACTGTGAAACGGGAAAAATCGTGGCTCCACAAACTGACCCTTGTCTCGGCACCATGATGTCTGGCGGTTTCAGGGTGTTGAGTTCTGGCCCTCACGACATCGCAGGTGTTTGCAGACATCGCCACAGAAGAACAGGAAACACAGGAAAGACAGGAGGGTGTAGAGGGTGTAGAAGATGTATAGAGAGAAGGGAGTTCCCCTGAGTCCTTTGCCTTGGAAGGTTCCAGAGCCACCACAACAAGTTGTACCAGAACCTTCCAGGGCTGCGCTGGCCAGCGCAGCCCACAATGGATGCAAAATCCACATTGCACGCCTTAGAAGCTTCTTTTTGCGTCCCTCCCAGGGCCTTCTATTTTTGTTCCCTCTTTGGGGACCCTACCCTTTCCCTCCTTGATTACTAAGAGGCATGTGTCAGCACAAGCGCAAACCCACCCATATTCTCTCCTCCCATATACTGAGCATGCAACTACATGTCTTGTCGTCTCAGGTGACACATTTTTTTTATCCAAACCGTTACCGGAGTCCAGTGATGCCTAGCCCAAGAAAGGTGCATTTGTGGCAGACCGAATGTCGCCCTGTAGGTTTGCAGTTTGCAGTTTGCAGCCGCCATGAGTCACAAACAAGTGTGGAGGGAATGAGACAGGAAAACCACCACAGCCAGGGCCACCAAAAAGGTCAAAAAACCACCTAAAAAATCCCCAAAAAAGCCCTCCCATTCACCTTCCCCGTAGATTCCAAATCCCCTAACAAAACACCAAAAAGTAAAAGTTTTATCCCCCCTCTGCCTTCCCCCTGCTATTTTCCTATGGTGGTTATGCCTCGCATTATTCACATTTTGCATCCATTTCCTCGCCTTTTTTCGCCCTCCTTTGCGCTGCCTCACCCATTTCCTGCCACTGATGAAGCTGTCCGAGCTCCGACCCACGGTGGGCTCTGGGGAGGCACTGTGCACGTGCGGTCTCGTAACACCCAACACTTTCCCAAAAAACCCTTACATTTTCCAGCGTTCACCACATCAAAAAGCATTGCCAATACTCCCAGCAACATTTCCCTGGTCCCAACTGTCTTCTTGGCTGGCCCTGCTGGTCCAGTGGTGGGCTGTGGTGGCACGAAGACACAGGCTTGGGGAACTGTGGACTGTGGTGGGTGCGAAAAAAAAGCGACAAGGTGCGGCGAGGGCATATTTTTTTTTTTTTTGGCATGCATTTTCGGTTTAAGTGTGGTTGCTTCAACTTGCTCATTGTTGCGTTTTTAGGTGTTTTTCCTTTGCGTGGGACATATATAAGGGAGACGACCCCGGATGATTTGGATACTGAAAATTTATTAATTTATTCAGTTTTGGCTAACCGAACTAAGGTTCATTACAGATAAGATACACTTTCACCGTGCGACACTTGGACTTTGCTGATACGTCTGAGTCACCTGCCTGCCTGCCATAACCACCACAGTTAGTCATTGACAGAGTCATTGACAGCCACGAATATTTGGATATTTAGGGTACGAAGTAAAGAAGGCTTCGTTTTGGATTTTGCTGGGTTTAACAACTGCAGCCGTAATATAACTTAAGCTCTGGTTTAAGTTTTTCAGATACACACTTTAGCTAAAGCTACAGCTTCACAGCTTCACAGCTTATATTTCAGCTTCACAGCTTCACAGCTTCGCTACGCTCAGCTGCTCAGCCGCTCAGCCGTGATGTATTCCGTCGACCAACCAAGAGACTTTGTCGACTACACAGACCTCGATATCGAGTCCGAATGGAACCCTCAGTACCAGGATTCTCCCGTACTCGAGGCTAACGAACCAGACTGGTTCGATGAATCCACTCCTGGCTCCCCAGCCGATGGTTTCATGTACGAATGTGCTTTCTGCCTCCATCAACATCTGCCCCTGCTGCCATGCAACGGATCCAACTACACATTTAAGCTCCCCCAACTGGCGCTGCATGCCTTTGGCTACGAGCCACCTGTGTATCGTCAGGAACCTGTTGAACGCAGCAACGGCATCATCCAGCTGAACTACAGAAAGTGGTTGGTGTCTGTGACACCCCGTTGAGCTGGCTTGATGGAGGTTGTTTATATTATAGAAGGTGCTTGCACTACATTGGGGTTTATTTGGAGAAGGTTTTTAGGTTTTTAGGTTTAGGATAATTTTGGATAATGAACACTATAGAAAGAATTTTTTTTTTTTGTAAGTGTGGCTCCGATCCATCGGACTAATGCAGAGAAGGTGTTTCTGCAAGGGTTCTACTGGGATCTGGTCCAAATAGGCTGGTTATGGTATTGCGATCACTCGGACATTCAAGTTATAAGCCCTGTTCTGGTTACAAACGTGAAGAGCAATTGTTGAATGAATGATGTAAACAGCAAACCGTGAATTACGTGAATGAAGGTTCTTTTTTATGGTTTTGACTGGGTTTGGCTGAGGTGAACCACACTTGAGTAGGTATTCTGAAAAGGGTAAATGACCATACATATCAAGCAAAGAAGATCAAAACACGGGTTTTGCCGGTATAAACGATATAGAGGGTTTTGTAAATTTTTATTGAATTCGTAGAAGGCATTTTTATGTAATTTCTTCGAAATATGGCCATCTTTGTTGAGATCGTGTTGTTCTGACACCACTGTGGCTCCCAGATGGCTCAAGACCAGTGAAAAATTTTTCTGCAAGCACAAAGTCGCTATACATTTTCGTGTTATTTTCCGAAATGACTGGTTTCTTGTCTAGGTAATATTCTGAAATGGCAAGACGTGGTATGTCTGTTATTTATGGTCAGTAGGTAAAGGATGGAGTAGCTGGTACATTCTATGAACTGGTAACGTTTAGGTTCTATGGAAGTATATTCTGATGTTTTGGAACCTTTGAAGCTTTTTTGGCTTACAGGAAGGGATTGGGCTCCGCTTGAATGTCAGTCATGGGGTCCTCTAAGAGTAGAATATCAATGTTCGTGGAACGCCATTACTCATGACATGAAGAGCGAAAGGAGAACAAGAGAAGACTTAGAATTACATAGGGAACCTTCTAATCAAATTGGAAGCATGGAAACTGTTCCAAATGCGTGGTTTACTAGTACATGTCATGTCCATACTTATGACAAACATGGAGACTGACACCACGAAGAACGTCTCCACTCAAGGAGATCCAACATCCATTGAACTCTCTCCATTCCCTCTTGCTATGGCCCTTACCACCATTCTATCTCCCAGATCTACGCCCACCTTTTTCGCTTAATGTGTATTCGTTATTTTGGCTTGTGCTAAACGTGTAATCTACTGGTCTCTCTTCTCCAAGTCGATGAACTTGCCACCGTTGGCAAATCTTGGGTGACGAGGGTCGTTGATGAACTCGTCAGTGTCTTGCATGGCACCAGCGGCCTTCCAGACCAATCCGTAGGTGATGGCAGCTGTTTGTTAGTAATTGAAATAAAATAAAGGGATAAACAGGGCATTCGAGTTTTCGGATGGACGTCTTCGAGCAATTGCAATATACGGAGATCGTGGATGGACATGATATTGGACTTCGTTGAACTTCCAGTTGAACTTCCTGTTGAACATGGTGAATAGACTGGCCATGGGGTACCCGGTCATCTCCACCATTTCCACTCAATTGGGCCAAATAGACCAAACAAAGCCAACCAGCCTCGTCCAGTCCACCCAGCCAACCAATTCCCACAAAAAACCAACTATTCATATCCATCCTTTGCACGTCCACGGATCCTCCAAACATTACTTGCCCCAGAGCTTCCACCTCATCCAATCAAAACCCGTGCCAGGCCGTTCCCGGCCCAGCCTTCGTCTTCACATACCTCCAGCGGCAAATGGCCAGTAGTTCTTCAAGATAGGAGTGTTGAATCTTGGAAGCATGGTGGTTTGTTTCGTTAAGGTAGTTAAACAGCTGGAAAGTTGGTTCGAAAAACCGCTTTCTCAGTGCGCACTGGTGGTTGGCCAATGAGGATGCTTGTCTGCAGAAAGGCAGAAACCCGACCTGGGCCAGGGCCCGTGGGAGTATAAATAGGGAGGGATTCCGGGAAAAGTGGGAGGAAGTTTTGCTTATTTGGGGTGATAGGGAATTGAGGTTGGTTTGTTTGTTTGGGTGGTTTTGGGATTTGGGGGATTTGGGGAGTTGGTGGTGGATGGTTTGTTCATGGGGGATTGAGAGCGCACGTATTTTGCAGCCATTTCGTGGGAAAGAGAGGGAGGGATGGAGGGAGGGAAGGAAGGGAAGGGGATTGGACAGTTTGGGAATGAAAGGACATTTGGATGGGTTTTAGTGAGGATTTGAGGATATCAAGCTTGAAGTATGAGTGGTTTTTGTGGTATGGAAAATGGACATATGTTGGTGGGTGTACTTTATGGCTGGCTAAGTGAATGTAGTGTTACTATAGTAGTATAGCTAGACACGTAAATCTTTCTTTTTGGGCGTTAAAAGAAATGGGTGGCTACGAAGACTTCTAAACGAGTCGATTAAGGAGATTATGGTAACTCAATTCGCTATATACAAATGGTCGGTGGTCCATATATCCATGTCCATTAGCCTTTCAATATCCCTTTCACAATGAAGGAATACGTTCTTCACTCCAAATTTCTTCGAACAGGCTAAAATAAATTCAATGCTTCCTTCGTTATTGTTCGTTTGTTCCAGCCCTTCCATGCAATTGCACGTAAGGCGATGCATCTTCACTTCATTATTTCATTCTTCGTTCATTATGCTGATCGACAGAAGCGAAGAAAAAATCTTCACTAACGCCTGCTTTCTGTCGCTTCATCATCCACTCAAACTCTCTTCTTCCTTACTATCTCAACGGTGATATCGTTTGCACCGCTGTGGAACCAGCATGGTAAAGTCGACACTGTGGGATCTTCCACTCTGATAACTTCCCTGTCAAACCTTTCATCACTCTTTCTCTCCCAATCTTTCGTCGTTTCAGGATTCCTATCGCTCCTGGCGATAACAGCGTACCTGGCTCCTTGGGCAAAGAAATCACCTAAAGTGTCAAGCAAAACATCCAAAACGCTAGGATCATAGATGATATCTGCTCCTAGTACTATATCGACGTTTTCTGGAGGGACTGTCTTGCCCCATAGGAACTGAGCGCATTCGATATTATGCTTTTCGATATCGTTTGTTTCCAATGTAAGAGGAAGCTTCTCCACAACTCCTTCGTCACCGTCAGTAATAATGATCTTTTTAAGGTTATGCTGTTGCCATTTTTTAGCCAAGGCAGCACCCACAAGACCCGTACCAGCTCCTAACTCAAGAACAGTACTACCGTCAAACTCTCCCTTAAAACGACCATCTGTGTTAAGCACAAACGCTAGAAGAAGCGCAGCGTTCCATGTACGAGCACCTGTAGTGCCCTGGCCTGATATGACCCGAGGAGTCTCTCGAATAGAGACCCAATTGGACGATTCGTCAATAGGGTACTGTAGAAGGTCTGGTGCAGTCGGTGGAAGCGGTCTGGACGATAGTAGGGAACAAAGGAGCTCATAGGGGTCAGTATCCAGCGTCGGAAGGGCCGATTGGAGGTTTGAAGAAGCCCTATCCCTCGATTCCAGGCCGTGACCACCCGTTTCAGGTTGATTTCCACTGGATTTTGCAGCCACCACTGGATCCTCCTCTGGGTCGATTCCCGCCACGGTTCCGTACTCTTCTGTCGACAAATCCTCCTCTTCTTCGTCTTCACCCCCTGGCAGTCTCTCCTTGCTCTCCTCTTTCTTCTCCTCCAGTTCCTCTCTCTTCTTTTCTTCCTCAATCAGCTTCCCTGGCCCCTCCAACCCTTCAGCAACCAAATCCACAGCGCCATCAACATCGCCACTAACAGCACCATCGGTATCTTCACCACCACCCTCCTCATCTTCACCCTCTGTCTCCCTCTCCAACCAGTCCACATACTCACTCAAGAAGGTCCTGGTATAGTATGGGTTCCTCTCGGCTATCTCGTCCACCACAGCCATCACCTGGCTCTGGGAAGCAGTCTTAAGCAATTCTGAATCAGCAAATATCTCTTTTATAAGCGCCCTCAGCCGCAATGCTGCTATTATTGAAGGCATTTTGGAAGAATGGTGTATTTGAGATGAGTGCGAAGAGGTCCAAGTGGACCAGGTAGAAGAGGGTCCCCACAGTCAGCCACGAGGATGAGAAGTCGAGGGGGAGGGATGTTTAAAGGTGTCGTGGTGTGGGAAGGGGATGTTAGTCTTGGTTGGGTGGACCTTTTGGAGAGGAAAAGGAGGAAGATTGGTGGTTATGGCTGGTGGGTTTGGCTGGTTCTACTGAGACTGGTAGAAGGAAGAAGGATGATTCTGTTAAGGTGGGTTGAGAGGTGACGGAAAAACAGGAATTCCGTTGCATGTAGAGATGGATCTTGAGAGAGGTGAGAGGAAACCCGGGGTGTTTATTGGTGGCGGTTGGTGGTTGGGGGTTGGTGGTGGCAGTGGCAGCCAATGTAGCAGTAGAGTGCTTAAGTATGGTGGGTGGAGGATGGAGAGAGTAGCTGCTAGGTTGTCCACGTTATTAAGGAAGGGTCGTGGAAATGGTACTGGGTGGTTCAATTTAAGTTTTAGGAGGTCAATTGATGTTTTATTTAATTGTATGGGCTTGTTTTTATGAAATGGGTGTGGCATGGTGGTCTTAGTTGGCTTACCATAGACAGTTGTATGGGTAGAACGTAAGTGGACCTAAACTACATACATACATATATAAATTAGGTTTCCGAAATAAAGCATTTTCGAAATAAAGGTCGGTAGATTACCCAATAATAATTCTTTTGCTTTATAGAATACGCTGTGTCTTCTTTGGTGGTAGCCTACTGCTCCTACAGTATAAATCATATATACCATCTGACTGGTATAAATCTTTAGGAATTTCCATGTAAAGAAACATCTTTTCGCTATTTTGCTATATTAAAGGATGCATAAAACATCCTTAGTTATAGAAACCAATTATAGCCCTAGTATACTCTGGTTGGTTACTGCTACCATCAGAGTCAAACTCAGTCTCTGAACAACCACCAACACAGACCAGTTTACCCTGAAACAACGACCTAGTGCTCTATTCTCCCATAGTAGCCTCTACTTGCCCCTCCAATCAACTTCCAGCCCACTTCTGTCCCATCTTAGTCCACCCGAGTCAGATCATTACTTGA